>NC_059165.1:33861884-34461884 GCF_019923935.1 Bubalus bubalis | reverse complement strand
CCTTCTCCAATGCATGAAAGTGAAAAGTGAACGTGAAGTTGCTCGGTCGTGCCCGACTCTTAGCAACCCCATGGACTGCAGCCTACCATGCTCCTCCATCCATGGGATTTTCCAGGCAAGAGTACTGCAGTGGGGTGCCATTGCCTTCTCTGTCCACAAGCTCTAGGGGACAATATAACTTGCCCAAGATCACTAGAGTTTAAGGCACAGCAGAACTGCATAAGAGATTTTTTGAGATCTGTGTCCTGTTCATGACCCCTCATTGTCACTATGAGGTCCTTCCTCAGTTAGTGATTTTGACTTTGCAATGGTAAGTTTCAGATAAAACAAACAGAAACAACAACAACAAAAAACTGCAATTTTGCAGGTTTTTTTTTTTTGCTTACAACTTAAACAATTTAGGTAACTTTTATTCTGCTTTTTCAGTGATACACGCTATACTTACTTTTTTTTTTATATATATTTTTATTTTTTAAATTTTATTTTATTTTTAAACTTTACATAACTGTATAGTTTTGCCAAATATCAAAATGAATCCGCCACAGTGTATACTTACTTTTAAGGTGTATATGATACAGTTTTTAGAATAATTTTTATAGTTTTTTAAAAATTTTTATTTTACTTTATTTTTGTTCTGCTGTTATGTTTTCACCCAAGTAAGTGTAGAAAGCACCCTTCTAAGTGTATAAACTTACCCACTGCAGGTCAAGAAATACCAGCCGCCAATAGTTTATACTGTAACATTACAAAAATCTGTGTCCACAGTTCCATTTGTCCAGAGCAACCAACTAGCTTTGTTTGAGCTTTATTATATGTTGTTAAGCTAAATGAAACACAGAAAGCAATGATTTAGTGAGAATCATGGGTTTGCCAGCACTAATTCAAATTAGACCTGCCAGCTAACCCCTATTTCTTACCTGTGAGTCCAACAAATAAATGATAAATGTTGGCACAATATTTATATATATATTTTTTTATATCCCACGATTTACAACCCTAGCTGTCCTTGAGAGACTTCATGTGTTTGTTACAGTCTCCTCCAGGGATAATTCATCGAATGGCAACTCGACATCTGTGCTCAGGGAAAACTCAGACTCATTCTACTATATTCCATTTCCCAAGAAACATTACTATTCCTCATTGATTGTGTACAGAGGATTAATTATCCTGTCAGTTGGTGTATTTACGTCCTTGGTGGTTGTATTGGCTCACTGATTTTGAAATGGCCGGGATGTGTCCTGCAGCTGGACATATTTGTTTTGTAAGCAGTCTCATTGCCGCGTGCTGCTACCCAACAGAAGCAGGGTCTGTATTTCAGGACAACCAATGGAACAGGAAAAGTCTTCATCAGCTGGTTATTTTGACTCTTCAAGAGAAGCTGGTTGGTATGTCTTTCATTAAATTAGCCACTAGTAGTGAACAGTGATTAAAAGCAAAAATATCTAGACTCGATTTCCAACCTTAGCAATTATTGGCACTGTGAGTTGTGGGGGGGGGTGGGCAGAAATTGCTTACACATTCTGTCTCTGAATGTCCTCAACTTTAGAAACAGATATTAATAATGTCCATATCACAGATTGCAGAAAGAAGTAAATGAAATAAACCAAATCGCCTAACAAGATATTTAGTAACTGACACTCAAAAATGTAGCCACATCATTTTTATGCCATTATTACTGTGTGAAGCTGCAGTTAAGGGAATTCATAAATGTATAGTAACTAAAGCAGTGATTACAAGCTTTTCTTTTTATTTTTTAATGATATATCTAGGAGCTGTTAATCTCTGCTTATCTATTTTTATAGTATATCTATTCTCCTTCAGATAGCAGAAGTAAATAAGCACCATTCAAAATATTCCTTCTTGGGCATTTTTTTTTCCCTTCTTAGTACCTGATACATAGACTGTGCTCAAATATTAATAATTGTTAGTTTTACAACTGTCTAAAAGTAGGCCAATGATTAGCCTTGAAATATGATTGTTTCTTTTCATTCATATCACTTAGTTTCTTTGGATATGAATGAGTGTCATCAAACAAATTTCTCTTTCTCTCTTTCCAACACAAACAAACACTGGGATTTCTGAACAGCATAATAATGTAACATATCTTAGTTGCCTCATAGATGTGGGATCTTAGTTCCCTGACCAGGGATTGAACCCACATCTCCTGAATTGGAAACTGGATTCTTAACCACTGGACCACCAAGGAAGTCCCCATCAAGTTCATTCTTTACCCAGAATCTTTGTATTTGTTTCTTCTCTCAGAAAGTTTTTTCTCAGATCTTCAAATACCTTTCAAAGTCACATCTCCTGGGTTTCTGCCAAAACATCATCTCAGTTAAAATACCTTCCTTGACCATTCCCCTTAGACTAGCAACTCCCCACCTATCATCACTCCTGTTTCTCTTCAAGGTACTTACTGCCATTTGAAATTTTAATAATTTATGTCTTTATTTATTTACTATCTGTTTCTACCACTAATGATAACTGTTGGAAGGCAAAATTTTTTATCCTTTTGTCAACGATCATATTCCTACAGCCCAGACCTTAGATTGGCTCAGAGCAAGTAAGTAGTCATGAATATGGATGAACTAAAAAATAACCTATCATGTATTAGTGAGTAACCCCAAAATTTGTTATTTCAAACATAGAAAACAATGATTTTTCTTATAGTTAGCTGGCTTTTTTCATAATAATGACATCTACTCCATTTATTGTAATTTGCCTATTTAATCATGCAAGTACCATTTAATGACTAAGTGTATTATCATTAAAATATACTTTATTATGAAATCTTTTTTAAACCTGCTATATGGAAATTAATAACCATGAGTCATGTAATCATTTCAGTGTTTCCAGTAGTACTCTTCACCTATATAATAACAAAAATAAAACCCACCTTTTCAGCAAAATTCAATTAGGTATCTCTCATTAAAACAGTATTTTTTACTCTATTTGAGTCTTAAGCATACAGTTTTGAGGCTATGAACTATTGTGACTATGATATCTTATTAGTGTGGTTGAATTTTAATAACTTGAAGTTATGTGGGGTAAAAGGATAATTTGTATCTGGTTCAACATAGCCAGCTATGGTACAGATAATTAGATCATAGGGTCCAAATGTGGAGATTCAGTATAAGTAAAATTAAAGTAATTTTTGAGAACAAATCAGTAAAACAAAATGAAATTTGTACTAAACCTGAGACCTTGAGCTATGGATATTAGAGCAATTACTCTCTACTGTCCTGCTTATGCAATCATCCTAAAATGTAGAAAAACTTAATACTCTTTCTTACAAGTTATTTTCCTTCAAGGTTAAATTACAGATCTGTTCCTTTATAATATATTCATTACAGTACATTTCAAGAAGAAACAACATAGTCTCTAGCAAAACCTTAAAGAAAAAACTCCTTTCATTAGAAAGAATTTGAATAATATAGTCAGTAATGTGGAAGAATGTTGAAATATTTTTCAACATATGAACAGAGTTTTATAGAAGTAACAACATTTTTAGAAATAATTCTTATCTGCTGAGGAATAAGAAGCATCTCCTTATAAATGTTCCCGTGCCCCAGGTGACACGGATTGAAGGAATGAGTCACTCCTTCATTCTATTACCTTTTACTGATGATCTTATATGCTCCCATATCCCAGACAAGATGTTGGGAATAAAAGATGAACAATCCCTAGAGATTCTCAGTATTTACTAGATAAGACACACACACTACACAAACACACAACCAGGACCCTTTATTACAACATACCTGTTTCCCTAACTTTAGGAAGAGATGACCCTATCAGAATCTGCTATGAAGAGTCTCATAATATGGTCTACACTTATGTCTGTATCATACAGTTTAGCATTTAATGAAATATTTTGCTCAATGTCTTCAGATGCACTGCTCTTTATTCTCAAACCAGATAATCCACAATTTTAATGTAGAAACATGATTTATTTGTATTTTTTAAAATTTTCCAGACACCTGAATAATGCAGTACTCAGAATAGACACTAATCAAAGGAAAAAAAAATCATGATCATGTTCAATCTAGGTCATAGTACAAATGAATCACTCTTTATATTGGAATATTAAAAGAAGCATTTTAAGTTATACAATCTTTGGCCACCTATTTTAAGCTAAAAATTGCAATTCTTACCTTAAAATTTTTCTCTATAGTGCTTATCATTCTTTTGTTTAGTTAATATTTTACTTATTCATTTTGCTTATTGGAAATCTTCCCCAATAGAATGTAAGCTCTATGTGGGGTAGAAATTTTTGTCTGGTTTATTCACTTTTTTAGCCCAATGAATAAAATAGTGACTGATATATAGAAAGTGCTCAGTAAATATTTGTGGAATGAGGGAACAAAGGAATGAATAATAGCTGTCTTCACAATCATGGGAATTTTATTAGTGTACTCTACGTTATATATCTTTTTGCCGTTTCATACTGTTCATGGGGTTCTCAAGGCAAGAATACTGAAGTGGTTTGCCATTTCCTTCTCTGGTGGATCACATTTGTCAGAACTTTGCACCATGACCCACCATCTTGGGTGGCCCTACACAGCATAGCTCATCATAGTTACACAGAGTTAAGCAAGGCCGTGATCAATGTGATCAGTTTGGCTAGTTTTTTGTGATTGTGGTTTTCATTCTTTCTGCCCCATGAAGGGGAAGGATAAGAGGTGTATTTAAACTTCCTGATGGGAGAGACTGACTGTGGGGGAATCTGGGTCTTGTTCTGATGAGGGAGGGGCATGCTCAGTAAGTCTTTAATGCAAAAAAAAAAAAAAAAAAGAAATGCAAAAAGGTTGTCTGGGGAAGTCTTACAAATAGTTCAGAAAAGAAGAGAAGCTAAAGGAAAAGGAGAAAAGGAAAGATATGCCCGTGTGAATGCAGTGTTCCAAAAAATAGCAAGGAGAGATAAGAAAGCCTTCCTCAGTGATCAATGCAAAAAAATAGAGGAAAACAGAATGAAAATGACTAGAGATCGCTTCAAGAAAATTAGAGATACCAAGGGAACATTTCCTGCAAAGATGGGCTCAATAAAGGACAGAAACGTATGGACCTAACAGAAGCAGAAGATATTAAGAAGAGGTGGCAAGAATACACAAAAGAACTATACAAAAAAGATCTTCATGACCCAGATAACCACGATGGTGTGATCACTCACCTGGAGCCAGACATCCTAGAATGCGAAGTCAAGTAGGCCTTAGGAAGCATTAGTTTGAAGAAAGTTAGTGGAGGTGATGGAATTCCAGTTGAGCTATTTCAAATCCTAAAAGATGATGCTGTGAAAGTGTTACACTCAATATGCCAGCAAATTTGGAAAACTCAGCAGTGGCCACCAGGCTAGAAAAGGTCGGTTTTCTTTCCAATCCCAAAGAAAGGCCAAAACTGTTCAAACTACCACACAATTGCACTCATCTCACAGACTAGCTCAAAATTCTCCAAATCAGGCTTCAAAGTACGTGAACCATGAACTTCCAGATGTTCAAGCTGGATTTAGGAAAGGCAGAGGAACCAGGATCCGTTGGATCATAGAAAAACCAAGAGAGTTCCAGAAAAACATCTACTTCTGCTTTATTGACTACACCAAAGACTTTATTGACTACATCAAAGGACTGTGTGGATCACAACAAACTGTGGAAAATTCTTCAAGAGATGGGAACACCAGACCACCTGATCTGCCTCCTGAGAAATCTGTATGCAGGTCAAGAAGCAACAGCTAGAACAAAGGACTGGTTCCAAATTGGAAAAGGAGTATGTCGAAACTGTATATTGTCACCCTGCTTATTTAAGTTACATGCAGAGTAAATCATGCAAAATGCCAGGCTGGATGAAGCACAAGCTAGAATCAAGTATGCTGGGAGAAATAACAACAACCTCAGATATGCAGATGACACCACCCTTATGGCAGAAAGTGAAGAGGAACTAAAGAGGCTCTTAATGAATGTGAAAGAGGAGAATGAAAAAGCTAGCTTAAAACTCAACTTCAAAAAACAAAGATCATGGCATCCAGTCCCATCTCTTCTTGACAAATAGATGGGGGAACAATGGAAACAGTGACAGACTTTATTTTCTTGGGCTCCAAAATCACTAAAGACAGTGACTGCAGCCATGAAATTAAAAGATGCTTGATCCTTGGAAGCAAAGCTATGACCAACCTAGAGAGTGTATTAAAAAGCAGAGACATTACTTTGCTGACAAAGGTCCATCTAGTTCAAGTTATGGTTTTTCCAGTAGTCATGTGTGGATGTGAGTGTTGGATCATAAAGAAAGCTGAGCGCCGAGGAATTGATGCTTTTGAACTGTGGTATTGGAGAAGACTCTTGAGAGTCCCTTGTGCTGCAAGGAGATCCAGTCAGTCCATTCTAAAGGAAATTAGTCCTGAATATTCATTGGAAGGACTGATGTTGAAGCGGAAGCCCAATACTTTGGCCACCTGATCCAAAGAACTGACTCATTGGGAAAAACCCTGATGCTGGGAAAGATTGAATGCAGAAGGAGAAGGGGATGACAGAGAAAGAGATTGTTGGATGGCATCATTGACTCGATGAGGAGTTGGTGATAGACAGGGAAGCCTGACATGCTGCAGTCCATGGGGTCACAAAGAGTCAGACACAACTGAGCGGCTGAAATGAACTGAACTGACATTATATATAGGAGAAATGTATCCATCCCCTTAAGTGAGCAAATAGATGATCAAATTTTGTGATAAGGGTATAATACCAATAAAATAATCCAATGTATTTTCTCAGTACCAACATGCATATAACAGATTTTAGTATTTTGGAAATCATACTGAATTTTAAAATTCACATGCGTACACAGACACATGCATGGACGCACACATACTGTGTTGGTTTTAATTATTTTTCTCTCCATTAAAAGGCTGTTAGTTTGTGCTTTTGTGTGTTTTAGTTGATATTTTATTACAGTTGAAGGAATGTGGTCATTTGCTCTCTGTTGGTGGTCAGTATCATGTCATAATTTTAGCTATAACCATGGTTATTGGTAACTGTAATGGCCAACATGATTGACACTGGTAATATAAAATAGGTATGGTGCCCAGAGGGAAGCCGTTCTTTTCTCACATTTTCTCAACAATTCAGATAACTATGTAAAAATAGTTGCCATATTTTGGTACTTAACACAGCTTGACAGGTACAGTTATTGTTTTTTAATCTCTATTCTTATTTATTTGTTATTAATTTAAATTTATCTTTTGAAGTATAGTTTTGTTAATTTCCACTCTACAGGAAAGTGATTCAGTTATATGTATATATATATGGCTTATCAGAGGATAGTGAATATAGTTCCCTGTGCTATATGGTTAGACTTTGTTGTTTATCCATTCTATATATAATAGTTTGCATCTGCAAACTCCAAACCCCCGACCCATGTCTCCTGCCCCTCACCTTGGCACACGAATCTGTCCTCTATGTCTGTGAGTCTGCTTCTGTTTCACAGATACGTTTGTTTGCGTAATGTTTGATTCCACATATAAGTGATACCAGGTGGTGCTTCTCTTTCTGACTTCCTTCACTTAGTACGATTGTCTCTAGGTCCATCCATGTTGCTCCAAATGGCATAATTCCATTCTTGCCAGTGGTTGAGTAGTATCTCATTGGATAAATGCACCATACTTCCTGTATCCATTCATCTGTTTGATGGACATTTAGGTTTCTTTCAAGACTTGGCTATTGTAAATAGTGCTGCCAGGAACATAGAAGTGCATGCATCTTTTTTGAATTATAGTTTTGTCTGAATATATGCCCAGGAATGTGACTATTGGATCATATGACAACCCTATTTTTAGTTTTTTGAGGAACCTCGATATCCTTTTCCATAGTGGCTACACCAATTTATATTCCCACCAACAGTGTAGCAGAATTCCTTTTTCTCTGCATCCTCCCCAGCACTTGTTCTTTGTAGGCTTTTCAATGATGGCCATTCTGATTGGTGTGAGGTGGTAACTTATTCTAACTTTTATTTGAATTTCTCTAATAATTAGCAGTGTTGAACATCTTCTATTGACCATCTGTAGATAGATCTTCTTTGGAGAAATGTCTATTTAGGTCTTCCTGATAGGTAGTTATTTTAAGATGATATTAGATCAGATCAGTCGCTCAGTCGTGTCCAACTCTTTGCGACCCCATGAATCACAGCACGCCAGGCCTCCCTGTCCATCACCAACTCCCGGAGTTCACTCAGACTCATGTCCATCGAGTCAGTGATGCCATCCAGCCATCTCATCCTCTGTCGTCCCCTTCTCCTCCTGCCCCCAATCCTTCCCAGCATCAGAGTCTTTTCCAATGAGTCAATGCTTCACATAAAGTGGCCAAAGTACTGGAGTTTCAGCTTTAGCATCATTCCTTCCAAAGAAATCCCAGGGCTGATCTCCTTCGGAATGGACTGGTTGGATCTCCTTGCAGTCCAAGGGACTCTTAAGAGTCTTCTCCAACACCACAGTTCAAAAGCATCAATTCTTCGGCGCTCAGCCTTTTTCACAGTCTAACTCTCACATCCATACATGACCACAGGAAAAACCATAGCCCTGACTAGACGAACCTTTGTTGGCAAAGTAATGTCTCTGCTTTGAATATGCTATCTAGGTTGGTCATAACTTTCCTTCCAAGCAGTAAGCGTCTTTTCATTTCATGGCTGCAGTCACCATCTGCAGTGATTTTGGAGCCCAGAAAAATAAAGTCTGACACTGTTTCCACGGTTTCCTTATCTATTTTCCATGAAGTGATGGGACCGGATGCCATGATCTTAGTTTTCTGAATGTTGAGCTTTAAGCCAACTTTTTCACTCTCCACTTTCACTTTCATCAAGAGGCTTTTGAGTTTCTTGTCACTTTCTGCCATAAGGGTGGTGTCATCTGCATATCTGAGGTTATTACTATTTCTCCCGGCAATCTTGATTCCAGCTTGTGTTTCTTCCAGTCCAGTGTTTCTCATGATGTACTCTGTATATAAGTTAAATAAGCAGGGTGACAATATACAGCCTTGACATACTCCTTTTCCTATTTGGAACCAGTCTGTTGTTCCATGTCCAGTTCTAACTGTTGCTTCCTGACCTGCATACAAATTTCTCAAGAGGCAGATCAGGTGGTCTGGTATTCCCATCTCTTTCAGAATTTTCCACAGTTTATTGTGATCCACACAGTCAAAGGCTTTGGCATAGTCAATAAAGCAGAAATAGATGTTTTTCTGGAACTCTCTTGCTTTTTCCATGATCCAGCGGATGTTGGCAATTTGATCTCTGGTTCTTCTGCCTTTTCTAAAACCAGCTTGAACATCAGGAAGTTCACGGTTCACATATTGCTGTAGCCTGGCTTGGAGAATTTTAAGCATTACTTTACTAGCATGTGAGATGAGTGCAATTGTGTGGTAGTTTGAGCATTCTTTGGCATTGCCTTTCTTTGGGATTGAAATGAAAACTGACGTTTTCCAGTCCTGTGGCCACTGCTGAGTTTTCCAAATTTGCTGGCATATGGAGTGCAGCACTTTCACAGCATCATCTTTCAGGATTTGAAAGAACTCCACTGGAATTCCATCACCTCCACTAGCTTTGTTTGTAGTGATGCTTTCTAAGGCCCACTTGACTTCACATTCCAGGATGTCTGGCTCTAGGTGAGTGATCACACCATCGTGATTATCTGGGGCATGAAGATCTTTTTTGTACAGTTCTTCTGTGTATTCTTGCCATCTCTTCTTAATATCTTCTGCTTCTGTTAGGTCCATACCATTTCTGTCCTTTATTGAGCTCATCTTTACATGAAATGTTCCTTTGGTATCTCTGATTTTCTTGAAGAGATCCCTAGTCTTTCCCATTCTGTTGTTTTCCTCTATTTCTTTACATTGATCGCTGAAGAAGGCTTTCTTATGTCTTCTTGCTATTCTTTGGAACTCTGCATTCAGATGTTTATATCTTTCCTTTTCTCCTTTGCTTTTCGCTTCTCTTCTTTTCACAGCTATTTGTAAGGCCTCCTCAGACAGCCATTTTGCTTTTTTGCATTTCTTTTCTATGGGAATGGTCTTGATCCCTGTCTCCTGTACAATGTCATGAACCTCATTCCATAGTTCATCAGGCACTCTATCTATCAGATCTAGGCCCTTAAATCTATTTCTCACTTCCACTGTATAATCATAAGGGATTTGATTTAGGTCATACCTGAATGGTCTAGTGGTTTTCCCTGCTTTCTTCAATTTAAGTCTGAATTTGGCAATAAGGAGTTCATGGTCTGAGCCACAGTCAGCTCCCGGTCTTGTTTTTGCTGACTGTATAGATCTTCTCCATCTTTGGCTTTAAAGAATATAATCAATCTGATTTTGGTGTTGACCATCTGGTGATGTCCGTGTGTAGAGTCTTCTCTTGTGTTGTTGGAAGAGGGTGTTTGTCATGACCAGTGCATTTTCTTGGCAAAACTGTATTAGTCTTTGCCCTGCTTCATTCCATATTCCAAGGCCAAATTTGCCTGTTACTCCAGGTGTTTCTTGACTTCCTACTTTTGCATTCCAGTCCCCTATAATGAAAAGGACATCTTTTTGGGGTGTTAGTTCTAAAAGGTCTTGTAGATCTTCATAGAACCGTTCAACTTCAGCTTCTTCAGCGTTACTTGTTGGGGCATAGACTTGGATTACTGTGAAATTGAAAGGTTTGCCTTGGAAACGAACAGAGATCATTCTGTCATTTTTGAAATTGCACTCAAGTACTGTATTTCGGACTCTTTTGTTGACCATGATGGCCACTCCATTTCTTCTGTGGGATTCCTGCGCGCAGTAGTAGATATAATGGTCATCTGAGTTAAATTCACTCCTTCCAGTCCATTTTAGTTCGCTGAATCCTAGAATGTTGATGTTCACTCTTGCCATCTCTTGTTTGACCACTTCCAATTTGCCTTGATTCACGGACCTGACATTCCAGGTTCCTATGCAATATTGCTCTTTATAGCATCGGACCTTGCTTCTATCACCAGTCACACCCACAGCTGGGTATTGTTTTTGCTTTGGCTCCATCCCTTCATTCTTTCTGGAGTTATTTCTCCACTGATCTCCAGTAGCATATTGGGCATCTACTGACCTGGGGAGTTTCTCTTTCAGTATCCTATCATTTTGCCTTTTCATACTGTTCATGGGGTTCTCAAGGCAAGAATACTGAAGTGGTTTGCCATTCCCTTTTCCAGTGGACCACATTCTGTCAGATCTCTCCACCCTGACCCACCCGTCTTGGGTTGTCCCACGGGCATGGCTTAGTTTCATTGAGTTAGACAAGGCTGTGGTCCTACTGTGATTAGATTGACTAGTTTTCTGTGAGTATGGTTTAAGTGTGCTTGCCCTCTGATGCCCTCTTGCAATACCCACCATCTTACTTGGGTTTCTCTTACCTTGGACGTGGGGTATCTCTTCACGGCTGCTCCAGCAAAGTGCAGCCACTGCTCCTTACCTTGGACGAGGGGTATCTCCTCACCATAGAAAAGAATGAACTCAACTTTTACTAATTTTATTTAGGTTTTTTTTTTCCACTTTATTAAAGAAACACAACTGTATAAGTTTAGGGAGTATAGGATATTGATTTTACTTATGTATATTGTGAATGGATATTTCTTTAAAAAGAAAAGCGTGCACATATCAACTAGACTATAGTAGCTCTCTCTTACAATTGCACACTAATTTTATGTAAAGCATCAGTGGGGATAACAAAAGAGGCAGAAATATCCAGGTGCAAACTTTTTTCTGTCCTAGCTTAAACTCAGTGAGTTGTGACATTAGATGTTAAACATCAACAGCATTTACTGAGTAACTACATGGTGGATAGTATGAAAGATGCTTGTCGTACATTGTGGTCTCTGCTTTATGGATGACAGGACTGAGGCTGAGATGAATAACTTGACCAAGGTCAAATTTAAGCAGTGGAACTCAGGATTGAATCATGATGCAACTCCATTCTGCTTTGAGTCCTTGCTCTCTAGTCAACAGAGCTGGCTTAATTGAAGGGCATCTTCCGGCCAGACCAGTGGAGCCCACCTTAAAAGGGACCCTACTTGGTTTAAGCCTCTGTTGTCACCATTTTGAAAATCATAATAATTCTGGACAAGCGGCCTTGTGTTTTCACTTTGTAACAGACACTAAGAAAGCAATCCTTTAAGCTTTAAGGGATTTCATGGAATAATTCCACCTCAATGATTGCTTATTGAATTATTTTCCTTCTGAAAAAAATCTCCAAGCACACTAAATATCCTCTCAGATTTGGTTGTGTGTTAGTCCGCTCTCCCTGTTAACTCATTTCCAGCTGACATAACCTCACTCTGACTCAACTAGGAAAAGGCTGCTCTGTTTTAGTCTCATGAACGCTTAGGTGCAACTCAAGGGCCACCTTATCAGAAGATTTATTATAAGGTGCTCTCCTTCCTCAGGCAGGTTTTTTTTTTTCTTCAGATTATAACCAAGGCTGTTAATTTAATTGTTTATTCAAATATATATATATATATATATATATATATATATATATTTTAATTGCAATGTCACACACAGTCACCTGTTCTAGGTTACAGCACACTCTTCAGGAAGCAACTGAAAAACAATCCTGTGGTTAAAAGAAATGCACCACTTTTTCAACTGACAAAGAATTCATCTCAAAAATATACAAGCAGCTCCTATAGCTCAATTCCAGAAAAATAAATGACCCAATAAAAAATGGGCCAAATAGCTAAACAGACATTTCTCCAAAGAAGACATACAGATGGCTAACAAACACATGAATAGATGATCAACATCATTCATTATCAGAGAAATGCAAATCAAAACCACAATGAGGTACCATTTCACGCCAGTCAGAATGGCTGCTATCAAAAAGTCTACAAACAATAAATGCTGGAGAGGGTGTGGAGAAAAGGGAACCCTCTTACACTGTTGGTGGGAATGCAAACTAGTACAGCCACTATGGAGAACAGTGTGGAGATTTCTTAAAAAACTGGAAATAGAACTGCCATACCACCCAGCAATCCCATTGCTGGGCATACACACCAAGGAAACCAGAATTGAAAGAGACACGTGTACCCCAATGTCCATCTCAGCACTGTTTACAATAGCCAGTACATGGAAGCAACCTAGATGTCCATTGGCAGACAAATGGATAAGAAAGCTGAGGTACATAAACACAACGAACATTACTCAGCTTTTAAAAAGAAAGCATTTGAATCAGTTCTAATGAGGTGGGTGAAACTGGAGCCTATTATACAGAGTGAAGTAAGTCAGAAAGAAAAACACCAATACAGTATATTAAAGGATATATATGGAATTTAGAATGATGGTAACGAGGACCCTATATGCCAGACAGCAAAAGAGACACAGATGTAAAGAACAAACTTTGAGAAGGCGAGGGTGGGATGATCTAAGAGAATAGCATTGAAACATGTATATTACCATATGTGAAATAGATAGCCAGTTTAGGTCTGATGCATGAGACAGGGCACTCAGGGCTGGTGCACTGGGATGACCCTGAGGGATGGGATGGGGAGGGAGATGAGAGGGGTGTTCAGGATGGGGAATTACATATACACTCACGGCTGATTTATGTCAATGTATGGCAAAACTACTATAATATTGTAAAGTAATTAGGCACCAATTAAAATAAATTTAAAAAATTAAAAAAAGAAATGCACCAATCTAATGCTGCACGTGATCTTGCAGTTATTCCTGCTGCTGCTGCTGCTGCGTCGCTTCAGTCGTGTCCGACTCTGTGCGACCCCATAGACGGCAGCCAACCAGGCTTCCCGTCCCTGGAATTCTCCAGGCAAGAACACTGGAGTGGGTTGCCATTTCCTTCTCCAGTGCATGAAAGTGAAAAGTGAAAGTGAAGTCACTCAGTCATGTCCAACTCTGGTGACCCCATGGACTGCAGCCTACCAGGCTCCTCCGTCCATGGGATTTTCTAGGCAAAAGTACTGGAGTGGGGTGCCATTGCCTTCTCTGGCAGTTATTCCTATTATATTATTATTTCCTCTCTCTTTTACCATCTAGAATTATTATATGCTTTGAGTTGCTAAAGGGGCTTTTACGAAAGCAGGACAAATGCATTTATGTCCTATGGAGGCTGCATGCTAATTACTAATCTGACAGGGTGTAATAACAATACAAAAGCATCAGCAAAGAGAAAAAAAAAATGAGCAGAACATGCAATTATTTTGTGAAAGAATTTCTTTCCTTGAGGGAGAAATCTGCACATTTACCATCTGCAACAATGGAGATGTTGAACTACTTAAGTGAATTACCCCAGCTCTGTACACATGTGTATATGGAAGAGGATGAACTTGAAATGACATTAAGTAATTTTGTATTGACGAAATATAAAAATAAGGAATACCGAAAGACATGATTAATAGAGTGAACTCGCACGATGCATTTGCAAATTTTTTTTCAAATGGCTGCATTAATTTATTTGAGAAACCAAATGTGATGTAAAGTAATATAAATTTCCCAGGCTAAAAAAATATATTGTGTAAAGCTTTCATTATTCTTCATAATGCATGTGAACTGAACAACTGCACATAGGCTGTAAGGGAAAAGCATTAGTATATTAATACTCAATTTAAGAATTAGAAAGTTTGTGACTAAGAGTACATTTATTCAAGAAGTTAAATCACCTGGAGAAGGACCCTGACTAACCTTTGTGGTGTTGCTGGTGGTGTTGAGTTGTGTCTCTTTGTGACACCATGGACGCTAGCCCACCAGGTTATATATTACTCCTCTCTCCTAAAATTATGAATAATAGGGGAACAAAAATATTATTTCAAAAACAAAATCTAGTATGTTTATACTCTTAAAAGTAAAGTTTTTTAGACATTTGTCATGCTCAATCATCCAGATGGACATTCTTTTAAAATGAGAAAGAATGCATCTTTAAAGATATGAGGATATATACTTATAGTAATCTTAATTGGTCTGTGAATTCCAATGACTAGTGATGTCACATACTGCCATCAGCCTAGAGCTCTCACACAGCTGCAAAGAACTGTTCAAAGATTACGCTTTACATAGTAGAAAAGCTTTTGTACATATCTATATAGAAATTGTATGTAAAAAATAAATATCTATATATTTTAGAAAACTGATGAATTTTTGCCTAGCTAAAAAAATTATGACATTTTGATTGTACTTGTTTGACTTAGTATGAACAGAATGCTAGAAATCTAATTTATATTTACTCAAAACTTTGATATGGTTCCATGTTCTTTGGCATCTAATATTACTGCCAAAGGACTAGAAAGTTTATTACTTTAGTGATTTAAAAAAATTTTTTTGAATGAGGCGGGAGGATGCTTTTGGTTGGGCTCAATGCCAGATCAGTGATTAAATTGAGGCTGAAGGACAAGAATGTTTAGGGAAAATAAGTGCATTAAATCACAAGTGCTGTTGTTACCTTTACTTTTTCTCCTGTTATTTGTGTCTTCATTTATGCCTTTCAGGGACTTGGTCATTTAATTCTCAGTGATTTTTGTTTGTTTGTTTTTTAATAGAAACAATTATAAATGTAAGTCAAACATTAATGATGTTGAGTAGATTTTTCTGAGTTCTGTTGTGCATGGTCACTTCAGAAAAGTATACTTTCCATACAGACTGTGTCCCCAGGTGACATCAATTTGAAAGACAGATACAGTGAAGCTTAAGTGTGTCAGCTCTTATCCTCCTCTATTTGTAAACCTTTGGAGGACAGGGAGCCAATCTGTTCATCTAGATTTTTAAAGTGACTTGACAGATCTCTGCTTATTTAGCATATGATGATATGGGAAAGACATGTATTTGTCTTATTTTGTTGCTTTCATGGTCATTAAAAAAAAAAATACACATGCCCTACTAGGAAGGTTGAGAATGTTCCCCATGTGTAAAGTTTTTTGGAATTGGATTTCTTTTAGTATTCTCTAATGTATTATTCTCCTGTTAATTTACTTTATTATTGAGTGTAATTTATTGAAAGTTATCTCCTAATACATTTAAAGATAAATTCATTTCCCTTTTTTCTTTCATCTCTCTGGAATATTTAGCATCTTGGTCTAATCACAGGTGTAAATGTGATTCTGATTATAATATTGTTTTTTTTGACCAAACTCATTTAACTTAAGACAATAGATATCTCTAGAAGATGTTTATGAACCATCCCCAGCCCAAACATAAAGTGGGAGGAGGTGAAGATCTAAAAATCTCATTGCTTGTTGACTCTCTGTACCAATCTTTCTTTCCTAGCATTTTCTTATTCCAGCTGAAAAAGAATCCATGGAGTTTCATATAGGGGAAATGTCATTTCTTTTCTGAATTTATGAATATTGAAGATATAAGCATCAACAGGCACATATAAACGTCTTTGGTCCCCAGACTAATCACTATGGCATCATCCTTAATGCCCTACCTGCTCTAAGTTATAATGTCAATATGATTACAGTTATAATGTTATAGCTTAAGTCTTTGTGGTGGTGGTGGTGGTTTAGTCACTAAGTCACGTCTGACTCTTGCTACCCTATGGACTATAGCCTGCCAGGCTCCTCTGTCCGTGGGATTTCTCAGGCCAAAATACTGGAGTGGGTTGCTATTTCCTTCTGCAGGTCATCTTCCTAATCCATGATTGAACCCATGTCTCCTGCATTGCAGACGGTTTCTTATATTGTGGTTGGATTCTTTGCCGACTGAGCCACCAGGGAAGTCCCTTTAAGTCTTGTACTACAACTTCTTCCTCGGGTGGTATTTCATATAGATGGCTTAAGGACATTCATAATTATTTTAGTAAGTATAACTCAATCATATTTGAATTAAATAATTAAACAATCAATTTAAATAATTTACTAAATAAATTATTGAGAATTTTATTAAATACTTTAACATTTTATTAAATAAATTATTTTAAAATCATATTAAATTTTTAATAACTAGTTTATTAATTTTAATAAACAGAACTACTAAAACCTAATAAATATTTTTTTGTCAATATAAGCTGTATTCCCGATTAAGTTATGTTACTGTCATATGCTGAATTTTTTGCTCAGAAATTATTAAACATAATCAAAAGTTAACTGATGAAAGTGATGACATAGAAACTTCATTATCCTGCTTAGTATAATGCCATGTATTTTGTTGTAGGTGAAATTCATTTGAATAAGAGGATTTCATGTCATAATGAAGGGGAAAATAACATTTTAGCCAATATCTGATTTTTTGAAAGTTAATGATCTTTTAAAATACAGTGTTGTGTACCTCTGTAGATTATTTCACATATTCCATAGACTTAGAAATTATTCTTTCAGGTTAAAGGGCAAAGGCAAAATGTATTCCAGTGAAAAGCAAGCTATTAAAGAGAATTTGTTGTTGTTTGGTTGCTAAGTCATATCCGGCTCTTTGCGACTGCATGGACTGCAGAATGCCAGGCACCTCTGTCCTCCAATTCATGCCTATTGAGTCAGGGATGCTATCTAGCCATCTTATCCTCTGTTGCCCTCTTCTCCTCACACCCTCAATCTTTTCCAGCATCAGAGTCTTTTCCAATGAGTCAGCTTTTTGCATTAGGTGAACAAAGTATCGGAGCTTCAGCTTTAGCATCAGTCCTTCTAATGAATATTAATGTTTGATTTCCTTTAGGACTGATTGGTTTGATCTCCTTGATGTCCAAGGGATTCTCAAGAGTCTTCTCCAGCACCACAATTCGAAAGCATCAATTTTCAACGCTCTGCCTTCTTCCTAGCCCATTTCTAACATCCATATATGACTACTAAAAAACCCATAGATTTGACTATATGGATCTTTCTTGGCAAAGTGATGTCCTTGCTTTTTAATACGCTGTCTAGGTTTGTCCCATAGCTTTCCTTCCAAGGAACAAGCATCTTTTAATTTGATGACTGCAGTCAATATCTGCAGTGATTTTGGAGCCCAAGAAAATAAAATCTTAAAGATTATTGGTTGAGAACTTGGTGTTAGTATATTCTGAAAACTTTTGACTCACTGGTCAAAAAAGTGTTTGTTTACCTTACTTTATTACCCTATATTACAGAAATGCAGATAAACTCATACATGGTAGGGGGCAGGGTCAAATCCCATGTATATGTTATTCTGCAACCGTGCAATGATGAATAAACAGTATAATTAGTGATATATAATTTAGTTATGATAGTTTTGATTTTAAATGTAATAGAAGAAAACATTTTAGAAAAAATAAAACTGACAGCTTAGTTTAATGTTTGTCATAAAATCTTTCCCTCTCTTTTCACCTAATCTGTTCTTCACTCTTTTACTAAATCTTCTATATTCTCAACCACACCTGAGAGCTCATTTCTACTTTTTGGTTTTCCAGGTACATTTCTCACTAGAAATTAACTTATTACCATCAATTTTTAGATCACAATTTCAAGAGAAGTTGATAGGTTCCATTCATATTCCTGAATGACATCACAGAATATGTTATTGGTCAGTCTATATTTGTTTGCCTTTGAGTCACTTCTATTCTAGGTTCAGTCAGCTTGAGCTCCATATGGAAGATCATATGCCCAAAATTGCTGCCTAAAAGTTACTTCTCCAGCAGGTCTATAAGATGGCATGGACAGCTAGAATAAGCAAACTTGTTGTCTCAGCTGGGAAATAATCTGCCTACAATGTGGGAGACCTGGGTTTGATCCCTGAGTTGGGAAGATCCCCTGGAGAAGGAAAAGGCTACCCACTCCATTATTCTGGCCAGGAGTATTCCAGGTTCTCTATAGTCCTGGGGTTCCAAAAAGTCCAGACACAACTGAGTAAAGATGAGAGTGGGATGGGCAGGTGAGGGTGGGGGGCATACCTTTCTTGATATTTATAATGATGAAGCATAAAATTGATTTGTCATAGTTTAAAATGATAAACTGCCTTCAAAGACATGTTACTGTTAGGAATGGCAAATGATACACTTTTATTCAGAGCTCAACTTTCATTTGATATTGAGAGAGCTGGCAGTGCCACACAGGTCGGCTCATTACAAAAAGCTCTCAGAATGGAATCTTTTATCATCCCTGAAAATTCCCTGGGAGCATCTCTGGATGAGGGAACTTGACTATTACCTATGCATTCTTCACTGTATACCATTTATATATTAGCTGAATTTATTTAAGAATTCTTTAAGAGTTTCATTGAAAATTTATATTAGAGAACACTTTAAAATACAACTACAACATTTAGTTGTTCTAGTACAATTTTAACTTTTGTGAGTTAGGAGTAGAGATCTGGAAAGGTAATCAACTTGTCAAAGGTCATTTAATCAATTAGAACTAGGAATTCAAATACCTTGACTATTTATATGTTAGTTTTCCTTAAGCCACACTGCTTCTACCCAAAGCTAAATTTTAAAATATTCTGAATAATGAGGTTGTTGTTGTTTAGTCAGACACTAAATTGTGTCTGGACTCTTCGCAACCTCGCGGATTGTAGGCTACCAGGCTCCTCTGTCCATAGGATTTTCCAGGCAAGAAATAACAGAAAGAAAGCCAAGTGTTTCAAGTGAGTAAATCCAGAAACTAAAACTAAGTAGCAAAATTTAGAACTGAGTCTCCAACCTAGTTAGCCTAGTGAGAAGAAGGGAGTCTTCTGCAATTCTTTTTTTCAACAGCAAAGCTGAGTGGCAGCATCTGAAATGTCTCTGTCATTCCCAAACCTTAAAATTACCTGTTTATCTTCTCAAATAAAAGACAAAAAGTTAAATAACATTTGTTTGACTACATTATATATGAAAACACTCTGAAAGCTCTTGTATACTATACAAATCTAAAATATTCTATTTTATAAATGTAAATATAGGAATCTAAGAATAATAATGAAAGATATCTTTTAATACACACTTGCTCAGGGCCATCCATAATAGAAATTAGATATTAAACTACTTTAATGCATTCTATTATTAAATTCTTACCTTAGTCCTATGAGGTTGTGGGTACTAATATTAACCCCATATTATAGATAAATAACATGACACTTAGAATAAAATGAGTAGCTTTGCTAGTAGGTAATTTGCTAAGATTCTGGAATCCAGGTACTGGAACTTCTACAAGTATTTATGGTCCTTCCTATGTATGACAGTTGGAGAAGGCAATGGCACCCCACTCCAGTATTCTTGCCTGGAAAATCCCACGGACAGAGGAGCCTGGTAGGCTGCAGTCCATGGGGTCGCTGGGAGTCGGACATGACTGAGTGACTTCACTTTCACTTTTCACTTTCATGCATTGGAGAAGGAAATGGCACCCCACTCCAGTGTTCTTGCCTGGAGAATCCTAGGGATGGGGGAGCCTGGTGGGCTGCAGTCTATGGGGTCGTACAGAGTCGGACACGACTGAAGCGACTTAGCAGCAGTAGCAGCATGTATGACAGTATAAACTTCGTGGTTGATTTTTGTTTTGTAATGCAGAGTGATCCAAGTTCATATTCTGACTCAATGAGTTATGAGGTGAATTACTTCAAAAAAGTTAAATTCTATAAACTTATTTCTCTTATAATAGAATTATGGTTATACTAACTACATTAGAGATGTAAAAATACTGTGAGAATTAGAAAAGTAATGCATAGGCTTTAATAGTCTGTAGTGTTATCAAACATTTGTTCACTTTCTATTATATCATTATAAAAATTATCATTATCAGGCAAATATAAAAGAGGTGGTCACAATAGTATTTTTCATATGTTTAATCATTCATGATATTCTATTGACTAGGCTAGGATATTAGAATGTGACAACTGATGGTTCAATTTTTATGTAATTAGGTCTCACATTTTTCTTTTCTCTTTTAGCGCTCATCTTTCTTCCTATACCTCATATTAAAACTTCACAACCATTGAAGAAAGATACTTTGGAAATGTACTGGGGATATGTTACACAGTGTTTCATATTCAATATCTAATATTTAATGTATAATAAAGAAGAAAATAACATATTTTTAAGATCTCCTAGTTTAATATTTGGTTGAGTTAAAAGTAAATCATATTTTATTGATGATCATCATTGTCACTGTATGCAGAATTATTTTTTAAGTGTTATATTTTCTATTGGAGTCCTTTCTCATATTCACATGATAAAACATTAATGTCCTTTCACAATCCCTAAAACAAAGGTTAATTTACAACTTGAAAATCTCTCTCTCTCTCTCTCCATCTCTCTCATGGCTTAACCACCCAAATAAGGCTTCAATTTACTTTTCTAAACCAATTTCTCTCTCTTAATTCCTTAAATGAAACCTTCATGAAACTAGACTGCATGTTGTACAGCTGTCTTCACAAGAAAAGGAAAAGTTTGGAAGAATTGTAATCTACTCACTTTTATGTCTATCATCAGGATAGTCTAAAATTACCATTGTCTCTTGAAAAATAATCTTGGTTGAATTAAAGACTAAGCCATTCATAAACTCAAGCAAAACTGTGCACTCCTATGATTTTAATTCACTTTGTACTAGAAAGCTGATGTTACATCATGCAAGGTACATCATGATCTGATTATGAGAATCAAATCTTAATGTTCCTTGGGGGAGATGGTCTCTTTAAAATAACACATAGAAGAATGAAAATAACCAAACCAAAAGAGCATTTTGTAGGTCACTTAATAGGTCTCTTGACTCCTTCTCTTAATAACTCTTTGTGACTCCTACAGTCCATGGGGTTACAAAAAGTTGGACACACTGGGTAACACACACACACATGTTTGATGGCAGTAGGGCAATATCTCCCATGGTGCCTGGTTAGTGGCTTGCACCAACTTTGTGTTCAATAAACAACTGATTTCTAAATTAATAGAGGCAGCTGTTTAGCCTCAGTGTAGAAGATTAAAACCTCTGATCTTTACCTTGTATGTTTAAGAGAGGCAGAAGAAATGTAGACTTTGAATCAAGTGCAGTTTTAGTAATTATTATAGGTGTTACAATTGGTATCTAAATAGTAACCCCAAATAAATAAGCTTACAAAAAAGCAAAAATAAAGGAAAAAACAGATTTTGACTATCAGATCAGATCAGATCAGTCGCTCAGTCGTGTCCGACTCTTTGTGACCCCATGAACCACAGCATGCCAGGCCTCCCTGTCCATCACCAACTCCTGGAGTCCACTCAGACTCATGTCCATCGAGTCAGTGATGCCATCCAGCCATCTCATCCTCTGTCGTCCCCTTCTGCTCTTGCCCCTAATCCCTCCCAGCATCAGAGTCTTTTCCAATGAGACAACTCTTCGCATGAGGTGGCCAAAGTATTGGAATTTCAGCTTTAGCATCATTCCTTCCAAAGAACACCCAGGGCTGATCTCTTTTAGAATGGACTGGTTGGATCTCCTTGCAGTCCAAGGGACTCTCAAGAGTTTTCTCCAACACCACAGTTCAAAAGCATCAATTCTTCGGTGCTCAGCCTTCTTCACAGTCCAACTCTCACATGCATACATGACCACAGGAAAAACCATAGCCTTGACTAGATGGACCTTTGTTGGCAAAGTAATTTCTCTGCTTTTGAACATGCTATCTAGGTTGGTCATAATTTTCCTTCCAAGCAGTAAGCGTCTTTTCATTTCATTGCTGCAGTCACCATCTGCAGTGATTTTGGAGCCCAGAAAAATAAAGTCTGACGCTGTTTCCACTGTTTCCCCATCTATTTCCCATGAAGTGGTGGGACCGGATGCCATGATCTTCGTTTTCTGAATGTTGAGCTTTAAGCCAACTTTTTCACTCTCTGCTTTCACCTTCATCAAGAGGCTTTTTAGTTCCTCTTTACTTTCTGCCATAAGGGTGGTGTCATCTGCATATCTGAGGTTATTGATATTTCTCCCAGCAATCTTGATTCCAGCTTGTGTTTCTTCCAGTCCAGCATTTCTCACGATGTACTCTGCATATAAGTTAAATAAACAGGGTGACAATATACAGCCTTGACGTACTCCTTTTCCTATTTAGAACCAGTCTGTTGTTCCATGTCCAGTTCTAACTGTTGCTTCCTGACCTGCATACAAGTTTCTCAAGAGGCAGATCAGGTGGTCTGGTATTCCCATCTCTTTCAGAATTTTCCACAGTTTATTGTGATCCACACAGTCCAAGGCTTTGGCATAGTAAATAAAGCAGAAATAGATGTTTTTCTGGAACTCTCTTGCTTTTTCTTTTTTTTTTTTTTTTTTTTTTTTTATCCTAATCGTGTATTTTATTTTATTTTATTTTATTTTATTTTTTTTAATTTTATTTTATTTTTAAACTTTACATAACTGTATTAGATTTGCCAAATATCAAAATGAATCCGCCACAGGTATACATGTGTTCCCCATCCTGAACCCTCCTCCCTCCTCCCTCCCCATTCCATCCCTCTGGGTCGTCCCAGTGCACCAGCCCCAAGCATCCAGTATCGTGCATCGAACCTGGACTGGCAACTCATTTCATACATGATATTTACATGTTTCAATGCCATTCTCCCAAATCTTCCCACCCTCTCCCTCTCCCACAGAGTCCATAAGACTGTTCTATACATCAGTGTCTCTTTTGCTGTCTCGTACACAGGGTTATTGTTACCATCTTTCTAAATTCCATATATATGCGTTAGTATACTGTATTGGTGTTTTTCTTTCTGGCTTACTTCACTCTGTATAATAGGCTCCAGTTTCATCCACCTCATTAGAACTGATTCAAATGTATTCTTTTTAATGGCTGAATAATACTCCATTGTGTATATGTACCACAGCTTTCTTATCCATTCATGTGCTGATGGACATCTAGGTTGCTTCCATGTCCTGGCTATTATAAACAGTGCTGCGATGAACATTGGGGTACTCGTGTCTCTTTCCCTTCTGGTTTTCTCAGTGTGTATGCCCAGCAGTGGGATTGCTGGATCATAAGGCATGTCTATTTCCAGTTTTTTAAGGAATCTCCACACTGTTCTCCATAGTGGCTGCACTAGTTTGCATTCCCACCAACAGTGTAAGAGGGTTCCCTTTTCTCCACACCCTCTCCAGCATTTATTACTTGTAGACTTTTGGATTGCAGCCATTCTGACTGGTGTGAAATGGTACCTCATAGTGGTTTTGATTTGCATTTCTCTGATAATGAGTGATGTTGAGCATCTTTTCATGTGTTTGTTAGCCATCTTTATGTCTTCTTTGGAGAAATGTCTATTTAGTTCTTTGGCCCATTTTTTGATTGGGTCATTTATTTTTCTGGAGTTGAGCTGTAGGAGTTGCTTGTATATTCTGGAGATTAGTTGTTTGTCAGTTGCTTCATTTGCTATTATCTTCTCCCATTCTGAAGGCTGTCTTTTCACCTTGCTAATAGTTTCCTTTGATGTGCAGAAGCTTTTAAGGTTAATTAGGTCCCATTTGTTTATTTTTGCTTTTATTTCCAATATTCTGGGAGGTGGGTCATAGAGGATCCTGCTGTGATGTATGTCAGAGAGTGTTTTGCCTATGTTCTCCTCTAGGAGTTTTATAGTTTCTGGTCTTACGTTTAGATCTTTAATCCATTTTGAGTTTATTTTTGTGTATGGTGTTAGAAAGTGTTCTAGTTTCATTCTTTTACAAGTGGTTGACCAGAGTTCCCAGCACCACTTGTTAAAGAGATTGTCTTTAATCCATTGTATATTCTTGCCTCCTTTGTCGAAGATAAGGTGTCCATATGTGCGTGGATTTATCTCTGGGCTTTCTATTTTGTTCCATTGATCTATATTTCTGTCTTTGTGCCAGTACCATACTGTCTTGATAACTGTGGCTTTGTAGTAGAGCCTGAAGTCAGGTAGGTTGATTCCTCCAGTTCCATTCTTCTTTCTCAAGATCGCTTTGGCTATTCGAGGTTTTTTGTTTTTCCATACAAATTGTGAAATTATTTGTTCTAGCTCTGTGAAGAATGCTGTTGGTAGCTTGATAGGGATTGCATTGAATCTATAGATTGCTTTGGGTAGTATACTCATTTTCACTACATTGATTCTTCCAATCCATGAACATGGTATATTTCTCCATCTGTTAGTGTCCTCTTTGATTTCTTTCACCAGTGTTTTATAGTTTTCTATATATAGGTCTTTAGATTCTTTAGGTAGATATATTCCTAAGTATTTTATTCTTTCCGTTGCAATGGTGAATGGAATTGTTTCCTTAATTTCTCTTTCTGTTTTCTCATTATTAGTGTATAGGAATGCAAGGGATTTCTGTGTGTTGATTTTATATCCTGCAACTTTACTATAGTCATTGATTAGTTCTAGTAATTTTCTGGTGGAGTCTTTAGGGTTTTCTATGTAGAGGATCATGTCATCTGCAAACAGTGAGAGCTTTACTTCTTCTTTTCCAATTTGGATTCCTTTTATTTCTTTTTCTGCTCTGATTGCTGTGGCCAAAACTTCCAAAACTATGTTGAATAGTAATGGTGAAAGTGGGCACCCTTGTCTTGTTCCTGACTTTAGAGGAAATGCTTTCAATTTTTCACCATTGAGGATAATGTTTGCTGTGGGTTTGTCATATATAGCTTTGATTATGTTGAGGTAGGTTCCTTCTATTCCTGCTTTCTGGAGAGTTTTGATCATAAATGGATGTTGAATTTTGTCAAAGGCTTTCTCTGCATCTATTGAGATAATCATATGGTTTTTATTTTTCAATTTGTTAATGTGGTGTATTACATTGATTGATTTGCGGATATTGAAGAATCCTTGCATCCCTGGGATAAAGCCCACTTGGTCATGGTGTATGATCTTTTTAATGTGTTGTTGGATTCTGATTGCTAGAATTTTGTTAAGGATTTTTGCATCTATGTTCATCAGTGATATTGGCCTGTAGTTTTCTTTTTTTGTGGGATCTTTGTCAGGTTTTGGTATTAGGGTGATGGTGGCCTCATAGAATGAGTTTGGAAGTTTACCATCCTCTGCAATTTTCTGGAAGAGTTTGAGCAGGATAGGTGTTAGCTCTTCTCTAAATTTTTGGTAGAATTCAGCTGTGAAGCCGTCTGGACCTGGGCTTTTGTTTGCTGGAAGATTTTTGATTACAGTTTCAATTTCCGTGCTTGTGATGGGTCTGTTAAGATTTTCTATTTCTTCCTGATCGAGTTTTGGAAAGTTGTACTTTTCTAAGAATTTGTCCATTTCTTCCACGTTGTCCATTTTATTGGCATATAATTGTTGATAGTAGTCTCTTATGATCCTTTGTATTTCTGTGTTGTCTGTTGTGATCTCTCCATTTTCATTTCTAATTTTATTGATTTGATTTTTCTCCCTTTGTTTCTTGATGAGTCTGGCTAATGGTTTGTCAATTTTATTTATCCTTTCAAAGAACCAGCTTTTGGTTTTGTTGATTTTTGCTATGGTCTCTTTTGTTTCTTTTGCATTTATTTCTGCTCTAATTTTTAAGATTTCTTTCCTTCTACTAACCCTGGGGTTCTTCATTTCTTCCTTTTCTAGTTGCTTTAGGTGTAGAGTTAGGTTATTTATTTGACTTTTTTCTTGTTTCTTGAGGTGTGCCTGTATTGCTATGAACTTTCCCCTTAGGACTGCTTTTACCGTGTCCCACAGGTTTTGGGTTGTTGTGTTTTCATTTTCATTCGTTTCTATGCAAATTTTGATTTCTTTTTTGATTTCTTCTGTGATTTGTTGGTTATTCAGCAGCGTGTTGTTCAGCCTCCATATGTTGGATTTTTTAATAGTTTTTCTCCTGTAATTGAGATCTAATCTTACTGCATTGTGGTCAGAAAAGATGCTTGGAATGATTTCTATTTTTTTGAATTTACCAAGGCTAGCTTTATGGCCCAGGATGTGATCTATCCTGGAGAAGGTTCCATGTGCACTTGAGAAGAAGGTGAAATTCATTGTTTTGGGATGAAATGTCCTGTAGATATCAATTAGGCCTAACTGGTCTATTGTATCATTTAAAGTTTGTGTTTCCTTGTTAATTTTCTGTTTAGTTGATCTATCCATAGGTGTGAGTGGGGTATTAAAGTCTCCCACTATTATTGTGTTATTGTTAATTTCTCCTTTCATACTTGTTAGCATTTGTCTTACATACTGCGGTGCTCCCGTGTTGGGTGCATATATATTTATAATTGTTATATCTTCTTCTTGGATTGATCCTTTGATCATTATGTAGTGACCATCTTTGTCTCTTTTCACAGTCTTTGTTTTAAAGTCTATTTTATCTGATATGAGTATTGCTACTCCTGCTTTCTTTTGGTCCCTATTCGCATGGAAAATCTTTTTCCAGCCCTTCACTTTCAGTCTGTATGTGTCCCCTGTTTTGAGGTGGGTCTCTTGTAGACAACATATGCAGGGGTCTTGTTTTTGTATCCATTCAGCCAGTCTTTGTCTTTTGGTTGGGGCATTCAACCCATTTACGTTTAAGGTAATTACTGATAAGTATGACCCCGTTGCCATTTACTTTATTGTTTTGGGTTCGAATTTATACACAATTTTTGTGTTTCCTGTCTAGAGAATATCCTTTAGTATTTGTTGGAGAGCTGGTTTGGTGGTGCAGAATTCTCTCAGCTTTTGCTTGTCTGAAAAGCTTTTGATTTCTCCTTCATACTTGAATGAGATCCTTGCTGGGTACAATAATCTGGGCTGTAGATTATTTTCTTTCATCATTTTAAGTATGTCTTGCCATTCCCTCCTGGCTTGAAGAGTTTCTATTGAAAGATCAGCTGTTATCCTTATGGGAATTCCCTTGTGTGTTATTTGTTGTTTTTCCCTTGCTGCTTTTAATATTTGTTCTTTGTGTTTGATCTTTGTTAATTTGATTACTATGTGTCTTGGGGTGTTTCGCCTTGGGTTTATCCTATTTGGGACTCTCTGGGTTTCTTGGACTTGGGTGATTATTTCCTTCCCCATTTTAGGGAAGTTTTCAACTATTATCTCCTCAAGTATTTTCTCATGGTCTTTCTTTTTGTCTTCTTCTTCTGGGACCCCTATGATTCGAATGTTGTAGCGTTTAATATTGTCCTGGAGGTCTCTGAGATTGTCCTCATTTCTTTTAATTCGTTTTTCTTTTATCCTCTCTGATTCATTTATTTCTACCATTCTATCTTCTAATTCACTAATCCTATCTTCTGCCTCTGTTATTCTACTATTTGTTGCCTCCAGAGTGTTTTTAATTTCACTTATTGCATTATTCATTATATATTGACTCTTTTTTATTTCTTCTAAGTCCTTGTTAAACCTTTCTTGCATCTTCTCTATCCTTGCCTCCAGGCTATTTATCTGTGATTCCATTTTAATTTCAAGATTTTGGATCAATTTCACTATCATTATTCGGAATTCTTTATCAGGTAGATTCCCTATCTCTTCCTCTTTGGTTTGGTTTGGTGGGCATTTATCCTGTTCCTTTATCTGCTGGCTATTCCTCTGTCTCTTCATCTTGTTTAAATTGCTGAGTTTGGGGTGTCCTTTCTGTATTCTGGCAGTTTGTGGAGTTCTCTTTATTGTGGCGTTTCCTCGCTGTGTGTGGGTTTGTACAGGTGGCTTGTCAAGGTTTCCTGGTTAGGGAAGCTTGTGTCGATGTTCTGGTGGATGGAGCTGTATTTCTTCTCTCTGGAGTGTAATGAAATGTCCAGTAATGAGTTATGAGATGTCTATGGTTTTGGGGTGACTTTGGGCAGCCTGTATCTTGAAGCTCAGGGCTGTGTTCCTTTGTTGCTGGAGAATTTGCTTGGTATGTCTTGCCCTGGAACTTGTTGGCCCTTGTGTGGTGCGAGGTTTCAGTGTCGGTATGGAGGCGTTTGATGAGCTCCTGTCAATTAATGTTCCTTGGAGTCAGGAGTTCCCTGGAGTCAGGGATTGGACTTAAGCCTCCTACTTCCAGTTATCGGTCTTAATTTTACAGTAGTTTCAAAACTTCTCCTTCTATACAGCACCACTGATAAAACATCTACGTTAAAGATGAAAAGTTTCTCTACTGTGAGGGTCACTCAGAGAGGTTCACAGCGTTACATGGAGAAGAGAAGAGGGAGGAGGGAGTTAGAGGTGACCCAAATGAGATGAGGTGGAATCAATAGTGGAGAGAGTGGGCTAGCCAGTAGTCACTTCCTTATGTGCACTCCACAACTGGACCACTCAGAGATGTTCACGGAGTTATACAGGGAAGAGAAGAAGGAGGCAGGAGACAGAGGTGGCCAGAAGGATAAAAGGGGGAAATGAAAAGGCGGGAGACAGATCCAGCCAGTAATCAGTTCCTTAAGTGTTCTCCACCGTCTGGAACACACAGAAATTCACAGAGTTGGGTAGAGTAGAGAGGGGTTAGGGAGGAGATACAGGTGACCTGGTGGAGAAAATGGAGAGTCCAAAGGGAGAGAGAGCAGTCAAGCCAGTAATCTCGTACACTAGTGAAAAATGGGTCCTGAAGATTGGGTTCTTAAAGGTACAAAATTGGTAACAAATACATAAAAACAAAAATTAGAAATTAGAGTAGAGTTTGGAATTTCAAAAATGCGATGTTAATGAAAAGGAGAAGGAAAAGAAAGAGAGAAAAAACGAACAAAGAAAAACAAACAAGGTCGTGAAAGTAATAAAGAAACTACAGGTACAAAATTGATAACTAATACCAAACAGCAAAAATTAAAAATCCAGAGTAGAGTTTGGAATTTCAAAAATACAACGTTAAAAAAAAAAAAAAAAAAAAAAAAGAAGAAGAAGAAGAAAAATAAAGAGAGAAAACAAACAAACCAACAAAAACAATGTCGCAAAAATTATAAAGAAAATACAGGTACAAAATTGATATCAAATACCAAAAAGCATAAATTAAAAATCTTGAGTAGAGTTTGGAATTGCAGATATACGATGTTATATAAAAGAAGAAGAGAAAGAAACAGAGGAAAAAAAAAAAAGTCACAGCAATTATGAAAAAAACTATAGGTACAAAATTGATAACATATATCAAATGGCTAAAATTAAAAATCTAGAGTAGAGTTTGGAATTTCAAAAATGCAATGTTAAAGAAAAGAAGAAAAAGAAAAAAGAAAAAAAAAAAAAAAAACCACGGTCAAAAAATTATAAAATATATATATGAAGTTTGCTGAAGAAAAACAAAAAAAAATAGGGTCTTTTTTTTTTTTTTGCAAAGTAATAGTTATAAAAGTGAAAATTAAAGGACAATAGAGGACTTAAAAAAAATTTTTTTTTAATTAAAAAAAAAAAGAAAGAAAGAAAGATTGATCGTAAAAATAGTAAAAATATATCTAGGTCTTTCTCTGGTTTTGTTGTGAGTATTGTGGGTTCAGTTCATTTTTGGCAGTTCCTTAGTCCGACTTATATTTCTCAAGATCTATAGGCCCCTTCCTATGTAATCCGTAGTAACCACAGGGTTTTAATCTATGGCCTGTAGCTTCCAAGGCGTTTCCCTCTGTTAGAGCTTCTTCTGTTTGCTGGTCTCTTCAGTGTCTGGTTCCCGCCCTGACACAAAGGGGATGGTGGAGGACCCTATTTTTTTTTTTTTTTTTTTAATTTAGGCTCACTTGTTCAGCCGCGCTGTGGGGAGGGAGGGAGGGATGCTGCAAACAGATAACACTGGCATGCGCTCGAAGTGCCTCGGCCACACTGGGTCTGCCCCCGCTCACGGCGCGTGTAACCTCCCTGCCCACACTGCTTGGGCTCTAGGTTGTTCCGCCGGGAACAATCAGAGGCCGGCCCTGGACTGAGCTCCCAGGTCCAAGCCGCTCAGGTTCAGGCACTCGGGTAGTCCTCAGAGGCGCAGACTCGGTTGGGCCTGCGTTTTGTGTTCTTCCCAGGTCGAGCAGCTCAGGCGATGAGGTGCTTGGCGGGCGCCAATGCTGCGACTTATCGCCTCCCCGCCACTCGGTTATCTGGGTGTAAAACCGGCGCACCTTCTCAGGCAGATGTTGACCGTCCAGACCCCCAAGAAGTTTTAGTTAGCAAAGAAGCCTGCTTACAGTTTTATAGATAGTGTCTCTCTGGGGCTGCGATTGCCCCCTTCCGGCTCTGGTTGCCTGTCACCGGAGGGGGAGGTCTGCAGCCGGCTATCTCTGTTCAGTCCTTTGTTCTGTGCGCGGGCCTGGCGGTGTCTTAGGTTAGGGCTGGCTTTTCGCGTGGTAGATATCCCACAGTCTGGTTTGCTAGCCCAAATTATTTCGCTCAGATAGCGCTCAGGACATTCGGCCCGATTCTTACTCTAAGGGACACAGCCCGTGCCGCACTTCCCTGCCCAGCCCCCGCTTGCTAATGCCGTGTGCAGGCGTCTGCGCTGCTTCTCCGCTGGGGGAGTTCCCGTAGGGCTCACAATCCGCGATTTTTAATTGTTTATTTTTTTTTTTCCCCTCCCTTTTATGTTGCCCTCTGTGATTCCAAAGCTCGGCACAGATTCGGCAGTGAGAGGGTTTCCTGGTGTTTGGAAACTTCTCTCTTTTTAAGACTCCCTTCCCGGGACGGAACTCCGTCCCTCCCTCTTTTGTCTCTTTTTTGTCTTTTATATTTTTTCCTACCTCCTTTCGAAGAGTTGGGCTGCTTTTCTGGGTGCCTGATGTCCTCTGCCGGCATTCGGAAGTTGTTTTGTGGAATTTACTCGATGTTTAAATGCTCTTTTGATGAATTTGTGGGGGAGAAAGTGTTCTCCCCGTCCTACTCCTCCGCCATCTTGGCTCCCTTCTCTTGCTTTTTCCATGATCCAGCGGATGTTGGCAATTTGATCTCTGGTTCCTCTGCCTTTTCTAAAACCAGCTTGAACATCAGGAAGTTCACGGTTCACATATTGCTGAAGCCTGGCTTGGAGAATTTTGAGCATTACTTTACTAGCGTGCGAGATTAGTGCAATTGTGCGGTAGTTTGAGCATTCTTTGGCCTTGCCTTTCTTTGGGATTGGAATGAAAACTGACGTTTTCCAGTCCTGTGGCCACTGCTGAGTTTTCCAAAATTGCTGGCATATTGAGTGCAGCACTCAAGTAATTTTTAATTTTTTCTAATCAGTATAGAAAAAATTAAAAATTACTTGACCTAGAATCCTGATTCTGCGTCTTCAATCTCAAGACCCATTCTATTTTAATCCTTGACTTAGAGTTTATAAGTTATTTTTCCTTTCATCTCTAGGTAGAGAGGAGAAAAGTGCAAGTGCTATTTTCAGGCAGAGGATCACACACTTTTTAATATGGACTAGCGTTTCCTAATTATATATAGTCTACCTACTTATATTGTTTGTACCAGATGTCCAGATTTTATATCTAAATAATAAAGAAAACCATGTGTTCTTTGAAAAGTTGAAATTTTCCACCAGCAGAAGGAAATTGAGACCACTAATAACTGCTCCCAACCTACCTGCACATTTCAAATAAACTCACACTCACAGCTACAATATTCTGTTTCCTCCTGTCACAGGGATTTGCATTTGCTGCTACTTCAGCCTGGATGTTTCTTGCTCAGTACACTCATCTCTCTTTTGTTTAAATAACATTTGTTTATTTTCAACTCCCTTTTTAAATGTCATTTCATCAGAAAAAAACCTCTCTTAGTCTCCTCTAAGCTGGAATCATCTTCCTTTTTAATAAATTCTCATTGATGACCATTTCTTTCATTTGAAACCATTATCTCACTACTAAATAAGGGAATATTTGCCTCCTCCTTTGGACCAGAAGCTAGAAAGGTGATAATAAATCATAGGTATTTTTATCCAAAAGTATCAGACAGTGTAATGTAGGTAACTTTATTGAATAATAAGTCGGAGTAATTTGATTCACGTTTATTTGTAAAGTACTGCTACATCTCAGTTTTAATGTGGCATATAATCCATGAAAGTTTTCAATTATTTGGCAACAGAGTCAATATTGATCAATATTTTTTTAATTTGTCCTCAACAGTGATTTCTTTTTTTTTTTTAATTTTATTTTATTTTTAAACTTTACATAACTGTATTAGTTTTGCCAAATATCAAAATGAATTGACTCTTCATTTATTTACCTTGGAGTATGTATTACTCTTCACAAATCACTCATAATTGTTCAAATATGTTTTTATTTTTTTATCCAGTTCTCAAAATTATCTACATTTTCTGCCCGAAGCTAGCAATAGGACTTTTGCTCCTGCTGTTCTTTACATTGTTTTTATTGAGGCCAATCTCCTTAAGAGTCAGCAACTTGTGAACACTATCCTAGCTGTAGTCGGTCACTGAAGATTCTCAGCCTCACTCTTCTCTGTTTAGCCAGGCTATGCTCATACTTTAACATTTAGTTTACATCCCACCTTCTCCCTGACAACCCCAGACTCTGATCATTGCTTTCTACTCCTGAGGTCAATTGTACTTTTAGGCTGCGTCATGCAATTTAACACTTTCTTATATAGTGTTTTGTACCAGTAGTGACTGTTTTACATGTTCAATCTTGGATTCCTCAACTAAAGCACAAGTTTACAGAGTCAGGAATTGTGCAAAAACGTCTGTGTGTCCAAAGGCAGTTCTAAGCAGGTCATTGTCAGGGTCCCTGTCACACTCCTGGTGCCAGTTGCTAGTCATTCATCAAGTTTCAGTTCCAGCTGCCTTTGTGAGGTCTCTGTCTACCCTTAGAACTTGGCACATACCAATATTATGGCCATTTTGTTATTTTTGCATTGTCAGTTTTATCTTTTTTTACCCTCTGCCTCCTCAATAGGACAAGAGCTTGTTGAGAAGAAGAACGATGTCTTTTATCACTATTATTTCCTTAGGATCCTGCACAGTGTCTAGTGGAGAATAGAGGTGCAATTGTATTTGCTAAATAAATTAATTAATGATCTTGACCTCTTTTCATTTGAACAGGCATCGTATCTTCTTACTTTATAAGAGGATTACAGAAATTTGGATAAACTCTTAAAAATGTATCTGCTTAGATCTTTAAAGTATACATAAAATGAATTAAATTTTGCATTAACATTTTACTCTGTGCACAGAGGATAGCATAGTGACTAAAGATGAGCTTTGCAATCAGATGTGTCAGCGTTCTGATTCTGTGTGCCCTCAAGAAGATTACCCAGCCTAAGTCTCAGTAACCTCATGAAAAGGAAAAATATGACTAAACACCTCACAGTGTTGTTGTAAGAATTAAGTAGCATAATGCATAAGTAAAGCTCCTGGCAAATTGGCACAGGATTGGCATACTGAGCTTTCAGTATGTTTTAGTAAGCTGTTACCTATTAAAGCAATTTAAGACGGGATAAGCCTATCTGTTATTTTTTCTGCTTCACAGATGTGAAGACAATTGCATATTTTAGTTGAATATACATTTAAAAATATAAAATACAAAGCACAAAGACAAGTAGACTATCTTCTACTGAAGGTAGTCTTCTACTGAACCTTCTGTTCAGTTCAGTTCAGTTCAGTTCAGTCGCTCAGTCGTGTCTGACTCTTGGGGACCCCATGAATCGCAGCATGCCAGGCCTCCCTGTCCATCACCATCTCCCAGAGTTCACTCAAACTCATATCCATCGAGTCAGTGATGCCAACCAGCCATCTCATCCTCTGTCGTCCCCTTCTCCTCCTGCCCCCAATCCCTCCCAGCATCAGAGTCTTTTCCAATGGGTCAACTCTTCGCATGAGGTGGCCAAAGTACTGGAGTTTCAGTTTTAGCATCATTCCTTCCAAAGAACACCCAGGGCTGATCTCCCTTAGAATGGACTGGTTGATCTCCTTGCAGTCCAAGGGACTCTCAAGAGTCTTCTCCAACACCACAGTTCAAAAACATCAATTCTTCAGGGCTCAACTTTCTTCACTGTCCAACTCTCACATCCATACATGACCACTGGAAACACCATAGCCTTGACTAAATGGACCTTTGTTGGCAAAGTAATGTCTCTGCTTTTTAATATGCTGTCTAGGTTGGTCATAACTTTCCTTCCAAGGAACAAGCGTCTTTTAATTTCATGGCTGCAGTCACCATCTGTAGTGATTTTGGAGCCCAAAAATATAAAGTCAGCCACTGTTTCCCCATCTATTTGCCATGAAGTGATGGGACCAGATGCCATGATCTTCGTTTTCTGAATGTTGAGCTTTAAGCCAACTTTTTCACTCCCCTCTTTCATTTTTATCAAGAGGCTTTTTAGCTCCTTTTCACTTTCTGCCATAAGGGTGGTGTCATCTGCATATCTGAGGTTATTGATATTTCTCCCAGTAATCTTGATTACAGCTTGTGCTTCTTCTAGCCCAGTGTTTCTCATGATGTACTCTGCGTATAAGTTAAATAAGCAGGTACCTATAAAACCCAGACTATCTTGAGATACTATACTGAGCCTGGCAAACCTTCTTTGTAAAAGGCCAAATAGTACACTTTTCAGTTTTGAAAGCTGTATAATTTCTGTTGCAGCGACTCAATTCTGTTGTTGTATCATGAAAGCAGCCACAGACAGCAAGCAGACCAATGAGCACGTGTTTGTGCTCATGCTTAGTCACTCAGTCGTGTCTGACTCTTTGTGACTGTAGCCCACCAGTCTCCTTTGTTCATGAGATTTCCCAGGGAAGAATACTGGAGTGGGTTGCCATTTCCTCCTCCAGGGGATCTTCCCGACCCAGGGGTCGAACTGACATCTTCTGCTTAACAGGTGGATTCCTTACCACTGAGCCAGCCACCAAAGAAGCCCCCTGTGAGCATGAATTTGTCCCACTAAAACTTTACGAAAGCAGTGGATCAGACTTGTCTATCCTTAACTCCCTGGATATATGTATGTCTTACTGTATAATTCTACCACAGGTAATAGCTTAACATTTGTATAACACATTTGTGCATTTGTAATCATTGCTGCAATGATGCCACTATTTTAATGGAACTAGAATGTTTAGAAGGTAACCTTTAAGAAATATTAAGAAATATTTTCATCTTTTTGCACATTTGAATACATATTTCTAACCTCAATTGTGAATGAACTGTTTATCAAGACAAGATTTATGTTAGTCATTGGCCATGGTTAAGTCATATTTATCACGAGCTTTTACCTTGGCATTGTGCTTGTGCTCATGCTCAGCTGTGTCAATTTTTGGGGGCTCCATGGACTGTATAGCCTGCCAGGCTCCTCTGGCCATGGAATTTTCCAGGCAAGAATACTAGGGTGGGATGCCACTTCCTCCTTTGGAGGATCTTCCTGACCCAGAGATCGAACACATGTCTCTTCCATCTCCTCCATTGGCAGACCAGATTCTTTAGCACCACCTGGAAAGCCCACTTAAAGGCTAATAAAAGCCTCATATCTTCTTTGGTGTACTTTTGCTCATGTGTCTTTAGAATCAATTGGACAGCACATCAGTTAGTGCAAGGACCCTTGGCTTCCAATCCAAACATGTCTAAGTCCCTGCCCAGATGTTTGTCTAGCTGGCTGTGTGTCCCTGGATGAGTTCTGTCACAAGATAGAAATAATACTTATGCTAAAACAGTGATTGTTAACCAGGGATTTTTTTGTCCCCAGGGGACAGTTGTAATGTCTAGAGACATGTATGATTGTCACAACTTGTAGGGAGAGGTTTATTATGGGCATCTAATGGGTAGAAGTCAAAGATGCTGCTCAGCATCCTGTAATGTACAGGACAGGCCAGCCTTTCTCCCAGAGAACTATCTGGCCCAAAATGTCAATAGTGCCACATTTGGGAAACCTTGCCCTAAATGATTCTGTGAAAATTGATTCACACTGTGCTGTAAATGGGGCTTTCCTGGTGGCTCAATATGAAAGAGTCCTTCTGCAATGTCGAAGGTACAAGAGAGATGGGTTTGATTCCTGGGTCAGGAAGATCCCCTGGAGGAGGAAATAGCAACTCACCCCAGTGTTCTTGCCTGGGAAATCCCATGGACAGAGAAGCCTGGTGGGCTACAGTCCATGGGGTTGCAAGAGTCAAATATGACTGACTGAGCACACTCGTACACATGCACGTATTGTAGAGGTTTAGCAGAATGCCTGGCTCAGTAAATCTTAACTATTAATAATAAGACCAAATTCTATTGAGTAATAGAAAATAAACACGAAAATTTTGAATAAACACAAACATGTCTAAAAATAAATGAAGTATCCATTCTGAAGAACTAGAAGCATGTTGATGCATATTTAGATTAAATAATGAAGTTGATACTTATTCGTGTATGCACTGACATCTGGATTCCACATGCTCTTTGTGAGCCTTGAAAGGTTTTGAATGATACTTGCTGTTCTGTCATTGCCATGACAAATGTTTTGTCCTGATGTTACTATCAGACTTGCTTTAAATTCATGTGGGAAATTTGAAAGTTCTATTTCCTATCCTAAAAATCAATGACAACTTAATCAATGCTGCTAAAAACAAGCCCTGGTTCTTATGTAGTAGGAAAATAAACAAGCTGGAGAATTAAAAGTGACAGAATCTTCACATCAAGGACAGAGAACATACTTCCAACTAGCTCTTCTGTATTTGTAGCCTGAAAAATTCTGTCTGCTTGGTTCTTTCCTCAGGGGATTGAAGCACCTTGAAAGGGATAAGAGAACTTCAGCACTGCAATAATGTTTCATATCATTAGATTGAAATTAAGTAAATAATAAAATACTAAACTGTTACATATCTTCAGATTTCCCAAATCATAATTTGACGTATCCAGCACTATTTTCAGACCCATCTTCCCTACCAGAGGTTCACTGCTCTCACCCCTTTTCTCTGTAGAACTGAAGGAGAGTGCAGTGGAGAAGAAAAACAAAAATATCTATGAGATGATTTTTACCAAACAACAGCAAAGCCTGCACACACACCTTGAAGCTCTTTTACTTACTCAAATGTAAATGTGAGTCAGCCATAGTGTACTATAAGTAACTAAAGGGCTGGAATTGTGCCAGTCATCAATTATATCCAGATATGCAAATTTAAAATCCAGATATGCAAAATTAAATCCAGATATGCATAAGGGTATCAGAAACCAAATGGTTTCTTTGAGTTGGAGTGATAGGTGAAATCTAAGGGAAATTGGACTGTTTATACCCTACTTAAAAGTGTTAGTGGCTATTCCAGAAAGAGAAGAACAAGTATCATATCAGTTCAGTTCAGTTCAGTCGCTCAGTCGTGTCCGACTCTTTGAGACCCCATGAATCACAGCACGCCAGACCTCCCTGTCCATCACCAACTCCCGGAGTTCACTCAGACTCAGTGATACATATATGCGGAATCTAGAAAAATAGTTGAGATGAACCTATTTGCAGGGCAGGAATACAGACACACACTGAAAGAATGATATATGGACACAGCGGGTTGAAGGAAGGGAGGGTGGGAAAAATTGGGAGAGTAGCATTGGCATATACACACTACCATGTGCAAAATTTCATGCAAAGATGGGCTCAATAAAGGACAGAAACGGTATGGACCTAACAGAAGCAGAAAATATTAAGAAGAGGCGGCAAGAATACCCAGGAGAACCATACAAAAAGATATTCATGACCCAGATAACCACGATGGTGTGATCACTCACCTAGAGCCAGACATAATGGAATGCAAAGTCAAGGGGGCCTTAGGAAGCATCACTGTGAACAAAGCTAGTGCAGGTGATAGAATTCCAATTGAGCTGTTTCAAATTGTAAAAGATGATGCTATGAAAGTGCTTCACTCAATATGCCAGCAAATTTGGAAAAGTCAGCAGTGGCCACAAGACCAGAAAAAGGTCAGTTTTCATTCCAATCCCAAAAAGCAATGCCAAAGAATGTTCAAACTACTGCACAATTGCACTCATCTCACATGCTAGCAAAGTAACGCTCAAGCCAGGCTTCAAAAGTACGTGAACCATGAACTTCCAGATTTTCAAGCTGAATTTAGAAAAGGCAGAGGAATCAGAGATCAAAATTTCAATATCTGATGGATCATACAAAAAGCAAGAGAGTTCCAGAAAAACTTCTACTTCTGCTTTATTCACTATTCCAAAGCCTTTGACTGTGTGGATCACAACAAACTGTGGAAAATTCTTAAAGAGATGGGAATACCAGACCACCTTACCTGCCTCCTGAGAAATGTGTATGCAGGTCAAGAAGCAACAGTTAGAACCAGGCATGGAACAACAGACTGGTTCAAAACTGGGAAGGGAGTATATCAAGGCTGTATATTGTCACCCTGCTTAAACTTATATGCAGAGTACATTATGCCAAATGCCAGGCTGGATGAAGCACAAGCTGGAATCAAGATTGCAGGGAGAAATATCAATAACCACGTATATGCAGATGGCACCACCCTTATGGCAGAAAGCAAAGAGGAACTAAAGAGCCTCTTGATGAAAGTGAAAGAGGAGAAAGAAAAAGTTGGCTTAAAACTCAGCATTCAAAAAACAAAGAAAATGGCATTCGGTTCCATCCCTTCATGGCAAGTAGATACGGAAGCAATGGAAACAGTGACAGACTTTGTTTTCTTTAACTCCAAAATCACCGCAGATGGTGACTGCAGCCATGAAATTAAAAGATGCTTGCCCCTTGGAAGAAAGGTTATGACCAACTAGACAGCATATTAAAAAGCAGAGACATTGCTTTGCCAAAAAAGGTCGATCTAGTCAGGGCTATGGTGTTTCCAGTAGTCATGTATGGATGTGAGAGTTGGGCTATAAAGAAAGCTGAGCACTGAAGAATTGATGCTTTTAGGCTGTGGTGTTGGAGAAGACTCTTGAGAGTCCCTTGGACTGCAAGGAGATCCAACCAGTCAATCCTGAAGGAAATCAGTCCTGAATATCCATTGGAAGGACTGGTGTTGAAGCTGAAACTCCACAATACTCTGGCCACCTGACGTGAAGAACTGACTCACTGGAAAAGGCCCTGATGATGGGAAAGATTGAAGGCAGAAGGAGAAGGGGATGACAGAGGATGAAATGGTTGGATGGCATCACTGAGTCAATGGACTTGAGTTTGAACAAGCTTCGGGAGTTGGTGATAGACAGGGATGCCTGGCATGCTGCAGTCCATGGGGTTGCAAACAGTCAGACCTGCCTGAGCAACTGACCTGAACTGTGCAAAGTGCGAAGCTGCACAAATAACTCAGCTTGTTGCTCTGTTATGACCTCAAAGGGTGGGATGGAGAAATGAGAGGGAGGCTCAAGAGGGAAGGGTTGCATACAGCTGATTCACTTTGTTGTTTGCTGGAACCTAACACAACATTGTAAAGCAATTATACTCCAGTTTAAAAAAAAAAAAAAAAGAAATGTTAGTGATTATTCAGTTCCGGTCGTCTTTGGCCATATAGGTTCAATGTCAGAGATTTCAAATTTTTTTTCCAAGAAAGCTAAGCTTTTCCAAGAGAGTTGGTTAAGGTTAACATAAAATGATAAATCTATGAGACTGAAATAAATGTATAAACAATTCAAAAATAGTATAAAGTGGTACAACCATGTGAGAAAACTGTCAGTTACTGCTGAAGTTAACACATCTTACCATATGACCTAATAATTCTACACAAAGATATTTACCTAGAAAAAAGAAAATATATATCTATGGAAAGATTCATATAAACATTTTCACAGAGGCTTCTGTTTCATAATAGTCCCCACTTGGGAGCAACCCTATCACTGCTCTTCAAGTAGTTGTTCAAATGACACATTTCCTTACTTGCCTGACTACTCTCCAATGAATATGTTCTGTCTGATTCAACTTAGAATGGATCCCGAATCAACTAAAAGATTTTCAGTGTTCTTTGACATCAAAGGACACAGTGGGTCTGATCTTTGCTTTGTACTAATTTTGATATTTTTATAAAGGTAGTTAAAGGTAGCTATATCTTTCTATTGATTTATATTTTTCTGTTGATTCATATTGAACAGTTTCTGAAATGTTCCAAACTCTTCTGTATTTTATTTGATACACTGTGTCTTATTCTTCCCTTGCACAAAAGCATTTTTTGTTGTTTTGCTTTATTTTCGGCATAACGCAATTCATTGTAGTCTTACTTAATTTGGTTCATCCATTTCTGCAAGCTGCTTAACTGTATGGAAACTCTTTGTTGTGGAGGTGAAACCCTTAGGGACACCAGAGTTGTAATTATCTTTGCCATGATAGACATAGACTATAAACTAAGTGTATTTCTGTTAGTTATCCATATCGTGCATGCAATGTGTAGTTGCTCTTTCCTCTTTATTATTTTATAGATGAGAAAACTGAGGTTCAGAATAGTTAACTCACTTTCCTATAGCCATACATCTAGTAAGTGGCAGAGCCAAACTGTGTTCTATGTGTAAATCAATTTGAAAGTCCATACTTCTAACTATTATAATTTTGCTTATCTGAAATTGAAAATAATTCCTATCAATTCCATCAATTGGTAAAACATACTAAGATTTGGGTCAAAGTACTAAAGCAGTTAAGAAAGTTACTCTTTATTTTATTTATTTTTTCAGTTCAGTTCAGTTCAGTTCAGGTGCTCAGTCATGTCCGACCCTTGTGACCCCATGGACTGCAGCAAGTCAGGCTTCCCTGTCCATCACCAACTCCCGAAGCTTGCTCAAACTCATGTCCATCAAGTCAGTGATGCCATGCAACCATCTCATCCTCTGTTGTCCCCTTCTCCTCCTGCCTTCAATCTTCCCCAGCATCACTGAGTCTTTTCCAATGAGTCAGTTCTTCACATCAAGTGGCCAAAGTATTGGAGTTTCAGCTTCAGCATCAATCCTTCCAATGAACACCCAGGACTGATTTCCTTCAGGATTGACTGGTTGGATCTCCTTGCAGTCCAAGAGACTCTCAAGAGTCTTCTCCAACATCACAGTTCAAAAGCATCAATTCTGTGTTCAGCTTTCTTTTTTTAATATTTTTTGACTGTGCAGAGTCTTAGTTGGAGCTTGTCGAATATTTGATTTAAGATCTTTGATCTTCATTGTGGAATGCAGGATCTTTTAGTTATGGCATGTGTGATCTAGTTCCCAGGAGAGATAAAACCTGGGTCCCCTGCTTTGGGATCATGTAGTCTTTGCCACTGGACCACCAAGGAAGTTGAAGAAAGTTATTCTCATATGGCACACACCTTTATCAATTTAGCTTAAGTAAGGCAACAAAGGGCTTCTCAGGTCACTAGTGGTAAAGAACCCACCTGCCAATGCAGGAGACATAAGAACCACATATTCAATCCCTGAGTCAGGAAGATCCCCTGGAGGAGGGCACAGAAACCCACTCCAATATGCTTGCCTGGAGAATCCCATGGACAGAGGAGCCTGGCAGGCTAGTCCACGGAGTTGCACAGGGTCAGACACGACTGAAGCAACATAGCATCACTCACGGTAAAAAAAAAAAAAAAACAACATTATATTTATAAGAAGGAACTTGACCCACCCCAATTTTAAAAAATCTTATTTTAAAAAATGTAATTTGAGGCCTGCATAAACTGGTTTGGATTTTTATTTATAGTTTTCAACCTTATTCTCGTCAACCCAATTGGTTTTTCCTAAGATGCTTTTCTTGCTTCATGATGTTGTCACATTTCTGAAGTCAAGTTGCACCTGTAAATTGATGTATGCATGTAATGCAGTAGAGTCTTTAAGGGTGGACTTATAACATGATGGTTTATTGAGAAACTAAGGTCATCTGTCTTAGAATGTTTTGAAAGCTAAAGTCATGTTCTGGTTTGTAACTATTGTTATCCATTTCTTTCTTGAAAATGAGAGCTGTGTTTTCCTTCTCAGTTTTCCTGCAGCTCTCTTGTGTGTTAGTCACTTAGTCATGTCCGACTCTTTTTGACTCCATGGACTGTAGCCCACAGGCTCCTCTGTCCATGGGATTCTCCAAGCAAGAATACTGGAGTGGATTGCCATTCCCTTTTCCAGGTGATCTTCCTGACCCCGGGATCAAATTCAAGTCTCCTGCATTGCAGGCAGATTCTTTACCATCTGAGTCACCAGGGAAGCAGTTCTCTTATTGGCCCTTTATTCCATAGATTAACTCAATACTGCATTTTCAGCATCATTTAAAAGTTTCTAACTTTGGAAGGTACTAAACACAGGCAAAGCCGTGAAGGCTGTCAAGGAAATGATGTTGCCTGCCATATCGGTGAACGAAGTATGTTACAGCCATCACATTGCAGCCTTGATGGTAAGCCCTGAAGGAACTCAGTATAGAAACTGCCATCTAGCAGTCAGCCTCTGCAGCCTGAGGAGTCTGGGACGAGAAAGCACAAGGTGATAGCCCATATCAGAGGAATGATTTCAGTAAGCCCAGATTCTTACACCACCCCATGCATTGAAAAATGCAATATCTGTTTTTTTTAAATCAACAGTAATCCTTTGATGCTCCAATTACATGGTTTTTATTCCAGAGACTGTGTGTATATCATGGCTTCTCCTCACCTCTTTGGAGTAGTCCCTTAGAGCTATCTGAGAGTCAATGTCCCCAGCCTAAGTCCTCAGTTCTGTCCACTGCTGCTGCTAAGTCACTTCAGTCGTGTCCAATTCTGTGCGACCCCATAGATGGCAGCCCACGAGGCTCCCCCGTCCCTGGGATTCTCCAGGCAAGAACACTGGAGTGGGTTGCCATTTCCTTCTCCAATGCGTGCAAGTGAAAAGTGAAAGTGAAGATGCTCATTTGTGTCCGACTCTTCGCGACCCCATGGACTGCAGCCTACCAGGCTCCTCGACCCATGGGATTTTCCAGGCAAGAGTACTGGAGTGGGTTGCCATTGCCTGCCTTCTCCTCTGTCCACTGAATAAAACATAATTCTCACATTTTAGGTTGTGCATTTTTTTTCAGTCCACAAGGCATTTAGGGCTGAATGGTGTTCCTCAGTACTTTAGGGCCTTCCCTAGTGGCTAAAGCAGATAAAGAATCTTCCTGCCAATGCAGGAGACACAAGAGATGTGAGTTCCATCCCTTGGTCAGGAAGAAGATCCCCTGAAGGAGGAAATGGCTACCCACTCCAGTATTCTTGCCTGAAAAATTCCATGGACTGAGGAGCCTGGTGGGCTACAGTCTATTGGGCTCAAAGAGTCAGACATGACTGAGCGTGAGCCCCCTCAACCTTGCATTTCAAGTGTTTGTTTTACTCTTGGAATGCTATGCTTTTGAAAAAAAAAAAAATTTTTTTTTTTCCTCATTAAACCAAAGCACTTCTTTGTTTTGCTTTTGTGAAGATACAAACTTTGAAAGATCTTTTTTTTGTTCTTGTGCCTTTATAAGCATGACTCTTTGGATTTCATCTTTCCTGACCTCATTGTTAACTCAAAAACTTCCATTTGTCTTTATTGTTTGCACATGGGCCTTAAAAATCTAAAATGAATACAGATTTCTGTGTTCAGTAGTGTTTAAGAACAGTGCAACCTAGCATTTTGGAATATTTATAGGTTAGGCATTGTAAGTACATTTCAAAACTTACCTAATCTTTACCTTTAAGAAATTGTAAGCTATTATTCCTCTTCAGTGGTTGCAGAAATTGAGAGTTTAATTTGCTCAAATTACAAGAACTATTAAAAAAAAAAAAAAAAAAAAACAGAACTAATCCATCTAACTCCAAACCCATCTTCTTAACTAACATTCTTGCCAAAATCTAATCTTCTGTTAAGTCCTTTATGTCCTTCTTATCACCTTATTAGACATCTTATGTTTTAGAATAATACCCACTTTTCCTCTCAACTTTTAAAAATATTCTGAAGATTTTAGAATCATATATTTTTATTTAACTGGGTCATATAAGGAAGTATTCAACAGTTATTTTTTAAACCGTATTGGATTATAATAAACATTCCTATATGTAGGAGGTGGCAGGGTGGTGTCACAGCAGAGAGCATTACTCCTTAGGCTGCAGGAGGCCTGGGGCTATGTGTTCAGGTTCCACAAGCAGTTCTTCCATTTGATGCTTGAGGGGTGGAGTTCACATCTGCAAAACAACTCAGGAAATTTGCATTAAATAGTAGTATCTAGTACTTCACAGTGGAGGTAAAGCAGAAGATATGGGGGAAGGCCTGTCCTGGGAAGGCCCCATAGGGTCCTGCTTATGCGGAAGACTGGTGTGCTGCAGCCCATGGGGTCACAAAGAGTCGGACATGACTGAGTGGCTGAACAGCAACAATAACAGTGTGACTTCCAACAGGGAATCATGGAAAAGACCCTGATGCTGGAAAAGTTTGAAGGCAGGAGAAGGGGACAACAGAGGATGAGATGATTGGATGGCATCACCTACTCAACGAACATGAGTTTGAGTAAACTATGGGAGTTGGTGATGGACAGGGAGGCCTGGCGTACAACAAACCATGGGGTCGCAAAGAGACAGACAACTGAGTGACTAAACAACAGTTACAGTATGACTTCCAACAGGGAATGTGTAAGCATCATGGAGGAGCTGGACCCTTCATAAACTCTTTGTAGCAGAGATCACAGTTCAGTTCAGTTCAGTCACTCAGTCGTGTCTGACTCTTTGTGACCCCATGAATTGCAGCACGCCAGGCCTCCCTGTCCATCACCAACTCCCAGAGTTCACTCAGACTCACGTCCATCGAGTCAGTGATACCATCCAGCCATCTCATCCTCTGTCATCCCTTTCTCCTGCCCCCAATACCCCCCAGCATCAGAGTCTTTTCCAATGAGTCAGCTCTTCACATGAGGTGGCCAAAGTACTGAAGTTTCAGCTTTAGCATCAGTCCTTCCAAAGAAATCCCAGGGCTGATCTCCTTCAGAATGGACTGGTTGGATCTCCTTGCAGTCCAAGGGACTCTCAAGAGTCTTCACCAACACCACAGCTCAAAAGCATCAATTCTTTGGCACTCAGCCTTCTTCACAGTCCAACTCTCACATCCATACATGACCACTGGAAAAACCATGGCCTTGACTAGACGGACCTTCATTGGTAAAGTAATGTCTCTGCTTTTGAATATGCTATCTAGATTGGTCATAACTTTCCTTCCAAGGAGTAAGCGTCTTTTAATTTCATGGCTGCAGTCACCATCTGCAGTGATTTTGAGCCCAGAAAAATAAAGTCTGATGCTGTTTCCACTGTTTCCCCATCTATTTGCCATGAAGTGATGGGACCAGATGCCATGATCTTCGTTTTCTGAATGTTGAGCTTTAAGCCAACTTTTTTACTCTCCTCTTTCGCTTTCAACAAGAGGCTTTTTAGTTCCTCTTCACTGTCTGCTATAAGGGTGGTGTCATCTGCATATCTGAGGTTATTGATATTTCTCCTGGCAATCTTCATTCCAGCTTGTGTTTCTTCCAGTCCAGCATTTCTCATGATGTACTCTGCATATAAGTTAAATAAGCAGGGTGACAATATAAAGCCTTGACGTACTCCTTTTCCTATTTAGAACCAGTCTGTTGTTCCATGTCCAGTTCTAACTGTTGCTTCCTGACCTGCATATAGGTTTCTCAAGAGGCAGGTCAGGTGGTCTGGTATTCCCATCTCTTTCAGAATTTTCCACAGTTTATTGTGATCCACACAGTCAAAGGCTTTGGCATAGTAAATAAAGCAGAAATAGACGTTTTTCTGGAACTCTCTTGCTTTTTCCATGCTCCAGTGGATGTTGGCAATTTGGTCTCTGGTTCCTCTGCCTTTTCTAAAAGCAGCTTGAACATCTGGAAGTTCACGGTTCACGTATTGCTGAAGCCTGGCTTGAAGAATTTTGAGCATTACTTTATTAACATGTGAGATGAGTACAATTGTGAGGTAGTTTGAGCATTCTTTGGCATTGCCTTTCTTTGGGATTGGAATGAAAACTGACCTTTTCCAGTCCTGTGGCCACTGCTGAGTTTTCCAAATTTGCTGGCATATGCAGTGCAGCACTTTCACAGCATCATCTTTCAGGATTTGAAATAGCTCCACTGGAGTTCCATCATCTCCACTAGCTTTGTTTGTAGTGATGCTTTCTAAGGCCCACTTGACTTCACATTCCAGGATGTCTGGCTCTAGGTCAGTGGTCACACTATTGTGATTATCTGAGTTGTGAAGATCTTTTTTTGTACAGTTCTTCTGTGTATTCTTGCCATCTCTTCTTAATATCTTCTGCTTCTGTTAGGTCCATACCATTTCTGTGTTTTATCATGCCCATCTTTGCATGAAATGTTCCCTTGGTATCTCTAATTTTCTTGAAGAGCTCTCTAGTATTTCCCAATCTGTTGTTTTCCTCTATTTCTTTGTATTGATTGCTGAGGAAGGCTTTCTTATTTATTCTTGCTATTCTCTGGAACTCTGCATTCAGATGCTTATATCTTTTCTTTTCTCCTTTGCTTTTCACTTCTCTTCTTTTCACAGCTATTTGTAAGACCTCCCCAGACAGCCATTTTGCTTTTTTGCATTTCTTTTCCATGGGGATGGTCTTGATCCCTGTCTCCTGTACAATGTCATGAACCTCAGTTCATAGTTCATCAGGCACTCTTATCTATCAGATCTAGTCCCTTGAATCTATTTTTCACTTCCACTGTATAATCATAAGGGATTTGATTTAGGTCATACCTGGATGGTCTAGTGGTTTTCCCTACTTTCTTCCATTTAAGTCTGAATTTGGCAATAAGGAGTTCATGGTCTGGGCCATAGTCAGCTCCTGGTCTTGTTTTTGCTGACTGTATAGAGCTTCTCCGTCTTTGGCTGCAAAGAATATAATCAATCTGATTTCGGTGTTGACCATCTGGTGATGTCCATGTGTAGAGTCTTCTCTTGTGTTGTTGGAAGAGAGTGTTTGCTATGACCAGTGTGTTTTCTTGGCAAAACTGTATTAGTCTTTGCCATGCTTCATTCCGTATTCCAAGGCCAAATTTGCCTGTTACTCCAGGTGTTTCTTAACTTCCTACTTTTGCATTCCAGTCCCCTATAATGAAAAGGACATCTTTTTTGGGTGTTAGTTCTAAAAGGTCTTGTAGGTCTTCATAGAACAGTTCAACTTCAGCTTCTTCAGCATTACTGGTTGGGGCATAGACTTGGATTACTGTGATATTGAATGGTTTGCCTTGGAAACGAACAGAGATCATTCTGTCATTTTTGAGATTGCATCCAAGTACTGCATTTCGGACTCTTTTGTTGACCATGATGGCTACTCCATTTCTTCTGAGGGATTCCTGCCTGCAGTAATAGATATAATGGTCATCTGAGTTAAATTCACTCCTTCCAGTCCATTTTAGTTCGCTGAATCCTAGAATGTTGATGTTCACTCTTGCCATCTCTTGTTTGACCACTTCCAATTTGCCTTGATTCACGGACCTGACATTCCAGGTTCCTATGCAATATTGCTTTTTACAGCATCGGACCTTGCTTCTATCACCAGTCACATCCACAACTGGGTATTGTTTTTGCTTTGGCTCCATCCCTTTATTCTTTCCTGAGTTATTTCTCCACTGATCTCCAGTAGGCATATTGGGCACTTACCAACTTGGGGAGTTCCTCTGTCAGTATCCTATCATTTTGCCTTTTCATACTGTTCATGGGGTTCTCAAAGCAGGAATATTGAAGTGGTTTGCCATTCCCTTTTCCAGTGGACCACATTCTGTCAGACCTTTCCACCATGACCTGCCTGTCTTGGGTGGCCACGGGCATGGCTTAGTTTCATTGAGCTAGACAAGGCTGTGGTCCCAGTGTGATTAGATTGACTAGTTTTCTGTGAGTATGGTTTCAGTGTGTCTGCCCTCTGATGCTCTCTTGCAACACCTACCGTCTTACTTGGGTTTCTCTTACCTTGGACATGGGGTATCTCTTCACGGCTGCTCCAGCAAAGCGCAGCCACTGCTCCTTCCCTTGGATAGGGGTATCTCCTAACAGCTGCCCCTTCTGACCTTGAATGTGGAACTGCTCCTCTAGGCCCTCCTGTGCCCCAAAACCACCACTCCTTGGAGGTGGGGTAGGTCTCCCAGCCGCCGCCCCGGCCTCTGACATGGGGTAGCTCCTTTCTGCCATTCCTGCACCGTCGCAGCCTGGCACTCTCGGCCAATGCCCCTGACATGCTGTTTTCCTATACTAATACTATTTTGCTAGAAACAGAGTTTGACTACATTTCCCAGGCTCCCTTGCACATTTTTGACCATAAGGCTAAGTTGTCTCAGCGGGAATGTAAATAGAAGCACAGTGGCCTCCAGGCCAAAACTTTTTAAAAAGCAAGTGCTGCTTTGGAATGTTCTTTCTCTCCTTCTAATGTTTGGATTCAAACAAAGGCTTGGTGGGATGACAGAGCCAGGATATAGAGGAAGCCTGTTTCTTGAATCAACATGGATAAAAGCTACAACAGAACAAGTACCCCCTGCCTTGTCTTTTAAACAAGTGAGAAATAAACTTCTATTATGTTAAACACTGATATGTGGTAGTGGGTGTATCTGTGATGGCAGTTTGCTGCTGCTGCTGCTAAGTCTCTTCAGTCGTGTCCGATTCTGCGACCCCATAGACGGCAGCTCACCAGGCTCCCCCCGTCCCTGGGATTCTCCAGGCAAGAACACTGGAGTGGGTTGCCATTTCCTTCTTCAATGCATGAAAGTGAAAAGTGAAAATGAAGTCGCTCAGTCGTGTTCTCTTTCAAACATTTAACAAAATATATCTATCACCTTTTATGATCTTATAGCTGAGATCATCGGGGAAAAGTGTGTTCTAGGGGGATGAGCCAAAAAGAGAAGAAAAAGATTATAAAACACACGGATGCTCTACAAGAGATAGAGGGAGTGATCGGTTCTGAGAGAACTTTTAAAAGTTTTCCGGAGGAGAGGACTTCAAGGATGAAGATTACACTTTCAAAAAAATTGGAGCACAACAATCTAGAGAGTGAGGACAGTCTCAACATAGCTGAAGGAGTCAGGAATGGATAATGGCCTGTTCCTAGGAAGTTTAGTCTGGCTAAGGCACGGGGCACAGAACAAATAAAGATGAAAAGGTATTAGGATGGAGAGTTAGACTTGATTAGATCTTAGCACTTTTTAAATTAAATATTTATTTATTTGGCTTTGCTGGATCTTAGTGCAGCTGGTAGTACCTTCAATCTTCATTGCAGCATACGGGATCTTTAGTTGTAGCATGTGGGATCTAATTCCCAGACTAGTGATAGAACCCAGGGCCCCTGCATTGGGATCACTGAGTCTTAGCCATTGGACCAGCAGGGAAGTCCTTTGAAGCACTTTTAATTCCATGTGTGGTTAGCAGAATAATAACCACTGGTTCTAAGGATTAGTACATCAGCATGTGGTTGGGAGGAGAGTGGTTATTATTCTGCTAACCAGTAAATATATTAGTATTGATGAAAAATTAATCAGTTGATCCAAGAAAAAAATGGAAAATTTTATTTGAGCCAAAATTGAGGATTATAACCTGGGAAGAGCATCTCAGAAATCTCTGAGAATTGTTCTGCCCATTAGAAATCAAGGCACAGTTATGTAAGGTTTTTGAGACATAGGTTGTTGTTTAGTCACTAACTTGTGTCCGATTATTTATGACTCTATGGTCTGTAGCCTGTCAGGTTCCTCTGTCCATGGGATTGTCCAGGCAAGAATATTGGAGTGAGTTGCCATTTCCTTCTCAAGGGAATCTTCCCGAACCAGAGTTTGAACCTGAGTCTCCTGCATTGGCAAGCAGATTCTTTACTGAGCCATGAGCTGTATATCACATGCTCATTATTGACAATTTACCTAATCCAGATCTAAACATTGTTGTGGTGGGTCATGTGACCCCTTACAAGATCAAGAAAGGATGCTTTCTTTCAAGGAGTTGTCTTGGTATTGCTTTTTATGGTTGAGCAGGTATTCCTACTGAGGGGGAAGTTTGGTCAATGTATAGTACAGATAAAAAGAGTATAGTGTTGGGGGAGGGAAAATGCCAAAGGGCAGAGGAGAATTTTAGTTTAAATTTCTCTTTCCTTGCCATAAATATATGACTTTTATTTTCACAGTAGATTATGTGGCAAAGGGGAATTAAGGTTGCAGATGGAGCTGAGATGGTTTATTAGTTGACCTGAAGATATACAGATGATCCTGGAGTACCTAGGGTAAGCCCATGTGATCACAAAGGTCCTTACATTTTTGAGAGCAATTCTCCAAAAGAGACATACTGATGGCCAAATGGCACATGGAAAGATACTCATCACTCATCTTTGAGGAAATGCAAATCAAAACTACAACAAAGTATCACCTCACACCAGTCAGAATGGCCATAAAAAAAAAAAAAATCCACAAAGAATAAATACTCGAAAGGATGTGAAGAAAAGGGAGACCTACCCTGCTGGTGGGAATGTAAATTTGTACAGTCACTATGGAGAACAGTATGAAGGTTGCTTATACATCTAAGTATAGAAATACCACATGAACCCAGCAACCCCACTTCTGGGCATATACCAAGAGAAAACTGTAATTTGAAAAGTTACTTACACCCCAATATTCATTGCAGCACTATTTACAACAGCCAGAACATGGAAGCAAACTAGATGTCCATCAACAGCACATTAGATTAAGAATAGTGGTACATATATACAATGGAATATTACTCAGGCATAAAAATAAACAAAATAATGCCATTTGCAGCAACATGGTTGGACCTAGAGATTGTCATACGGAGTAAAGTCAGAAAGAGACAGATAAAGGGTACAAATTAACTTATTTAGAAAATGGAAGTAGAATCACAGATATAGAAAACAAACTTATGGTTACCAGGGTGTAAAGGTGGGGAGGGAGGGATAAACTGAGAGATTGGGATTGACATATAAACTCTGCTATATATAAAATAGATAACTAACAAGGATCTACCGAATAACACAGGAAACGCTATTAAAAACTCTATGGGAAAAGAATCTTAAAAAAAAGAGTGAATATATGTAATGTATAACAGATTCACTTTACTGTACACATGAAATTAACATATTATAAATCAATAAAAAAATTTTTTTAAATAAAAAATAAATAAAAAATTGTGAGAGGAAGATGTGACTATGAAAAATCAAAGAACTGGCAACAGGAGAGAACTTTGCCCCATAAAGCTTGCTTTGATGATGGAGAAAGGGTCATGCATGAGTCAAGGAAAGTGGGTGGCCTCCTAGAAACTGGAAAAGGAAATGGTTCTCCCGTAGGGCCTCCAGAAATTACTACAGTCCTGGCAGCACCTTGACCTGGGCCCAGTGAGATCTGTGTCAGACTATTCATCTACAGAAAATAAATGTATGCTATTTTAAGTTGCTACATTCGTGGTAGTTTGTCAAAGCAGCATTAGGAAATTAACACTCTGTGCTAAGCCTGACCTTAGAGAACAGAGAGTATTGGGATAACTGCCTCAGAGGGTCAACTGAGTTAGTTGGTTAAGACCAGAAAAAGAGGCAACCCACTCCAGTGTTCTTGCCTGGAGAATCCCAGGGACGGGGAAGCCTGGTGGACTGCCATCTCTGGGATCACAGAGTAAGACACGACTGAAGCAACTTAGCAGCAGCAGCAGCAGCAGCCTATTTTCAATAGATCAGGCCTCAAATAAGAGGTTGGAAGAACAGAAATAAGGAAGCAGAGCCAAAAAATGTGCTGCTGCTGCAGCTAAGTTACATCAGTCGTGTTCGACTCTGTGCGACCCCATAGACGGCAGCCCACCAGGTTCCTCTGTCCCTGGGATTCTCCAGGCAAGAACACTGGAGTGGGTTGCCATTTCCTTCTCCAATACATGAAAATGAAAAGTGAAAGTGAAGTCGCTCAGTCGTGTCTGACTCTTAGTGCTAGGACGTGAGAATAAGCTTAGTCTGGAACCCTGTGTCATCCAAAATGTAGAGGGGAAACTGTGATGTATTTTGAGGGTAATGTGTCATATAGGCTTGTATAGCATTGAATAGATACAGGAGAATGATTCCAGCTAGGGGATAAGAAGATGTTTTACATATATACAAAGAAATATTACTTAGCCATAAAAAATAACAGAGTAGTGCCATTTGCAGCAACATGGATGGACCTAGAGACTGTCATACAGAGTGAAGTAAGCAGAAAGATAAAAACAAATACTTATAATATCACTGATATGTGGAATCTAGAAAAATGGTTGAGATGAACTGATTTGCAAAGCAGAAATGAGTCACAGATATAGAGAACAAATGTATACATGGATACCAAGGAGGGAAGGGAGGTGAGATGAATTAGGAGATCAGGACTGAAATGTATACACTCCTATGTATAAAACAGGTAACTAATGAGACCCTACTGCATAGCACAGGGAACTCTATTCAATGCTCTGTGGTGACCTAAATGGGAAGGGACTCTTAAAAAGTGCATATATGTACATGTATGACTGATTCACTTTGCTGCACAGCAAGAAATTAACATAACATTTTAAAGTAACTATACTCAAGTAAAAACTCATTTTAAAAAGATATTGTTACAAGCTTGATAACAAACCAAGAATTTTGTCTCCTGTTCATTCTTGTGAAGCATTTGTGAATCTCTTTATGCTTCTCCACTCCATATACTACCTTATGCACAGCGCAGCTGCAGTTTTACCCTGGATGCAGACCTATGTAAAAGTGACATCTTGTGTTGCTTTGATGCATTGCATTTCTGATTTCCTCTGTCATAATTCCTCTGTTCTGGAAGCTCTTTTGCTTTTGTTCCTTTGCTAAACAGAAAAGAAACACTAAATTATAATCATTGCAATATAAGAAATATGATTCATGATATAAAACACATTAGGCTGTTTTCTGCCTTATTTACAACCTATATTTTAGTGAAAGGTAAATCGTTCCAAGGCTGGAGTTTGCAGAATCCATTCCATTATCTTGTAATGGATTGTGAAATGAGAGAGAAAAGCCTGATGATTAAAATTAGATTCAGTAATTATTAGGATGCCTTAAAATAGAAAATCTACTGATTTGAAATGTCTGGAAACTAGCCTGTTTTCTAGAAGCTATTTTTTGGAAGTGTTACTTTCTGCCACTAATGAGGTCCTTGTGGTTCCAGGTGTGAGTATATTATCCTATCTCTTGCTCTAAATTCCTTTCACTGTGGATTTGGAGCCATGATGACATTGTATCAAAATGTGCCAATATATTTCAGTTAGGCCACAAATAAGATACTCATGCAGTGAGTGAGTGAATAAAAAACTGTACAAAAACCTGGAGAAGTATCTAGGTGACCAATACAATTAATACTTAAAAGGCTGGCATCAGAAATGCTAAGGAAAAGGGAAAGATCTTCCCAGCATGTTAGTAAGGATGAAGGTGGTAGGATGAAATCTAGAATAATAAGGAACAGGGAAGAATATGTGGTTGAAAGGGAAAAAGAAAAACTAAATGAAAGAAACAGCATGGGCATATGACCACCTCAGATAAAGAGTAAGAGAAAAGCCCAAAGCTTAAAACTTAAAGAGAAAGGTAGGTTGAAAATCCCGAATAATAAAACTAGGGGACTGCTGGGAAGAAACACTCTGGAGAAGAAAGAAAAGGTGCCTGCTTCAAAGATAGATGATACAGAATCTTAAACGAAGAGGAAAAAATGGTTGTCAAAGGGAAAGAAAACCACAGAAGCTAGAAGCTTCGTGTCAGAGAACACTGTTACACATCCCAGCCTTTGGATGAGAATGAGAATGAAGGCTATGTGGGAAGGCATAATTTCACTTTTGTAATTAACCTGATAAATTGCAGCATGTACAAATTCATCAGTCACTCAATGTCTATAGCCCCAACAAAATAAAGTGAAATGTCAACTGTTTGATGTGGTAAAAACAAAATGGCTTATAGAATCAGACATAGGGTTTGAAACTGACTTTCACTTGCTCTGTGATCTTTTCAAGTTTCTTAACTATTCATCTTATTTCCTCATCAGTAAAGTGAGGACAATTGCACCTTCTTCCCAAAGCTATTTGAGGGAGAGCTGAAATCAGGAAATCTCTTTGTGCCTGGCTGACATGAGAACTTCAATTAACAGTTTGTTAGGAGAATGGAAAAATCCCATGGATGGAAGAGCCTGGTAAGCTGCAGTCCATGGGGTGCTAAGAGTCAGACACGACTGAGCGACTTCACTTTCACTTTTCACTTTCATGCATTGGAGAAGGAAATGGCACTCCACTCCAGTGTTCTTGCCTGGAGAATCCCAGGGACGGGAGCCTGGTGGGCTGCCGTCTATGGGGTCGCACAGAGTCGGACATGACTGAAGCGACTTAGCAGCAGCAGCAGGGGAATGGAGCTGGTCTCAATTCTTTCCGCTGAAGTAAATCATAATGATGTAAGGGATCAATAAGAGAAATGGACTTCTAAAATTGCTTCTGTATCACTTATATGGAGGAGGGAAAGACAGTTACCATCACCACGGACATGGACACCTCAGACACAACTGAGCGACTGAACTGAACTGAACCCCTTTTTCGTAGAAAGAGCCAATAATCAAGGGCAACAGAGAAGGTAATTTGGAACAGGCTGTTGGCAAAAGGTAGAAGCATTAGTCTATTTACATATCATTTCCCACTTTAGCATATAGAAACTGTGGTAGAAAAAACATGATACAGTTGCCTTTATTCCAAAGTTAACCTGCGATATCAGGGATGATTTACCTGGGATAAAATATGGTCTGTAGGCCGCCTACAGCGTTACCCACTGTGAAGTGAAGTGAAGTGAAGTCACTCATTCATGTCCGGCTCTTTGTGACCCTGTGGACTGTAGACCACCAGGCTCCTCCGTCCATGGGATTTTCTAGGCAAGAATACTGGTATGGGTTGCCATTTCCTTCTCCAGGGGATCTTCCCGACCTGGGGATCGAACCTGGGTCTCCCGCGTTGTAGGAAGACACTTTACCGTCTGAAGTCACCCACTGTGGTAGCGGTTCAAATTGTGAAGTCCTGAAATCACATCTAGATTTTCAGAGACAAATGTCTATGTGCTGGGCCCAACAATTTAATGCTTTTTAGTAAGGTAGAACAGGTTTTGGTGGTAATCAGGTAGTATTTTTGAAAAAGAAAGATAGGTTTGGCCTTGGGCCCCTGCTGAGATTTCTCCTGGTGATTCTGATAATACTTTACTGCCAATATCCTGGTTGAAAGTTGTTTTCAGCAGTCTTCACTCCCGCTCAGTGGTAAAGAGTCTGCCTGCCAAAGCAGGAGATGCAGGAGACATGGGTTCAATCCCTGGGTTGGAAAGATTCCCTGGAGGAGGAAATGGCAACCCATTCCAGTATTCTTGCCTAGGAAATTTCATGGACAGAGGAACCTGGCAGGCCCCCATCCATGGGTCACAAACAGTCAGACATAACTGAGCATGCATGCATGTATCCATGTACTTCCTGTAATAGCAAACTGGATTTGGGTTCTTCACAAATTTCCTCAGCTTGTGCAATTACATACATTGGAAGAGGAGGTGACTACTTTAGCAAGGTCCAAATATGTGCTTGATATGGCTAGTTATGGTTCCTCCTGTTGGAAATAATGTTACCACTACAGAGTTTAGGACAACCAAGATGGATCCAAGGAGCAGTTAATAGCTATGGTCAAGAGGTATCCATACACTTTTTAAAGTAAGATATATTGTATTATTTGGAAAGGCTGCTGGTGGTAGGAGAATTAGGCTATGGGATCCATGCCATGAAAACCTCATGCATCAGACATTCAGATATTTAAAAAAAAAATTAGGAAAATACAGTTTAAGTTGTTTCAATTTTATAAGCTGCATTTAGATCAATTCAGGAGGTTGGCTAAAGGGAAGAAACTTACTTGCCTGGGAAATCCCATACAGGAGCCTGGTAAGCTACAGTCCATGGGGTCCCAAAAGAGTTGGACGCGACTTAGGGACTAAATAACAACAGAAGTAGGTAAGTCAGTGTAGCACAGCCTCAGATGTATATGTGTAGCCAAAAAACCTACTCATCTCATAAACTTCTCACTTCACTCTAACCACTCTGCTAAGTCTCACTCAGCATAGTCCACACAGAGGTGATCATTTCTTTCTTTGTCCATCATTGAGTCTCATACTGAGATGCATCATTCTATAATTATGTCTTTAAATGTTTATTTTATATCCTGGGAAGTGGTGACCCCCTTGAAGACAGATGCTAAGTCTCATTCATCTGTCAACCCCCAGTACTGAGCTCAGGACCTGGCACATGATAGGCGATTGATATATATTGCTTTAATGACTGAAGTTATGGTGAAAGAAGTGACACAACTGTGCTCTCTCTACACAGAGAACTATTTTAGTAAGAAGGCAAAGGCAAGAATATGAATTACTGTGTTGTGAGATAGAGTATGGTTAGAGTCATCAGAGATTTCATCTAATTAAGGGGATTTCAAAAGACTTCACGGGAAAAGATGGTGCTCAAGATTAGACTTAAGGAATTAATAGGTTTTTCAACAAATGGAGTGTATTTGGAGGAGAGTGGCTATTTCAGATAAATAAAACAGCATGAACAAGGTAGAGGCAAAAACTCAGGGAATATCAAGTGAACAAAGCTAAAGTCATTCTGAATAGAGTTTCTTGTAGGAAAGGCAATTAGATTTTATCTCATATGCCATGTATGACAAATGGCAAACTAAGATGAAAATATTGCAAATATTTTACAACTAACAACAATAAACACTGAAAACCGTTAAAGATATCTTTCAACTCAGCAATGTATTGTGCTTTGCTGCTGCTAAGTCGCCTCAGGCGTGTCCGACTCTGTGTGACCCCATAGATGGCAGCCCACCAGGCTCTTATGTCCATGGGATTCTCCAGGCAAGAACACTGGAGTGGGTTGCCATTTCCTTCTCCAATGCATGAAAGTGAAAAGTGACAGTGAAGTCGCTCAGTCGTGTCCGACTCTTAGCAACCCCATGGGCTGCAGCCCACCAGGCTCCTCCGTCCATGGGATTTTCCAGGCAAGAGTACTGGAGTGGGGTGCCATTGCCTTCTCCAACTAATTCACTAGTTTATTATGCAATAAAATAACAGAAGCTTTGAATAAGTTAAACTGGCTAGTAACAACTAATCAGTTTTCTTCAGTGATTACTGTTCTTCTTCATAGGCAGGATAATTAATTCATGGACGGTCTTTCTGGTCTATTTTCAACTATTCTTACACTACATAGTCAATTAGGGACATCTTTTTACAGATATATGAAGAGAACACAGGTAGATTTACATAAGTTGAGTTTGTTAAATCTGTTTGTTATGACGGGATTTCTGACACAAAAATTGCTCACTGCACACTGAACCCCAGAGAAGTCATGAAACAAGACAGCTGATGTTAGGAGGTATATGGGAGTGGGGTAGGGTGAGAAGTCATGGATAAAAGGCACAAAAAGACAGGAATATTTCAGTTTTGACCAAATACTTGGGTCCCACCTAAGGTACTAATTATGTGTAGGAAACTCTGCTTTCCAGAAAACTGTGAGATTTGCAATTATTAAAGATATCATGTCAAACTAATTCTTGGCATGTCAGTGTTAGCTAAACCCTTGCTATTCAAAGTGGTATCACCACCACCCCAAAACTTGTAGGAAATGCAGAATCTCAAACTCTACTGGGTAGGAAACTCTACTCAGATCTACTGAAGCAGAATCAATAGATGAACATGATCTCCAGGTGATTCATATGCCTGTTAAAGTTTGAGAAGCACAGAAATATTTGCACCATCCAAGGGCAAAACATTGCCTGGAAAATTTTCTGGTACAGTCATAGTGAATTCTTATTTCATGGTAGAATGTTGGTATTAACCCAAGATGTCACATGGTAAACTAAAAAAGGATAATTGAGGGAATGTAAAAAGGATAATTGCAAACATTGCGGGTAGAAGACATTTGAAAGTTCAACATAAAGCAATCAAAAATTTTAGAAAATCCAAATCAATATAAATAAAGGGCAGGTGTAAATCATTTGGTCCATATTGGCATGATGGCTAGAATGTTAAGGACTTGTTGTTGTTCAGTCATGTCCGACTCTTTGTGATCCTATGGATTGCAGCACAATCCTCTGTCCTTCACTATCTCCCAGAGTTTGCTCAAATTCATGTCCACTGAGTTGGTGATGCCATCTAACCATCTCATCCTCTGTTGTCCCCTTTCCTTTTGCTTTCAATCTTTCCCATCAGGGTCTTTTCCAGTGAGTCTGCTCTTCTCATTAGATGGCCAAAAGTATTGGAACTTTGGCTTTAGCATCAGTCCTTCCAGTGAATATTCAGAGCTGATTTCCTTTAGGATTGACTGGCTTGACTTCCTTGCTGTCCAAGGGACTCTCAAGAGCCTTCTCCAACACCACAGTTTGAAGGCATCAATTATTTGGTGCTCAGCCTATTTTATTGTACAGCTCTCACATCCTTACATGACTACTGGAAAAACCATAACTTTGACTATATGGACCTTTGTTTACACAGTAATGTCTCTGATTTTTAATATGCTCTCTAGGTTTGTCACTGCTCTTCTTCCAAGGAGCAAACTGTTAGTTTCATGACTGCAGTCGCTGTCCATAGTGATTTTAGAGCTTAAGAAAATAAAGTTTTCACTGTTGTCATTGTTTCCCCATCTATTTGCCATGAAGTGATGGGACCAGATGGCATGATCTTCATTTTTTGAATGCTGAGTTTTAAGCCATCTTTTTCACTCTCCTCTTTCACCTTCATCAAGAGGATTTTTAGTTCCTCTTCACTTCTGCCATACAGGTGGTAACATCTGCATATATGAGGTTACTGGCATTTCTCCTGGCAATCTTGATTCCAGTTTGTTCTTCATCCAGCCTAGCATTTCACTTGATGTACTCTGCATATAAGTTAAGTAAGCTGGGTGACAATATACAGTCTTGATGTACTCCTTTACCAATTTGGAACCAGTCTGTACTTCCGTATCTGGTCCTAACTGTTGCTTCTTGACCTGTATACAGACTTTGTAGGAGGTAGTTAAGGTGGACTTGTATTTCCTCCCTTCAAGCAATTTCCAGTTTTCTGTGTCAATTTCCAGTTTTTCTGTGTTTTCTACACAGTCAAACGTTTTAGCATAGTCAATGAAACAGAAGTAGATGTCTTTCTGGAATTCTCTAGCCTTTTCTATGCTCTAACAGATGTTGGCAATTTGATCCCTGGTTCTTCTCCCATACTATCTGTAACATTTTTCCTCATAATCCATTAGAACAGTAGTCTAAACAAAACCCTTTTTTAAAAAAGGAAAGCCTTAGAGAAAGATAAAAGATAATTAATTATACCTGAAGTTTGCACAATGAACTGAGAGCAATATACCATTGAAAGTCAAAGGATTATTACAGCCTATTAACAGTAAAGATGTCTACTGTACTGGAAAACAAATCTTAATTTTTACAGTTTATGACTATGCTAATTCCCCAAACAGATACTTGGGTGACATTTATGGTAACTGAGGAAATTTTTCTCTTCCTTTAAGCATGAGAATTTGCATTTTCTAATGCCACATACCTGGTAAAACATTGTCATGGAGGGAGTAAGTTATTCAGGAGTAGATGTAGCTTGCAATAATATCAACACTTTCATTTCAAGCTCATTGATTTTTTTTTTACCTTAATGAGTATAAGAATTAGTAAAGTACAAAAAGCCCTATATCAGTTGAAAATCTTCTCACAACTCAATTTAATTTAATTTAATTTGAAAATAGCTGTTTTACTGTCTCTCAAACTAAATTTAAGAAATCAAACAGAGCATTAACATGTTAATTAATAAGAGGTTCAGTGGGAAGGTAGGAAATGATTAGTTGCATTACGATTCCTTCAGATTTTCTCTAGGAAACTCATTAAAGGGCTCTTCAGAAGTGCTTTTCTGAAAAGATGACAAACACATGGCACGTGTTTTTCAAAAATTTCAAGGTGTAAGACCTGTACTTGATTTCTTTCCATAGTCTAAAGGCTCAGAAATATGTTCAAAAGGGGAGACACCTTGGTGGCATTTAATAAATGACATGTGTCATGTCCCAGGCCATGCGTGTGCAGCCATTTGGAGAGAAGAGGTCAAACTGAATGCACTCAATGCTCAGAAGCCATTCTCTTTGGGTTGGCCATGAAGACAAAGGTCCATCTAATCAAAGCTATGGTTTTTCCATTAGTAATGTATGGATGTAAGAGTTGGACCATAAAGAGTGCTGAGCACTGGAGGATTGATGCTTTTAAACTGCAATGCTGGAGAAGACTCTTGAGAGTTGCTAGGACTGCAAGGAGGTAAAACCAGTCCATCTTAAATAAAATCAGTCCTGGATATTCATTGGAAAGACTGATGCTAAAGCTGAAACTCCAATACTTTGGCCACCTGATATGAAGAATTGACTCATTGGAAAAGACCCTGGTGCTAGGAAAGATTGAAGGCAGGAGAAGTGGGCGACAGAGGATGAGATGGTTGGATGGCATCACCGACTCAACAGACATGAGTTTGAGCAAGCTCCGGGAATTGGTGGTGGACAGGGAAGCCTGGTGTGCTGTAGTCCATGGGGTTGCAAAGAGCCGGACATGACTGAGAGACGGAACTGAACTGAACTGGCCGAGAAGAGATATTCCATGTTTTTCTTCTAGGAGTCCAGAGATAGATGAGAAATTCTCTAAGTAACCTACATTTTATAGATTTTTACATTTTGCAAGAATTTTCTGTAAATATGAACTCATTGATCTCAATCAATCAGGTAACTAGGGTTTCCCAGGTTGTGTAGTGATAAAGAATCCATCTGCCATACAGGAGATACAAGAGACAAGGGTTTGATCCCTGGGTTAGGAGGATCCTCTGGAGAAGGAAATGGCAATCTGCTCCAGTATTCTTGCCTGGGAAATTTCATGGACAGAGGAGCCTGGCAGGTACAATCCATGGGGTTGTAAAGAGCTGGACATGACTAAGCAGATACTCACACACACACACACACACATTCAGGTAACTAGGTAAGTTGGACATAATTCACAGAGGAAGCAAAAGGCAGTCAAAATGGTCAAAACTCACTTTAGATATCTTGTTGCACATGTTTATAAACTCCACTTTCTTTCTCTTTGTCTCTGTATCTTTGTCTCCATACCTAAACAGACTGTTTTCTAAATGTGTTTTAGATGCTTAAGCAAGTATATACAATTCCAGATAAAATATGTTTTGGATATAAGAATAGGGAAGGAAAAGTGAAACAGCTATGAAATCAGTATTCAACATACCAAAGTCTTATATTAGAGAAGACCCCAGACTTGGATGTCATTTTTGTACCCACCAATGGAAGAAAGGAAATAGATGGCATTTTTAGTAGTGGTTCTCAAAAACTGTGACCCTCAATCAATAGTGTCAGCATCTTTTGGCAATTTGTTAGATTTGGAGATTCTTGGACCTTTCTTAATAAATCATATTTGCTAAATCAGAACTTCTGAGGGTAAGGCCAGCCATGTTTCAATTAACAAGTTCTCTAGATGAATCTGATATCTGATCTCAAATTTGAGAATCACTACAATATAGAATTAGTCATAAGACAAAAACAGCTAACCAATTACTTATAAAGGGGATTGTATTCATGAGATGGGACCTTTTCTATTCGTTCACTTTTGCATTCCTGCCACGTGGAAGAGATCCAGGCATATATAGTGCTGCTGCTGCTGCTGCTGTCGCTTCAGTCGTGTCCAACTCTGTGCGACCGCATAGACGGCAGCCCACCAGGCTCTGCAGTCTCTGGGATTCTCCAGGCAAGAACACTGGAGTGGGTTGCCATTTCCTTCTCCGAACATGCCATAAATTCTTATTGAATCAATAAACCATTCCTTAGAATATCTTCTAAAAGTTCTTGTAAAGTGGGTACAGTCTAATTTTGCAAACAAATTCTTAATAATAAATAGAACAACCTGCTCTAATAAATAGAGCAATGGGCTTCCCTGTTAGCTCAACTGGTAAAGAATCCACCTGCAATTCGGGAGACCTGGGTTCGATCCCTGGGTTGAGAAGATCCCCTGGAGAAGGGAAAGGCTACCCACTCCAGTATTCTGGCGTGGAGAATTCCATGGACTGTATAGTCTATGGGGTCACAAAGAGTCAGACACGACTGGACCACTTTCACTTCACTCACTCAAATAGAGCAACACGTTTCATGGCAATTTTATAATAAGTGGAAATATAGGCGTGAGTCAATAAAACTAACTGCATGAATAGCCAGGAGCTAGAATAGCTAGTCTCAAACTTGGCTATTCAAACTTGACCTGATCATCACAATTACATGGGTTCAATTCCTGGTCAGGAAGATCTCTTGGAGGAGGGGACTGCAACCTACTCCAGTATTCTTGGCTGGAGAATCCCATGGACAGAGAGGCCTGGTAGGCTATGGTCCAACAGGGTTGCAACGAGTCAGACATGACTGAAGTGACTTAGCATGCATGCAAATATATGTAATACTTATATAAATATTATATAAACACTATAATATAATAATACATATGTAAATATTATATAAGCATAATAAATATAATTATTTTAATTGCTTTTGACTTGCAGTTTTTAGCTCAGTGTATCGTAAGCAACCTTTTGTGCCAAATCATAGAGGGATGATTCTTTTTAATTACTGATCAGTGTTCTTTAACACAAATGAACTATATCTTATTTAATTATTTCTCTATAAACATTCAGAACTATAACACTAAAGTAAACAAATTTGTGGTATTTAATAAATAACAAATTGTCATAACTTTGTGTTTCTTTAAGGATTTAAGCTTTTTATAATAATTTACTATTAAAAAAAAATAGTCCTCAGTATCTTCCCTTCTCTCCAAATTCCACTTAAAGGATCTCTCTAGCAGGAAATTGCTCATTTGTTTATTTTACTGTTATTTGTAGTTCTGAATATTAAGAGAATATAGCATTATTCTCTCATAGTATTTATATTATGCTGCTGCTAAGACGCTTCAGTTGTGTCCGACTCTGTGCGACCCCATAGATGGCAGCCCGCCAGACTCCCCCATCCCTGGGATTCTCCAGTCAAGAACACTGGAGTGGGTTGCCATTTCCTTCTCCAATTTGTATTATACAAATACCTAATCTTGATATTTTAAAAGCATGTTAAAAAATTCTCAACAGGTATGTTGTTTAAATGGTTGAAGGGTTATAAAAAAGGGAAGAAGGAAGGAAATCTCAAAGAAATTTTGGCAGTTTTATGAAGGAAAAAATATAATAATCTACATAAAAAGGCATAGCAAAGAAGAAATAAGACCAAATGAATGGTCTGATAATTCATAATCACAGAATAATTCTATTTGAGGGAAGAAGATTTATAATTATGTGTTGGTGGAAATCAACAAAGTTAAAAACAAAATTAAAATTCCTTTTAGCTCCAGGTTTTATGAATGTAATAAACTAGATGACTATCATAAACTGAATTAATCACTGATGTAGAAAACATTCTTTGTCCCACCTTTTTTGTGGAAGTCATGAAATCAACTGCAGAAAATATAATGCAAATATTTTAGAACATAAAAGATCAAAGTTTTAGAACATATAGAAAATAATCCTTTCTGACAAATTTAATTTCTCATGTTTATATAATTAAAAAAAAAAAAAAAACAGAAAGAGCTGGCTTCTTTGCCATTATCTGCAGTCCATATACCAGAAGATTTTGTCTATTTTGCTAAGAAAGGCTCAGCAATCTATCCTCTAAAAGCATGAAATTACTGAGGGCTAAGTGGCAAATGGTGTTAGAAGCATCGTTGTATTAACTATTTTCTGCCTAACAACCTGGAACTTAGATAAAGATCAAAGTTTACATAATTTTGATAGTGTTTATCAACACACTGAAGTTTTAAAATGAAATGTTTCCACATCAGTTGACAAGGTTTCCATTTATGAGCAGCCCAATAAGATAAGATGCTCTTTCCTGTTTATCTAAACCAGCAATTTTGGTGTAAAACTTTCACTTGCAATGAATGATGGGACAGGTTTAAAACCTGCTTTCCCCACAAATTGTAATTGGCTAAAATGGAACAATTTGATGGTATCTTATGTAGAGGGGAATGTCAGAAATTAGGCTTAAAACTAAAAGACATGTGGGCAAAAACAAGACTGTTGAAAATCTGCCTCTTATGACTTGTAAATAATGCACCAGATCCCAGAAAGGAGATACGGGTTTCATTGTTTTACACTCCTTCAACAAGGAAAGCTTTTGGATACTAGAAAGTAAATTAATATTTCCACATGTTGGTACAGTTGATGGCTCTCTTCTTTTTTAAAAAATAAATGTTTATTTATTGGCCACGATGCATCTTAGTTGCCGTTGTTGTTGTTCAGTCGTGTCCAACTCTTTGCCACCCCATGGACTGCAGCACAGCAGGCTTCCCTGTCCATCACCATTTCCCGGAGCTTGCTCAAATTCATGTCCATTGAGTTGGTGATGCCATTCAACCATCTCATCCCTTGTCTCCCCCTTCTCCTCCTGCCCTCAATCTTTCCCAGCATCAGGTCTTTTCTAATGAGTCAGCTCTTTGCCATGCGTAGGAGCTGTGTTGCGTCATGCAGGATCTTTCAGTGTGCAGCGTGAACCACACGGGCTCATCAGTTGCAGTGCATGGGCTTAGTAGCTCCGTGGTATCTGGGATCTAAGTTCCTTGGCCAAGGATCGAATCTGCGCCCCCTGCATTACAACGCAGATACTCTACCACTGGACCACCAGAGCAGTCCCAGTCATTCTCTTCTTGAAACACCTTCTTCACTTGCCTTCCCAGGCATCCTATGCATCCATACCACACTGGCACTTCTTTCCTCGGCTTCCATGGTTATCACACCTGATTCCCCCAACTTCTAAGTGCCAGAGTTTCTAGCACTCAGTCCTCCCATTCTTTTTCCCCTTATAATACCCACTTATTTCCTTAGCTTACAAACCAGTTGTATTAAGTGTTCTAGTTTCTGGCCTTTGTTCCACTGCGATTCCAAAAATGTATGTGAAACTACCAATCAACTTGCTTAGTATTAGAAGACAAGGATCTTTTTAGTAGGTAACATTTTGGAAAATTGAAGATATATATTTCTAGATAATATTCATTATCCAGATTATCATGTCAGACTGTGTAAGGCATGGGATATACCTTATTTTATTTAACACTAATACTGCCCAGTTAGGTAAGAAATGTTGATCTCATTTCACAGAAGATAAATGTTCCCAGGGTCCCACATCCAGGTGTAATGTTAAAATAGTTGATATCTGGGTGCTTACTCTGGGGTCTCTGCTGCCTTGGCTCCTCGATTTACTCACCCAATACTTCTGTGAGGTAGATGGTATTATCATTGACATTTTGCAGGTGAAAAAAGCAGATTTATGAAGCAAGTAACCTAAGATAAGGGGCTTCCCAGGTGGCTCAGTGGTAAATAATGCATCTGCCAATGCAGGAGATGTGGATTTGATCCCTGGGTTGAGATTCCCTGGAGGAAGAAATGGCAACCCACTCCAGTATTCTTGCCTGGAAAGTTCCATGGACAGAGGAGCCTGGCAGGACAGTCCATGGCATCACAGAGTCAGATCAGGACTCACACACACACACACACACAACCTAAGGTGACAGAACAAATAGGTAGAATATCTACAATGTAGCTTTTTGAACTCTACAGTTAATGCCCCTTTTCATGTTGGCACATTGTCTTTTAGGGAGGCAAAGAAGGGGCATTGTCCAGACAGGCAGTGGGTAACCAAGAGTCACCAAGAGATGACTAGGAACTTGACTAAGTAGAGTTTTTTAAAACATAAAAAAAAGAGAGACTATAAAGATGAACTTTGTCTATTTATAATTTTTCTGATAAATCTGTTGACAGGTCCTACTGAATGTCATTCAAGTTATGCCAACTGTAATGACTACTGAAATCTTTCCATTACAACGAGAGCCATTTTCCTTCTTTCACTTGTTTCTCTTTCTGGTAGATAAAGATCAATTTCTGAATTAATTTTTAAATAGCTGGCTTGCCTTAAGGGCTCAATTGCTCTACTCTTCTGATCTTAAATCATGTACTAAAACTACTATCATAGCAATTTTCAATCCTAAAAGCAAACAAATATATAGTGAAGTTGCTCAGTCATGTCCGACTCTTTGTGACCCCATGGACTGTAGCCCACCAGGCTCCTCCATCCATGGGATTCTCCAGGCAAGAGTACTGGAGTGGGGTGTGATTTCCTTCTCCAGGGGATCTTCCTGACCCAGGGATCGAACCCAGGTCTCCCGCATTGCAGGCAGATGCTTTAACCTCTGAGCCACCTGGAAAGCCCCCCAAAAGCAAACAAAATCTATCCTCAATTACTATGATTTCTACCTTTCTCTTTATGATACATGTTTAAAACTTAATATTATTAAAGTGGTTAATTTAGCTATTTTATAGAACTTATTGTAAAAGTTGTACATTTAGATTATCTTTTACATCTAAGAAGGTTCAAGTACTAATTTCATTTAGCCATTAAATTTTTATTGAGCATCTACTATGTGAGACTCTGAACTATAGGCAATATATTGTTGAGGTCCTTTAATGGACTGGAACCTGGTGGTCTGGAGTCGACCGATAAGAAAGTAAAGGAGAGAGAAAGAGACCGATATTCCTTGGTTTACGCAGAAAGCCAATAAAGCCCCTGCATGGGGCTTGCTCTGTTCATGAAGGCCTCAGGCGCCCTCTTAAGAGGGTGAAGGCACAGAGCACCTTCTCGAGAGGGTCTTAGAAGCCTGGGCAGGAAAGTGAACCCAGAGGGCCTCTGCACTCCAGGGGATCAGCCTGAAAAAGAGAGAGATAGAAAGAGAGAGGGAGAGAGGGAAAGCAAGACACGGGGACCAAAGCTCTGATGGAGCAGAGGTGTTTTATTCAACATTGTGTGAGTATTTATACTGTCTTACAAAGCACCTATTTTCAGCAGAGATAAAATCAAAACTTACAAATTATCAAGGAAACATGAGGTCATCCATATGAAAGAGAGTGTTGTAAATAATCACTTTTACCATATAGTTCATAAAAAGGAAGTGGGTACTTATCACCATATAGAAAAACTAACAAAGGACATGCTTGGGGAGAGGCTTGCCTCTCCTCTTAATTCCTGAATATTCAGGAATTAATAAGGAACAGAGGATTCCTGACAGATCTAAAACAGCACACAGGAAGCCTCCTATTAAATGCTTCCTGACAATATATCAGTTCTTGCTCTAGAATTTAATGTCCAAACAATAGAGCACATAGATAAATAAAAAGCTCTGAACTTATATGTAACACACACACATGTATACAACTAAAAGTAACAGGTAAAAATAAGAACATTCATAACTTCTTATGAAATGAATTTTAGGAATAAGGCAAGTTTAAATGTTAGTTGAACAAGCAGTTCAAAGAAACTGATGATTGAAAAACCAACAGATATAAACATGTACAGTTGGGGATAAACTCAGCTGACATGATGAGCCAACAGCTCAATGAGGTGAAATAAAAAGTGATGGATTGGAGAAAGATACAGATTGCAGTTGGTCACAGGTGGTCAATAGGCTTTGGGTGTAAGTAGGGAATTTTAACAGAAAATATGGATATGAGTGTTCAGTATAAAGAGTCAGTCTGTTAGGGGACCACAGGTAAAAGAGTAACTACTGTCCAAGAAATCAGTCAAGCAGATTTTGTAGAACAGAAAGTGTAGATAGCTATTACAGATCATTAAACTCCAAGCATGGCACCTTTCTGGGCACAGGGACTTGTGCAGCTGCATGGGTGGGATTTCCATGTAGCTTGCCCTGCTCTGACATGTAGACTTGTTAATCACCCTTCCCCCTTTCTGTGCAGACATGATAAATGTAGTAGCAGGCATTCCTACTCTGAAATGAGCTAGCAGTCTAATCACAGCGTGTTTAATGGCGGGATATGGCAGGGCCTCTTACTCATCCCTGATTTAGGTACAGGTTGTGTTCCATCATGGCGATTTCAAGTCCTTGAACTTCTCAACCTTGGATTGAGATAGTAGGTTAATAGGAAGGGGAGTTTGACTTCCTTGCCTCTTGCAGGGGCTCCACATCTTCATTTCGCACTGAGCTCTGCAAATGGAAGGTTGAGAAGGGAACTGAGCTTTACCTGCCCAAGAAGAAAACCTCTTAATTATGGACATGGCAAAGAAACAAGTGACAAGAGGGAGGGTTTTAATATTCTTTTACTTAAAAAAAGCAAGACGATTATGACAAAATGTGACCAATCAATAATTATGGTTGTTGAGACATGAGGCTTGTTAAGTCAGTCTCTGTAATTTTCAGTTCCCTTTTTTTCTCTTAAAATATTAGTGGCTCAGATAGTAAAGAAGCTACCTGCAATGTGGGAGACCTGGGTTTTATCCATGGGTTTGGAAGAGCCCCTGGACCTAACCCACATTGGGAGAGTCTAAGAAGGATAAAGAAGGATATATCAGGTAAGAGGAACTATATATGGAAAAAAAATATGGTACATTCAGAATGTTGCACAACATCTATCCACATTGAATGGAGGGTGTCAGTGGCATGCAGCAGAGAAGTCTCAGCTGAGTTTGGAGCAGTACAAAGACAGGAGAATATAAATTGTTTTATATGTCCTCATGTTTTTTAGGCATATTTCAATTTCCTTGGCACATGGATAAAGCCTATAATCACATGCTGACAAAAAATTATAAATGAAAATATTTCTATAGATAATATATAGCCTGATAGAGTGGATTCACCAAACAACATTCATAAAATCTTTATCCAGACTAATAGAAGAAGGCTAAACAAATTATATAAATCTAAAAATTTCCACAGTTTCAGTAGCAAAAATCAAAGTTACTCAGCTTTATCTGGATTGAATCAGCAATCTGGATGAAATACTTTGTATTAAATTTCTCCCACACTAGCCTATCTTCTCATGATGAAATGCTTCCTCAATTTGTTCTGAGTTACTGGTAAGGGCACTTCTCCAAAACAGAATGAATCTGAGAAATCAATCTTCAAAGCATTTTGCCCTTGAGCTATCCATATATGTGTTTGTTTTAATAAAAGAGAGAGAGGTAAAGGTTTTTCTCAATTGTTTACCTTCACAGGATACATCCAATATTAATGCGATGATGCATATTCTTAATAATTTCCAGAATAATTGGCCTCTAATTTGATTGTTCAAAAGTTTAGATTTTTCTATGAGCATTTCCTTGAAGTGAGAGAATAAGTCTCTGTATTTTATAACACACATATACACAATGCAGAAATATTGGAATATATAGATTCGTATATCCATGATGCCAGTTCAAATCCAAAAGATATGCCAAGAGAGCTTATTTTGAGAGTAGAGGTTATGATTATAAAATATAGCATTGTTGTTGTTTAGTCATTAAATTGTGTCCAACTCTTTTGTGACCCCATGGACTGTAGCTCGCCAGGCTCCTCTGTCCATGGGATTTTCCTGGCAAGAATATTGGAGTGGGTTGCCATTTCCTTCTCCAGGGGATTTTCCCAATCCATGAATTGAACCTGCATCTCCTGCATTGTCAGGCAGATTCTTTACCACTGAGCCACATGGTAAACCCAAGTATAGCATACACTACTTCAAAATAAATAGCTATTTGTCCTTATGTGAAGTAAGGCCATTTCTATGTGGCCAAATATGACAGGGTGATCTTTTAGCTCTCAAAATATAATCTTTGAAAGAAGAGAAACACATTTTTATAATGATCTTAAATAAGCTTATTTGTGAGAACAATTGCTTTGTCTTCTCAGCATATTATTACTGAAAACCTAAGGAGGCTTGATTCTTGTCTCTTCTAATGGTCCTTTTAGACATACACTTTACCAAATAGCATTGGCTTAAAATACTGTCTTCAGGGCTGTCATAAAAATGACAATGTTAAGTGGCTGTACACTGATGGTGTATGTTTCTCTGTTCTTAAAAATGAATTCATATTCTTTTTTTTAAATTCTTAACTAAATATACTGAGCTAAATATCTGAACTAATATACTGAGCTAAATATACTGAACTAAATATCTAATACACGGGGCTCAGAATTTTGACACTAAGGAGTTCTAATTTCAACAGTGCCTCTTGTGAGGATCATATATGATAATTCAGATAAGACTCTTAGCACAGTGCTGGGTACTAATGAAATCTCTCTTTTATCAGCCTAACTGAATGTGTGAGGATATGGTTTGTAGCCAATCTATAGAACTATTTTTGAAGATCACTAAGAATCTGAAATTATTCTTATATAAGCTTGGTCTCTAATGGTATTAGGTAGAATATTCCAAGTTCCCCTATGAAACAAGCAGTTCTCAAATCTCAGTGGGTTAACCCAACCAACTGCATTTGTATTTTGTTTTCTTTTGTTTTGTTTTCATTCCCAGTCAGGGCCAGTAGAATCTCAATGAACTATTGTTACCCGCTAATCTAAGCTTGTGGACATGCATGCATGTTCTGTTGTTCAGTTGTGCCTGACTCTTTGTGACCCCCTCGACTCTAGCCCACTGGGCTCCTCTGTCCATGAGATTTTCTAGGCAAGAACAGTGGAGTGGGTTGCCATTTCCTTCTCTAGGAGATCTTCCTAACCCAGGGATTGAACCCATGTCTCTTGCATCTCTGACACTGGCAGATAGATTCTTAGCCAGAAGCACCACCTGGGAATCCAAAGCCTGTGGACACTCCATCTTAAATGAACTCCCAGAATTTACTTGGCAAGGGAAAGGAAATGAGATGAATCGATCATTGGATCTTAAAGTGTTAGTAAGAAAGCAACAGACTCTTTTGGCCCCATGTCACTGGCCAAAGAGAGCTTCCTAGGTGGTGCAGTGGTCACAAGCTAGAATCAAGATTGCCAGGAGAAATATCAACAACTTCAGATACACAGAGGATACCACTCTAATGACAGAAAGTAAAGAGGAACTAAAGAGTCTCTTGATGATGGTAAAAGAGCAGCGTGAAAAGGCTGGCTTGAAAGTCAACATTCAAAAATTAAGCTCATGGCATCTGGTCCCATCACTTCAAGGCAAATAGATGGGGAAAAATTTAAATAGTGACAGATTTTGTGTTTTGGGGCTCCAAAATCACTGAGGATATTGACTGCAGCCATGAAATTAAAAGGCGTTTGCTCCTTGAAAGGAAACCTATGACAAGCCTAGACAGAGTATTAAAAAGGAGAGACAGCACTTTGGCAACAAAGGTCTGCATAGTCAAAGCTATGGTTTTTCCAGTAGTCATGTACGGACATGAGAGTTGGACCATAATGAAGGCTGAGGGCTAACCATGTTCAAACGGTGCTGCTCAGAAGACTCTGAGAGTCCCTTGGACAGCAAGGAGATCAAACCAGTCAATCCCAAAGGAAATCAACCCTGAATATTCATTGAGGTATTTCTTTTCTTTCTTTCTTTATTCATTGGAAGGACTGATGCTGTAGCTCCAATACTTTGGCCACCTGATGCAAAGAACTGAATGATTGGAAAAGACTCTGATGCTGGGAAAGATTAAAGGCAAAAGGAGAAGGGGACAGGAGAAGATTAGATGGTTAGATAGCATTACTGACCCTGTGGACATGAATTTGAGCAAACTCTGGAAGATAGTGAAGGACAGTGGAGCCTGGCGTGCTGCAGTCCATGGGGTCGCAAAGAGTGGGACATAACTTAGCTACTGAACATCAACAACACTATCCAAAGAGAGCCACAGCCTACTTACCTACTTAGACACAGAGTGGGGCGGGGGAGGGGGGGCAAATATGTGCCCTGGTGTCAACTACTCTCCCCTTTTAGCTTAACTGTGAGACAGATAATTGGAAATAAAAGGTCTTCCCTATTTGATACTGTGAACAAATTCATCTCTGTAAAGTAAAGAATTTCTTAATATCTAGGGGAAATTTTTGCTACCTACTCTCATAAGAATTGAAAACCTCATAAATGAACATGACTAAAATCCATATTTATAATTCCAAGAGAATTATAAGTGAGCTCTGGCTAAATACCCAGTTCCTTTAGTCTATTTACCAGGAATTCAGGAAACTTAGGAAGGACATGCTGCCACAGCACATCACTTTGATAATAAGGCTTGGAGAAATGTGATTTTCAAAGTTTGAACCCATCAAGCTGATTCTATTGTTTGCCACCTCCAGTCTCACATATAATTTTTCAACCAGGACAGGATGACAAAAAAAAAAAAAAAAAAACCCACAAAACTACAGCAATGTGTCTGAGGTGCTAATATGGAATGCAGGTTTAGTTGCAGATGGGTTTTGTTTTAGAAGCAATGAGACTGCCACACACAGAAAGACATTTAAAACATTACCTTAAGCTAAACAAACACCACTTTTTCAAGGTGCCTCATCATTAACCTTGGAATGTTGATATGCGTAGGGACAGAAAAGCAGAAAGCAACAAGATGCAAGATGACAGGTTACAGGAAGACAAACAGTATTTGTAGCATGTGTAGGTCTGTGGGTGTGGGGCTTGGGGTTGAGTAGAAGGTAGAATGGGAGTATTTAGCAGTGGAGACGCATAGTAGATCCTAAATTTCTGGATATTTAGAGATCATAGCCTATGCAATCAGATTTACATGGAAAGGGAGTTGAAGCTGCATTTTGATATCACTTTATACTAATTATTCAAATCAAAGACTGGGGACTGGTAGAGATAATGGGAGAGGAGGAAGTGGGTTGCTCCTTATTCACTTCTTAGACACCAGCACTAATTGTGATCCTATATTTTCTATTTTTAGGGCTTTCCCCCTTCTCTATCCCAAACAGGGAAGTAGTCCTTGTTATTACAGAGGGGATATCACTCCAGGTTTGTTCTAAAATTATAAATGCCTGGGGTTATTTAAAGACCATTTCAGTATTTTCTTCACATGTTCACAACATAGTCTTAAAGTAGCTGAAAGACATCTTTTCAGGTGAGATGAAGTTGTAGAGTGTTGTTTGCACACACAATGTTGCTGGCAGGTGAACTAAGTCAAATACTTTTCCAATATGACTGTGTTGTCCCGCTGTACATTACATCAACAATTTTTATGCAAGAAAAACAGATTTCCTAGCCTTGGCTGATTGACCATTCATTCCAAGTAATAGCTGATAAAACATAGTTGCAAGATAGCAAGAGAATTTGGATAGTCCCTCAGAGTTTGTTAAAATGGGCTTGGCCTGTGGCTCTGCTCCTGAGAACCAGCTGTCTTCACTACCACATTTCTTCTGTGATGTTTCCAAGGATAAAGTGGTAGCACACACAAGACATTTTTGGTGCCATGCTGATGATGGAGGCACTCGGAGAAATGACTGCTGTACTAAGATAATCACTTTTTCATTCTTAAGGAAGCCCATTGTCGCTTCATACTGGCTATTAGACGTTGCTGAAGATGCCTTTTCCTGCTGTTCTTTTAAAGAGGACCTCAAATTAAACCTATTACACCTTAGATCCCAATTACATGGAAATCCACAACCTTTCTGAAATGTGTTTAAGCGCTAACATGAAGACCCACTCCATTCAGTATTCCTACTAACTGGTTTAAGGTCTTGACATTGCCTGGTAAGAAGATTATAGAAATGCCTGAAGGACAATTCTGGGTATAAAAACAAATGTCCCCTTGTGCATTACAATTGCCAAAAAAATAAAAAAAAAACCACAACCCTTTCATCTTTTTATTAATTGTATAATTAATGCATTCTGTGTACTGATAAGAGTAATGCCATGTAATTAATTTTTAAGAATTAAAAACTTGCCTTTATCCAGCCTCATGGTCTACTTTCATGTTTATAGCTGTGAATATAAATCCTCTTATCTAATTATAACATGACTGGTTTCATTGTTGAAACAAAGCAGTTCTTTGTCATTTTTTATTTGATTATGTAATATTTATTTTATTATATTAATTATATTCTATCCAGAAAAAAAAAAATAAGACCCAAGGATTTAATATTTTAAGTCTTGCAAAGCTTATCAGAAAAATACCATGCTGCTTTGGATAAGGTATGATATTTCATTTGTTTTCTGTGTCTGTTTTTGTCTTCCGTGATTACCCATTCTGTTTACCAAAAGCCTCAATTAGCATTTGAATAGTGAGCCAGAGAGCAGACAGGTTGAGAATTCTTAGAGAACTAATTTGGCAGTCCTTCTCCTTTCCCCCCTTCTCCCTTCATAGCCTTTTCTTTGCCTCTAATCAAGCTGCAGTTATTAAAGCCAGAATAAAAGACCTGATTTTCCATTACATTGATGCATGCTGAACAGAGCCTTGATTTGCTTTTTCTTTCAGCAATGCTAATTGGACTCAAAGGAAATATTTAGTTTATAATAGTGAATGAAGAATTCATTTAATTTTAGGGAAGGGGGAAATCAGCAATGTAACTAGCATATATGTTTGTGTGTGTATATATATATATATATATTTCCAATTGTTTCCTTCCTTTAAAAGTATTTTTCTTAATATTTCTCATAAATAATAGAGTTATTTAATTATCAATGCCTCAGGTTGGAGAAATTTACAATTGATGGAAAGATTTCTGATCTCTGCTTGAAAGAAAAAAGAATGTACCGCATTTGGGAAATTTGGTTTCAGCTATGTCTGATCAGTATATAAGAAAGAATTCATTTTAGCACAGCTGTTTTCAAGTACTATTTGCACCTCAGATAGCTGGATGTCTTTCAGACTAAGCTGTCATCACCAGTCACTCTTCACATCAGATAATGGCTGGTATTGTTCATGAGACCGTGCTGTTGAGATAGAATAAGTGCAGAACTTTACACAAGAAGCCTGGTTAATATTAAAATGTCATGTGAGTGTTGGTCCTCATCACTTTAAAACCTCACTTTGAGGAGGAAGTACTTATTTTAAAAGTATGAGTCAACAGATTAACAGAGTTGCAGCTCAAAAGAAGAAAAGCAAATATTCATGTGGGTAGAAGGGATTTTTGATGTACCAATGTGTTGTTTAGATACTGCATGACGATTAGACGCAGTGTCTTCAATTAGAGAAACATTTTTCTCTATATCAATGTGCAATGCTTTGAGGACTGTTGTATCATTATTAAGGTGTGTATATTTTCATCTGATGCATCCCCTCAATTATAAATTTGGGAAGAGTCTTCTTGCCAAATATTTAACAGAAGCCGAACAGGACTTTGGGCTTCCCCAGTGGCTCAGATGGTAAAGAATCTGCCTTTAATCCAGGAGACCCGGGTTTGATCCTTAGGTCAGAAAGATCACCTGGAGAAGGGAATGGCAACCCACTCAATATTCTTGCCTGGAGAATTCCATGGACAGAGGATCCTGGTGGGCTACAGTCCATGGGGTCCCAAAGAGTTGGAGACACCTGAGTAACTAACCCAGAAAGAAACAGGACTTCATTTGGACATTTCTGATTTAGCTTCTCCCCACTCTTTGAAATGAAGCTTTCCACCCACTCTAGTCATATCAAAGTGCTTTTATTTCTCAGAAAGCATCATGCTCTTGACTTTGGACCTTTGAATATACTCTTCTCTGTTCTTGGAATCTTTCCTTTCCCCTGTTTACTTGGCTTCTTTCTATTCATTTTTCAAGGTTCAGCTTAAAAATTACTTCTTCTTAGTGTCTTCCTTAATCCTTTATGCCAAACCCCATTAAAATATCACACGATAACTTCCACACTATATATAACTATAGGTTCCTTAACACATGTAGTCTAACACTTCCCCCACTCTGTAGTTATACCTTTACTTGTGACATATCTTACTATAGCCTCTGGGAACTGACTATGCCTAGCACAATGCCTGGCAGAGTGGACTTTCAGTAAGTATGTATGGAATATGTTGAATTGAAATAAGTTGATTCAAGATTTAGTTCAACTTGGAAGAGTCAAAAATGTAAAGGGAAATTTTATTCTATTTATTGATTTACTGATAAGACTGATTTAGGTTTTAATAATTTATTACATTAAATCTTCAGATTTTAAATCATATTATTGGAAAATGACATTTAAAAGACATAAAAGAGCTCTCACAGTCTGTCTCATATAGGTATATGTTTTAATCCTTAGATCTCTCTTCTCTTTCTATATAGTCACTACAAGCAACCTTAAACAGATTTTGTGAGTACTCAGTCGCTTCAGTCATGTCCGACTCTTTGCAACTCTATGAACTATAGTAGCCCACCAGGCTCCTCTGTCAATGGGATTTTCCAGACAAGAATACTGGAGTAGGTTGCCATTTCCTCCTCTAGAGGATAATCCAGATCTGGGGATCAAACCTGTGTCTCCTGCATCTCCTGAATTGGCAGGAGTATTGTTTACTGCTGAGCCACCAAGGAAGCCCCTTAAACATATTAATAACTACAGTCTAGACCTCTCTTCTGAGCCCCATATCCCTTTACTAAATTGCCTGTGTGATATTTCTTCTTCAGTGTCTCAAAAGACACCTCATATTCCACATTGCTTAATTCATGCTCATCTCCCCCAAATACCTGGTCCTCTTCCAGTGCTCTTTTCTCAGTGAGTAGCAGTATCATCCATCCCGATCAGCAAATGAGAAATCTTACAGCCACTCAGGTTAGCTCTCTTTACTTACTCTCGTATCCAATCCTCTGACTCTCACCTTCTATATATATGACTTTCTGGTCCAAGCTGCTTATTTGACTTACTCCAATAGCTTCCCAAACTGGTTCACTTACATTTATTATTGTCCTGCTCTGACTCAAATGCATTAAGAATGATCTTTCCATTGCCAAGTTTGAACATTTCATTCCCTTGCTTAAAAATCTTTAATGTCATCCCATTGCATGCTAAGTCGCTTCAGTCGTGTCTGACTCTTGTGTGACCCCATAGACAGCAGCCCACCAGGGTCCTCCATCCACAGGATTCTCCAGGAAAGAATACTGGAGTGGGTTGCCATTTCCTTCTTACCTTAGGCTTAAAACAAAACTAACGAACCTCACCTACCCCAGTTCTTACCTCTAGCCTCACATTATACCACGTTCTCTATTGCTTTTTCTGCTCTGATTTAGAGAGTCCAGCTTACGTGCTCTAGGCACTTCTCTACCATAGACATTTATACATCTGTTTCTTCCACATATAACATCATTTCTTCACCTTCTTTCCCTAGTTAATTGCCCTTATCTTTCAGATTTCTGGTCATTTTTTTACTTCTTCAGGAAACAACCTGCTATATCTAATTAGGTGAAAATATTTTACTCTAACACATTTAATTCTCTTTTAACATTTCTTATCATGCCTATGGTGCTACCTTTACATGCTTATTTGATTAATGATATCTGTTTCCTGGACTCCATGAGAGCAGGGTCCATGTCCAGCATAATAATGGCCCACAGTAATCGTACAATACATGTTTGCTGAATGAAAAATAAATAAGTGAATGTATGCCAAGTACTGTGCTAAGAGCTTTAGCTGTTCAATAAATATTTGTCAAATAAATGAACTGTTCAGTAAGCTGGGTGTTTGGTAACATGGAAAACAACTAAGTATTGAACTTTCTCCCCCTCTTAAAAAATCTATTTCCATGATTTCTGTGTAACCTTTCAAGATAAATTATTGTTATGACAATACTTGAAAACACCTAGTGCTATTATCTTACGAAATAATAATTCAGCAGATATTTGTGCACCCTACACTATGCTTTATGAGGTGAGAAAGAGCCTGAATACTTGAAGAAGTGAAAGAAAAGGAGGCAAGTACATTAATATTGATGGTGTCCCCTCCTCAATCCCTTGCCTCTACACATTTCCTGATATTTTTGAAGGTATTATTATCTGTTCAATTTTTAATATAAGGAAACAAAGTCTGAGAGAAAGTAAATATCTAGCCAATGTTGTATTACAAATGGGTAGTTATACTGGAATGCTAGTCTATTACTTTCCCCCTCCCCACTTCTCTTTGGATCTTACACAGGCATAATTTGAATGGTACAATTACAATGTGTTTACCCAAACCAAATAATTTTGATCCTTAACAGTCAAGTTTTTCAGTTTATATGTATGGCAGTTATTTTCAGTTTCATTATAACTCCATTAATGAATAGAAAGTAAGCTCTTGATGAGAGCATATTTGTATTTGTTTTTTAAATATTTATTTATCCCTGTTAGCATCTTCAACATAATTGTATTTGGTTAATTTGTCTTCTTTTTTCCTCCAATCTAAATCAACAAAAATAATCTTTATTTACATTTAATATGCACATGTAGTGGGTTGAATAGTGTCCCCCCAACATTTATCTCTACTCAGAAATCCAGACTAAGATCTTACTTGGAAATAGGCTCTTTGCAGATATAATTAGTTAAGGGTTGACATAACGTCATAATGGATTTTAGCATGTATGTCCCTACGTGCATGTATGCTCGGTCATATCAAACTCTTTGGGACCCCAGGGACTAGAGCCTGCCAGGCTCCTCTCTTCATGGGATTTCCCAGGCAAGAGTACTGGAGGGGGTTGCCATTTCCTTCTCCAGGAGATCTTCCTGAACTAGAAGTCGAACCTGCATCTCCAGTGACTCCCGCATTGGCAGGCAAGTTCTTTACCAGCTGAGCTACCAGGGAAAGTGGGCCCTAAATTTACTAACTGATGTCTTTATTAAAAAAAAAGAAGAGAAAATATAGACAAAAAATGTAAGTGATATGAAAGAGGAGGCAGAGTTTAAGCTCATGTGTTTACAGACCAAGGAATGCCAAGGATTGCCAGCTACCACCATGAAGGTAGAAAGACACAATGAAGGGTTTTTCTGAGAAGCATTCAGAGGGAACGTGGCCCTACTGACAACTTGACTTTGAATTTCTAGTTTCTATAGCAGTGAAAGAATACATTTCTGCTGTTTTAAGCCAGTCGGTTTGTGGAAACTTGTTGTCACAACCTGAGGAAACTAACACAGTGTTCAGTTCAGCTCAGTTCAGTCACTCAGTTGTGCCTGACTCTTTGCTACAGCATGGACTGCAGCACTCCAGGCTTCCGTGTCCATCACTGACTCCCGGAGCTTGCTCAAACTCAGGTCCATTGACCTAGTGGTGCCATCCAGCCATCTCATCCTCTGTCGTCCCCTTCTCCTCCTGCCTCCAATCTTTCACAGCATCAGGGCCTTTTCCAGTGAGTCAGTTCTTCCCATGAGGTGGCCAAAGTATTGGAGTTTCAGCTTTAGCATCAGCCCTTCCAATGAATATTCAGGACTGATCTCCTTTAGGATGGACTGCTTGGATCTTGTTGCAATCCAAGGGACTCTCAACAGTCTTCTCCAACACCACAGTTCAAAAGCATCAATTTTTAGCACTCAGCCTTCTTTATAGTCCAACTCTCACATCCATACATGACTACTGGAAAAACCATAGCTTTGACTAGATGGACCTTTGTTGGCAAAGTAATGTCTCTGCTTTCTAATATGCTATCTAGGTAGGTAATAGCTTTTATTCCAAGGAGTAAATGTCTTTTAATTATATATGAAAAGTGATTTTGTAGCCCCCCAAAATAGTCTGTCACTGTTTCCATTGTTTCCCCATCTATTTGCCATGAAGTGATGGGACCGGATGCCATGATCTTCGTTTTCTGAATGTTGAGTTTTAAGCCAACTTTTTCACTCTCCTCTTTCAGATTCATCAAGAGGCTCATTAGTTCTTTGCTTTCTGTCACAAGGATGGTGTCATCTGCGTATCTGAGGTTATTGATATTTCTCCCTGCAATCTTGAGTCTAGCTTGTGCTTCATCCAGCCTGGCATTTCACATGATATACTCTGCATACAGTTAAATAAGCTAGGTGACAATATACAGCCTTGAAGTACTCCTTTCCCAATTTGGAACCATTCTATTGTTCCATGTCCAGTTCTAACTGTTGCTTCTTGAACTACATACACATTGCTCAGAAGGCAGGTCAGGTGGTCTGGTATTCCCATTTCTTTAAGCATTTTCCACAGTTTGTTGTGATCCACACAGTCCAAGGCTTTGGCATAGTCAATAAAGCAGAAATAGATGCTTTTCTGGAACTCTCTTGCTTTTCTGATGATCCAACGGATGTTGACAATTTGATCTCTGGTTCCTCTCCTTTTTCTAAATCCAGCTTCAACATCTGGAAGTTCACTGTTCACATACTGTTGAATCCTGACTAGGAGAATTTTGAGCATTACTATGCTAGCGTGTGAGATGAGTGCAATTATGTGGTAGTTTGAACATTCTTTGGTATTGCCTTTCTTTGGGATTGGAATGAAAACTGACCTTTTCCAGTCCTGTGGCCACTGCTGAGTTTTCCAAATTTTCTGGCATATTGAGTGCAGCACTTTCACAGCATCATATTTTAGGATTTGAAATAGCTCAACTGGAATTCCATCACCTCCAATAGCCTTGTTTGTGGTTATGCTTCCTAAGGCCCACTTGACTTCACATTCCAGAATGTCTGGCTCTAGGTGAGTAATCACACCATCATATTTATCTGGAACATGAAGATCTTTTCTGTATAGTTCTTCTGTGTATTCTTGCCACCTTTTCTTAATATCGTCTGCTTCCGTTAGGTCCATACCATTTCTCTCCTTTATTGTGCTCATTTTTGCATGAAATCTTTCCTTGGTATCTGTAATTCTCTTGAAGAGATCTCTAGTCTTTCCCATTCTATTGTTTCCCTCTATTTCTTTGCATTGATCACTGAAGAAGGCTTTCTTATCTCTCCTTGCTATTCTTTGGAACTCTGCATTAAAATAGGTATATCTTTCCTTTTCTCCTTTGCCTTTCACTTCTCTTCTTTTCTCAGCTATTTGTAAGGCCTCCTCAGAAAATAATTTTACCTTTTTGTATTTCTTTTTCTTAAGGATGGTCTTGATCGCTGCCTCCTGTACAATGTCATGAACCTCCATCCATAGTTCTTCAGGCACTCTGTCTATCAGATCTAGTCCCTTGAATCCATTTGTCACTTCCACTGTATAATCATAAGGGATTTGATTAGGTCATACCTGAATGGTCTAGTGGTTTTCCCTACTTTTTTTCAATTTCAGTCTGAATTTGGCAATAAGGAGTTCATGATATGAGCCACAGTCAGCTCCTAGTCTTGTTTTTGCTGACTGTATAGAGCTTCACCATCTTTAGCTGCAAAGAATATAATCAATCTGATTTTGGTATTGACCATCTGGTGATGTCCATGTGTAGAGTTGTCTCTTGTGTTGTTGGCAGAGGATGTTTGCTTTGACCAAAGGGTTCTCTTAGAAAAACTATGTTAGCCTTTGCCCTGCTTCATTTTATACTCCAAGGCCAAACTTGCCTGTTAGTCCAGGTATCTCTTGTCTTCTTACATTTGCATTCCAGACCCCTATAATAAAAATATTTTGGGGGGTGTTAGTTCCAGAAGGTCTTGTAGGTCTTCATAGAACAGTTCAAATTCAGCTTCTTCAGCATTACTGAAACTAACACAATGTACTGGATTACAATAATCCATTTCACTTTAGGGGAGTGCTTAGCTGAGAGATGCCTCTTAGATATGATGTTCTGTGGGCTCCCACATCTCTGTCTTTCCAGGAGCATATGGGGAGCTGACTCATTAGAAATGATTTGGTAGTTTAAAAAGAAGATGAGCAGGTTTCTTGGTGCCCACAGACTTTTAAATTATGAAGGATCTAGGGGACAAAAGTACAATTCATTGAGCCTAAACCTAGTCATCTATTCTGAGGAAGAGTAGATAGGAGTGGGCTTCCCAGGGGACAGTAGTGGTAAATAACCTCCCTGCCAGTGCAGGAGACAGAGGAGATGTAGGTTCAGTCCCTGGGTCTGGAACATCCTCCGGAGGAAGGCATAGCAACTCACTCCAGTACTCTTGCCTGGGAAATCCACAGACAGAGGGAACCTGGTGGGCTACAGTCCATAGAGTTGCAAAGAGTTGGAAAGGACTGAGCAACTTAGCATGCAGACATGCACAAACAGGAATAAAAACACTGAGTTACTTTTGAGAGCCATTGCCTGCATGGCTGGGAAACTAGTTGTTTATGGGGGACAAGAAAAGTCGAGAAAAGTCAAGCAGGTTATTATGGAAGAGTTGATGTGCATGTATTCACCCACTATGCCAGTTGTCATTCAAGTCTGCCAGCTGAAACAGTTAAAAAAAAAATTCATAAAGGACTAAATAAACCATCTCTGATATTTTGAAAAAATCTCTTGCTTCCTATTCCACTCTTTGGTCATTTTGTTCTAGCTATGTCTGAAATTTATCCTCTCAATTAACCAAAGATAGGGAAGGATGACTTCTTCGAAAATCCAAACCTATAAATTTTAGGAGGAAAAAACACTGGCCCGAAGGTAAATTCATCAAACCTCTATGTGATACAGACTGAGTGTGTGCAGAGAGGACGATGTGCTGATCGTGCTTCAGGAGATACAGATCATTAAAACGCCTTCCCGGTGCCTGTAGCTGGGTTGTTTATTACAAAAGTAAGAATCACTAACGTGTCCTCCTTGCCAGAACCATAAATCTGAAACCTCTCCTTGTAACAACTGTGATTTGACAACTGCGATACCATCGCTCCCCCTGCTGGTCAAATTCAGATTGTCAGCTGCCTCTGGCAAACCATTTTATCTATTTCTTCCATTCAGTCCTCGGACTTGTTTCTGTTATCTAGGTATCCATGTGTTTCTTAATTCTTCATCTCATCTTTCTGTGCTATTTACCTACCAAATAGCAATTTTTAAATCTATTTTTAAAATAATTCTCTTGTTAATGTCTTTCACACTCAGGTGGTCCCTAGAATGACTCTGCTTTTCTTTTAAGATGATTTCAGCCACTCTGCTAACACACCTTAAATCTTCTATCTCCTTCTTTGGAAATGCAGTTTCTACTTGCACAGACCCTTAGTACAAACTTCTCTGCATGCTCATACAATAGTTGAATATATTGGAAACAAAAGAAAACTGCATCAAAACCCAAGGGTCACTAAAGTTTTAGAAAACAACGATAGAACAGAATCAAAGCACTTGCAAATTCATCCGCTTTCCAAATTAACAAAAACTCTATGGAAATATAGGAGGCCAATGACTATTTTTTTAATAAAGTATTTTTTATGGCCATATAGGGAAAACTTTTCTTGTTCTGAGGCAAAACTCTTTCACCTTGAACAAAAGAACTTAGATATATATGTTTAATTTATGATTTGAGGTATATTCTGGCAGTTGCCTGAAACATGAGTTATAGGTGACTGCAGAATCCTGATAATTCAGATCTAGACCCTGAAGACAATTTGCTAGGTTAAAATAATGTATACACAGGCAATAAGGAGCATGTGTATACTTTGGCAGGAATGGATAGAGGGCTAACTAGCTTTTAAGGAAGACAAGGAGGAAGGTGCTGTTTGGTATTTGTAACCATAAACTTCCATGTATGCCTTACTGGATTAGGAGCTACCTGAAGACAGACATTGTCAGTAGTCTTCTTCTGGTTTCAGCATGAACATAAAAGTCATTTGATGAATTTTGTGTGGTTTTTCAAAGAATAAATGCATGAGTGAGTACCACAGGCCCTTAGTTGGCAATGTCCTTCCTGTCTAAATTAATCTTGTAAGGCTCATTCAAAATAGAAGTCAGGGACTTCCCTGGTAGTCCAGTGGTTAGGTATCTGTGCTTCCACTGCAGGGGCAGCAGGTTTGATCCCTAATCAGGGAACTAAGGGAAAAGGCGGTGGCACCCCACTCCAGTACTCTTGCCTGGAAAATCCCCCGGACAGAGGAGCCTGGTGGGCTGCAGTCCGTGGGGTCGCTAAGAGTCGGACACGACTGACCGACTTCACTTTCACTTTTCACTTTCATGCATTGGAGAAGGAAATGGCATCCCACTCCAGTGTTCTTGCCTGGAGAATCCCAGGGACGGGGAGCCTGGTGGGCTGCCGTCTATGTGGTCGCACAAAGTTGGACATGACTGAAGCGACTTAGCAGCAGCAGCAGCAGCAGCAGGGAACTACGATTCCACATGCAGCACATGGTATGATGGAAAAAATAAATAGACATCAAAAGAGAAAGAAGACTTCAATTATTAGATTGCCACTGAATATTTAGTTTATTTTGTTTATATTTTCTCAAACAACAAGCAATGCCTTTGTAAAATATCCTATAATACAAAGTTCATGGGATAGATATAATAAATGTTGCCAGATTCAGATAAATATATTAGATATTTTTCAAATAAATACACTAGATATTCTGGAAGTCAAAACCATAAATTAAATCATATATAAAATATGAAAAAAAATAAAATTTTATAAAAATTTATACTATCATATATAAAAATTTAATTTCCAAATTGTATGTTACAAATAAACCTTTTAAAGTTGAGTAATAAATATTTATTAGCCAACCTTTGTGACTCATTTCTCTTGAGCAAACACAGTGCTAACATCATTTTCAAGAATCATAGGCCTCAACTGGTGATATAGTAAACCCTGGGGCTGCTGCTCTCAAAAATCTTGTAAAATAGTGTTTCCTGGATGTCTCATTGCCTGATATAGCATAATATGTGTGATCCGCTTTCAGGAAGAATCAAGTGTGAAAATCAATGCCCCTCCCCCGCCCTTGCCCCCAATTGCTGGAGTACCGGGCAAATGCAGACCACAGGGTTCAAAGTCAATGAGCAAAGAAGACAGAGGAATGATAAAGCACAGGATTGCAAAGGGCATGAAGTAAGACAAGCCACATTCACAGCTGACACTAGGAGCCTCTTTGGGGTGACAGATACCTGGGACAGGCCTTTTACAAAGCACATTTCAGGAAGGAGTGCAGTTATCAGAACATGGCCTTATGCGTGCGTGCATGCAAAGTCGCTTCAGTTGTGTCCGACTCTTTGCAAACCTATGGACCTTAGCCCACCAAGCTCCTCTGTCTATGGGATTCTCCAGGCAAGAATCCTTGAGTGGGTTGCCATGCCCTCCTCCAGGGGCTCTTCCTCACCCAGGGATTGAACCCACGTCTCTTATGTCTCCTGCATTGGGAAGTGGGTTCTTTACCACTAGCACCACCTGGGAAGGCCCTGAACATGGCCTTATATGTACTTTCAATATTTGTAGTTGGAAAATGTAAATTCTATTGTTACTTTGGCTCTCTGTCAAATTATAAAACAATATATGGTGATTGTTAAAAGAAAAAATTCAAAATACAGTATATCCCTGTGCTCATACATTATCAACCCTAGATGGAACTACTGTGAACAGTTTTATAAATTTAATTTCAGGTCATTTAAAACTACATCTAATAAACTTAAAATGCACAGATTATTATGTAAAAGAAAACTTTATAACTCTCTTCCTCCCTGTGTGTATGTGCGTGTAGATGTGTGGTTTATTTGTTTATCACAGATTTACTTATTTATTTTTATTTTTGGCTGTGGTGGGTCTTCGTTGCTGCACACGGGCTTTCTCTAGTTGCAGCGAGTGGGACTACTCTTGGTTGTGGTGTGCAGGCTTCTTATTGCTGTGGCTTCTCTCCTGTTGCAGAGCACGGGCTCTGGGTGTGCAGGCTTCAGTGCTTGCAGCATGAGGCCTCAGTAGTTACGGCTCATGGGCTTAGTTGCATTGTGGCATGTGGGAAATTCTGGAACCAGAGACCAAACTCGTGTCCCCTTCATTGCATGGTGGCTTGTTAACCACTGGACCACCAGGAAAGTGCCAACATATGGTTTTTAAAATATATGTGGGATTTTATGACATTGATATGACTATCCTGATAGAATTAAGTGACCACTCTTACAGACTTACAAAAAAAGACAAGACTACTAATTATAGGGGACAAAAAGAAAAATTAGAAGACTATTTATATGATTAATGTGTTTATGTATAAAGAGGGAACAGCTGAACAAAAATGGAAATAATTTCTGTTCATTGTGCCTGAAAAAGTTAAACTCCCAACTAAGAATAAATTTAAAGTGTGTATCATAACTCTACTGGGTTTATCTATATTTTGTCTATATTATTCTAGTATCATACTTTGTACACTACACACACATATATTCAATACTATAACTTTAGTCATTCTTGACTTAATCTTTCACACGTTGAATAATTCTTTAACATATTATTAGATTCAAAGAACCTCATCTAATGACTACTGTCAGCATTCCAATTCCTAGTGTGACACAATCTAGGAGATTCTCACCTGTCATAGAATGTTGCCCTGGCAGAGTTTATTCTTATCTGTATATGCTCACATCATAAATATGCCAGCATTTCCTCTGTTAGTGTTTTGCAGGATATTCTTCCTCAGAATGTTAACAGAGCTATGGGGCGGGGATGGAATGTTCCATGTAAAATGGGTGAAACAAATTTCAAAGAAGTTCAGAAATTTGATGCTCTGTAAAATAATAATGTGTGTTATGCATGCATGCCAAAGGAAGATATAGCATGCTTATTTTCCAAGTGAATTTCTTCAAAGAACCTTATTTTGAGCAGTGGACCTGTTTATGTCTTCTAGAACTGGTATTTGACAGAATCTAGTTTTGGAAATGGCACCCCACTGCAGTACTCTTGCGTGGAGAATCCCATGGACAGAGGAGCCTGGTGGGCTGCAGTCCGTGGGGTCGCTAAGAGTCGGACACGACTGACCGACTTCACTTTCACTTTTCACCTTCATGCATTGGAGAAGGGAAATGGCAACCCACTCCAGTGTTCTTGCCTGGAGTCCCTTGTCAGGGGAGCCTGGTGGACTGCTGTCTATGGGGTCGCACAGAGTTGGACATAACTGAAGCGACTTAGCAGCAGCAGAAGTTTTGGAAATGTTTTAGTTTTAATAGTGTACAGCACATCAAGCTGTTAAGATTGGGGTGATCAATTTAAACATATTCTGGGAAAACTCACGCTGAAACATGTTTTCAAAAGAGGTAAAGAAAGCCCAGTAATTTCTGCTTTTGCAAAATAAGTCCATCTTTAACTTGTATTCTTAAAATAATAGTATATTAAAGTGCCAGATGGTTGGATGGCATCATCGACTCGGTCGACATGGGTTTGGGTGGACTCCGGGAATTGGTGATGGACAGGGAGGCCTGGCATGCTGCGGTTCATGGGGTCGCAAAGAGTCAGACACGACTGAGCGACTGAACTGAACTTCACTGAAAGTGCCAGTTATATGGAGACAAACAGAAGTTGTGAGATTCCAAAAGGTAATTTGGCAAGAATGATGATGATCTCTGTTGTACAAAGTTTGCATCTATCTTTCTGAAACAAAATATCTTTTGTATCATTGCCTTACAGCAACATGATTAATACTCTGTACTTCATCTTAGCAGAGCTATTTCTTCTAAGATCATTTTACTTCCAAGAGAAAAGTTACAGCCTACCCTAGGTTTACTCTCTTGAATCTATTTGGTTCATCACTGTTACAAAAAATTCATATTTTCACAATATATATAGCATCAGATAGTTCTTTAAATATTTTGGAGCATTTTTATTTAGTAGTTTTCCTTCTAGAACTGTTTGTTAAGTAAAGGTGTTTTTACACTCTTGTCCATGATTACTCAAAAGAGGGATTCTCAACTGGCAGCAAATCTACTTAGAAGTGAAACACATTGATAGTATAATCGAAGAAATATATTCAAATGGACAATATTGTTACATCATGAATTGCTTTGAAATGGAATAGTTTATATTAAGTGTAAAATAGTGAGGAAGATGGATCCTTTTGACTGCTACACTATAAAAGTTAAATATAACCCTTTCTTTAATAAGGTCGTAAAGCTCACTATTTTGCACAACTGCATTCCAGAGTAATAAAAATGGCTTCTGCAAAGAGAAGAAAATGAATTCCCTTTATTTTGATAGTAAATAAATGAATGAATGTGGGGGAAACAAAATTGATTCTTATTCTGATTTTCTTTATTATTTAACTTGTTAAATGAAAAAAATGCAACCAAGTAAATTTAAGGATCAAATTCACTTTATTAAATAATTCATGAATTGGCCAGCATCCCATCTAGCAAACAAAAGGAGCTCTACCTACTGAGCAGAAGAAAAGGAAGGCTTTTTAAACGTGGGAAGGGGACAGTAAAAGAAAATAATTAGCAAAGAATGCATTGTTTTAGGCAAGCTTCTGAAAGGGAAGGGATTATTAGGCAGAATACCTCACTTAGTGCTGTCCAGGTAATTCTGGGTGATTGGTTAAAGGTTCCTAAAATTGGGGGTTTGAAACTGCAATTAGGTTAGTTATTAAGTCTCAATTTGGTGACATTGGCTTAGTACAAGTGACTCTACTTTGGACCCTGTGGTGTCTTTTTTTTTTTAATGTCTGCCTTTTTTATCAGACTCTCAGTTTAACAGAAAAAATGTGATCAAAATTTAAAGTATTGGTTCCCAGGTGGCACTAGTGGTAAAGAATCCACCTGCCAGAGCAGGAGATGCAGATTCAGTCCCTGGGTTGGGAAGATCTCCTGGACGAGGAAATGGCAGCCCGCTCCAGTATTCTTGCCTATGAAACCTCATGGACAGAGGAGCCTGGCAGGCTACAGGCGATGGGGTCACAGAGTCAGACACGACTCAGCAACTGAGCAGGTACACGGTGCAACTGCCTGCCTCTGCTCTGTAGTTCTCACTGCTTTTGTTGATCCTGTGTGGTATTCACAGGTCATCACATTTTTTGTTTGTTTGTTTGCTCTTTGCTTAATCTCTGTGATATCCATAGGCAACTACTTCAGGTTCACAGTTTTTCAACTGGTCATTTTCTTCAGGTTTCTAGGACCCAAACCAATTAAAATCAAATAAGTTGAAGAAAGACCCCATATAGAGAGTCGCCTTTTTAAGCCAAGTAGCTTGCTCAGTGATGTTATTTAATTGCATTTCAATTTCCTCAGAAGAGTTAATCCAGGGGTAGCAGTTGGTGCTGGCCACAGCCCTGAACCTCTCTGCTCAGCCAGAAGATAATCAGGTGCTTTCCTATTATCAAGAACAACTTTGACCAGAGATAATAGGATTTGGGATGGTGGTGGTGGGCAGCTATTGCCTTAGTAGCAGATTCTACATTATTTCCAAAGTTCAGGAGAGGTCCCCAATCATATTCTTACTTACATTTATTCCTAACCAGAGACGTATGTCCCAATAAAGGAAGCAAGTCCTGAATCATGAACACCTCCTGGTAAGCCCTTTCTAACTTGATGATATAAATTTAGGGGAGTTGACCAATGAGTTGTCTTAGTTGGTTTGTGGAAAGTTAAGGGCACAGTTAACCTAAGAGGCATTTTCCAGTTAGATGCCATTCATCTAGGCATTCATACACCCAAAGAGAATAATAACTACCTCAGGCAAAGGTAAGTCATGTCAGGGAACAAGCCACTTTTCTTAAGGTGGGGAAACGGATTTATTGCAAGGATTATTGTATTTGCACATTCAAGCCAGGGATTGGTTAGGTTTTCTGCTAGCCTGAAATAAAACACTGTCCTAAAATCCAAAGGTTACCTCCCCCTTAGCTATGGCCTGAAGGATATGAATGATGGTATTTTCTTTCCAGGCCAATGTCAGAATATGGGAAAGAAAGAAAAAGAGGATTTCATGTTGATTAAAGTATGAAGACTTGATCTGGTGTCTTGGGAGGAAGCATTCTGTCTCAATGTTAGCCACTTCTCTTGCTTGTCAATTTGATTTGGAAGTCTTTAATGTTTGTCTAGAATAAGCTTTCTTTAGCTGTATGATATGTACCTAAGACTAGAGCCCCTGAAGTTTGTTTGGCATCTGTTTATTGAGAAGGACCTGGTATAGTCTCTTCCAAGGAGATTCAAGAGCCATCTTTGTTCTCGCTGATACTGACTCAGATGGGTCAGAGAGAATCGGATATGTTAGTTTGGAGAGCTGTAGATAGATACTTGAAAAAAGAAGATGGATCAGAATCCAATCTGGTTTACAGATATTCACACTTTTGCAAAAGCATCAGAGTAAAACAATTGATATATCTAAATGACAAAAGACTTAAAAATGCCCATTATTAAAGACCTGATGAGAGTTTATGATATGGAGTTGACTAGGAAATTTGTTTTTTTGTGTGATATACAGTATCTCAATATAAAAACTTGATTTATGATTAATAATATTATACCAGGACATATCAATTTCTAGGAATTTCACATAATTTCTGGGACATTTATAACATATAACTATACATCACTATGAACAAAGCTAGTGGAGGTGATGGAATTCCAGTTGAGCTATTTCAAATCCTGAAAGATGAGGCTGTGAAAGTGCTGCACTCAATATGCCAGCAAATTTGGAAAACTCAGTAGTGGCCCCAGGACTGGAAAAGGTCAGTTTTCATTCCAATCCCAAAGAAAGGCAATGCCAAAGAATGCTCAAACTACCGCACAATTGCACTCATCTCACACGCTAGTAAAGTAATGCTCAAAATTCTCCAAGCCAGGCTTCAGCAATACATGAACCGTGAACTTCCAGATGTTCAAGCTGGATTTAGAAAAGGCAGAGGAACCAGAGATCAAATTGCCAACATCCACTGGATCATCGAAAAGCAAGAGAGTTCCAGAAAAAAAATCTATTTCTGCTTTATTGACTATGCCAAAGCCTTTGACTGTGTGGATCACAATAAACTGTGGAAAATTCTGAAAGAGATGGGAATACCAGACCACCTGACCTGCCTCTTGAGAAACCTATATTCAGGACAGGAAGCAACAGTTAGAACTGGACATAGAACAATAGACTTGTTCCAAATAGGAAAAGGAGTACTTTAAGGCTGTATCTTGTCACCCTGCTTATTTAACTTATATGCAGAGTACATCATGAGAAATGCTGGGCTGGAAGAAGCACAAGCTGGAATCAAGATTGCCAGAAGAAATATGAATAACCTCAGATATGCAGATGACACTACCCTTATGGCAGAAAACAAAGAGGAACTAAAGAGCCTCTTGATGAAAGTGAAAGAGGAGAGTGAAAGTTTGGTTTTTAAAGCTCAACATTCAGAAAACTAAGATCATGGCATCTGGTCCCATCACTTCATGGGAAATAGATGGGGAAGCAGTGGAAATAGTGTCAGACTTTATTTTTTTGGGCTCCAAAATCACTACAGATGGTGACTGTAGCCATGAAATTAAAAGACACTTACTCCTTGGAAGGAAAGTTATGACCAACCTAGATAGCATATTGAAGAACAGAGACATTACTTTGCCAACAAAGGTCTGTCTAGTCAAGGCTATGGTTTTTCCAGTGGTCATGTATGGATGTGAGAGTTGCACAGTGAAGAAAGCTGAGTGCCGAAGAATTGATGCTTTTGAAATGTGGTGTTGGAGAAGACTCTTGAGAGTCCTTTGGACTGCAAGGAGATCCAACCAGTCCATCCTAAAGGAGATCAGTCCTGGGTCTTCATTGGAAGGACTGATGCTGACGTTGAAACTCCAGTACTTTGGCCACTTCATGCAAAGAATTGACTCACTGGAAAAGTCTCTGATGCTGGGAGGGATTGGGGGCAGGAGGAGAAGGGGACAACAGGAGATGAGATGGCTGGATGGCATCACCAACTAGATGGACATGAGTTTGAGTGAACTCCGGGAGTTAGTGATGGACAGGGAGGCCTGGCGTGCTGTGACTCATGGGGTCGCAAAGAGTCGGACATGACTGAGAGACTGAACTGAACTAACTGATATAGCTACAACATAAGGAAGGCTTAGAATTCCATCATCTTTGATAATACTTCCCATGTAATTTAACATTCAAATAAACCTAATTATTTTAACACTTCCTTTTAATGGAAAGAAAAACAAATCTTTTTTATGCTCCTAAAGTCCTATGAACAATTTCAAAGTTAATTCAAGGTAAAGGGACTACACCTAGACTTTGATTTTGGGGGGGGGGGGGATGTTTGTCAAAAAGGCTTTAAACATTTGTTTCAATGGAACAATAATTCACTGTGAAACAGTATTTAGTTACCCATTTAAGCAAAGTAAAGTTAGAGACTTTGCAGGCAAATATGGAAAATTGCATAATTACTAGAACAACAACAAAACAGCAAACGAAACCATTAGTTCTTTTAGAAGAGAAGACTTGGTTTTAAGTAACTAGAGACCTGATGACGACAGTGTGAAATGTGGGCAACTGTTTTGATAAAAAATAGAGTCTTTGCTTTTAAAGTCATATTACTTTAAGAAAAACCCTTTAGAGTGGCATATCAAGAGCAGACCAATAGTCCATAAAACTTTGTCTTTTTAGCACAAAAAAAAAATCCCACTAGTTTGTTTTTCCTATTAAACACCATGTACATGATTAAATTCTTTTCAATCTTTGCTAGTTCTGAGTGCATATAAAATCCTTTTTGCTTATTATTTCTAGTAGTTTTAATTGCATATATTAGAATTTTAAACCCTTAAAACTTTTAATTTCTAGTGAAAACTAAGAGGTAAGAAGTTATGAACTGTATTTTACATTAGCATTCTGTAGTTTGGCAGATTTATAAACATCTTTTATGATTTCTAGAAATGTGATCTTTCATAAGGAAGTCTCAGTGTAGCAGAAAACATGTTTACTAATAAACCCAGATATTTTAAATTCCTCTATAAAATGAAATAAAACAAGGATAAATCTATGTTCAGTAATTACATTTCAGTATTTTATTTGGAAGTAATCTGAGTTTTTAATGAATTTAACTTAGCTCAATACTTAGCAATAGTTTAAGGTTTCAGGTTACAAAAAAAAATAGGAGAAATCATTTTAAAAGTTCAACTAGAAACTTTTATCTAACTTCTTTTTAATCTACTTGTTTTTAAAAATTAGGTCAGGTAGAATAAAAGTTGTATGTTTGTATTACATTCCGTGTTGATAACTCTAAACATGTTCCTGTTATAAGTAAACCAAGGACGTCAAACTAGTTTTTATTTACTTAAGATTAGTTCTAGACCACATGAACTTGAAAAGCATTTGGATTGGCTTCTGTTTTATTTCTTTAATTGATATAAATTATTGTTTGGTTTTAGAAATTTAAATAGAGCTTTATTACAAATTAATTTTTAGCAATACCATCTGAATGTAGAAAATAACACACATCTAAAACACACACATACAGAAAGACACATGTAAAGTTCACTAGCTATGGAAAAACAAAAAAACAGTTGGAATAAATAATTAAGTTTATCTGCCCAGATGGTTAAAGCTTTTTCTACTAATATTTGTGAAGAAGACATTTGCCAAATTTCTAGTGATCTAGTTTTCCTTCTGATAAGAATTGTTTCCCAGCAGTTTGCAGAATATTTACATCTTAAAGGCAGAGGAATGGGATGCAGATTCCTCTCAGAAGAACTCTGGTTTCCTAAGGCTGCAGTCCATGGAGTCACAAAGAGACAGACAGACTAAGCTACTGAACAACAAAGGCTGATACCAGCTGTTTTAGATAAACAGAGGAAGTTTTGGGATTGGTAAAAGGAATAGGTGAATTCTGAATTGTCTCTGGAGTGGGACTTCTAGTTTTGCAAAGTTTTGTAAATTAAGGACAGTTGCTTTGAATTCTTCAAAGAATTCAGTACCTTAAATGATATTATAGGTTGATCCCCTCAAAAATACTCTTGAATATCTTTAGCCACAATTGGAGTGCAACCTGTTGACTTAAAAAAAAAAAAGCACAATGTGAGAGTTGTGAATTAAATTTTATTTGGGGCAAAATGAGGACTGCAGTTTAGGAGACAGCACCTCAGATAGCTCTGAGAAACTGCTCCAAAGAGGCAGTGGGAAAGGTCTGTATATATGTGATTTTGGTGAAGAAGGAATACATGCAACCAAGCACATGTTTTTCCAGAAATTTTCTGCTAGTCTGATGAAGCTTTCTGATAGTCACAAGGAACAGTCATCACCACAGAGGATTTTAGTGCTTTTCTAGATATGAGGAGATATAAGAATTGGGCTCATAAAATCAGCTCCTGAAAATATTTAATGACCTGTCCTGCCAGTTTTTCCTGAGCACAGAGCGACTCATTTCTGCTCTCCACCCTGAACCCCTTTCAGGGGATGTTGAAGGTCAGCAGCAGAAGCAGCACATGATTTAATCCCTGTAGAGGCAGATGGATCCCAGGGACGGGGGAGCCTGGTGGGCTCCCGTCTATGGGGTCGCACAGAGTCGGACACAACTGAAGCGACTTAACAGCAGCAGCAGCAGAGGTAGATGGCAAGTGCCCATGGCAGGTGCCAATTTATAGTTGATAAACCCACTTTTCCATCCAGATATATTTTGTGTTTCCCAATCTGACAGTTACCAAGCCAAGCTCTCAGGATGCAAAATCCTTGGTTTTCTTTAGTAAGATCTTGGCCATTTTATAGGTATTTATAGGTTGTGGGACCACAGTTTTTAAACAACTGTAGTGGTGTAAGGTGGTATACTTGACTCTGTGGAGTTTATGGATTCTATGTTATTATATATATATATATATATATTTTTTTTTTTTTTTTCAGCTAAGCCTTTGGGTCTCTTATGAGCCAAACTAATACCTAAAAGGGATGTGCCTCTGTGTAAGGGACTGTGTACAGGACGTCCATTACATAGAAATTTTCTTGAAGTTGGTAGGTAACTAATGTCAATCTAACGCATTCCACAATTCACTTATCCTAGCATAGGAGTCTTTGGGTTTGGTAGCAATAGCTCTAATACCTCTTAAGTGCTTTATCTGTGCCCACTAATTTTTGCAGCTTTTTGACATCTGAAATTGCCATTAACAATTAGCCTTTATCTACATGAAGCAACCATGTGCACTTTAACATATGAGGGTAGCCAAGAGTTGTTGCTGTGCCCTAAGAGAAGGCCCTATGCACACTACCAGTAATTCCTGAGGCACATTGGGCTGGGGAAGAGCTTGAATTCCCAGACCTCAACAACTGGGGACTGGGGACTGTGCCCTGCCAATAAGGGGATTTCCAGGTGGCACAGTGGTAAGGAATCTGCCTGACAATGCAGGAGATGCCGGAGACATCCCTGCGTTCAATCGCTGGGTCGGGAAGATCCCTCAGAATAGGAAGTGGCATCCCACTCCAATATTCTTGCCTGGGAAATCCCATTAACAGTGGAGCCTGAAGGGCTGCAGTACATGGGGTTATGAAGAGTCAGACACAACTGAAACGACTTAGGATGCACAAACGCATAGATAGGAATAACACTGAGTCATTTTTGAGAGGGCGATGCCTGAATGGCTGGAAACTAGTTGTTTATGGAATACAAAAGGGAAAAGTAGGGCAGGTTATTATGGAAGAGTTGATATGCACACATTCACCTATTCTGTCAATAACAGTTTCTTAAATTCAACTGAGTAATTTAAGAATCAAATTGGCTTTCTTAAACAATTCATGAATTAAGCATCATCTCATCCAGCAAATAGAAAGGAGCACCACTGAGTTGTAGCAAAGGAAAGGTTTTTAATAGTGGAAAGAGGGGTTAAAAAGAGAAATTATTAGCAAGCAATGCACTGCTTTAGGTGAGGTTGCCCTCCAAGTGCCTATTGGGCAGATCACCTTGCTTAGTTGTTGACTGGGTGATTCCAAGTTAAGTGGCTACAGATTACATTTCTGAGAGGTTGAAATGAAATTTTCGTAGGTACTAAGTATTGGTTTCCTGATGTGAACTTAAGTGACCCCAGTTTAGGCCTGTTGCCTCTTTTTTTTTTTTTCTTTTAACAAGTGATAATTAAGGCACATTTATATACTAAATTATTTAACATATACAAAGCATTTTACCAAATTTCTCATGCAACAATACTATTTCTGTTTCTTTACCTTCTTCAGTTTAGTTCATTTCAGTCGCTCAATTGTGTCTGACTCTATGCCACCCCATGAATCGCAGCACGCCAGGCCTCCCTGTCCATCACCAACTCCCGGAGTTCACTCAAACTCACATCCATCGAGTCTGTGATGCCATCCAGCCATCTCATCCTCTGTCATCCCCTTTTCCTCCTGCCTCCAATCCCTCCCAGCATCAGAGTCTTTTCCAATGAGTCAACTCTTTGCACGAGGTGGCCAAAGTACTGGAGTTTCAGCTTTAGCATCATTCCTTCCAAATAACACCCAGGACTGATCTCCTTTAGAATGGACTGGTTGGATCTCCTTGCAGTCCGTGGGACTCTCAAGAGTCTTCTCCAGCACCACAGTTCAAAAGCACCAATTCTTCAGCGCTCAGCTTTCTTCACAATCCAACTCTCAACAAAGTTGCAAAACTTCAATTCACAAACTAAAAAGTATCAATTATGATCATAAATTATTATTTGAGTGGAAAAAAATGATTCTAATTATTAAACATCAGCTGCCATCTGTTGAGTAGCTACTCTTTATCAAAGATTATAACACTCCATTTTCCCAGTTGTTTCAGGCTAAATTCTAGAATTCACATCTTTATGTTCAGGAAACTATTTTTCCCTACAGGTCATCTTAACCTGAGTTATAAGAGTTAAAATGAAAGCAAGGTGGTTTCCTCAAAAGAAATATTATTGAGGGTCTATTACCACAATAAGGGGGATTAATACTTAGGAAAATCAGGCTTTTACAACTTCCAAAGTTTTATTTATTTTATTTTATTTTTTTTTGTATTTTAAGGACAATTTAATTTCACGTGATTTTTGCATTATGTACACCAGTAAGTTCAGAGCATCTTAGAATTGTTTCCTCCTCTCTACTCTCTCTCGGGAATTTTTCTGCAGAGATTATTTATCTTCTTAGTCACTACCTGTCTTCTCCATCTGTTGTTTCTTTTTTTTTTTTATTTTAATCTAATTTAATTTTATTTTTAAAGCTGAAACACTGTATTAGTTTTGCCAAACATCAAAATGAATCCGCCACAGGTATATATACGCTCCCCATCCTGAACCCTCCTTCCTCCTCCCTCCCCACACCATCCCTCTGGGTTGTCCCAGTGCACCAGCCCCAAGCATCCAGTATCGTGCATCGAACCTGGACTGGCAACTCGTTTCATACATGATATTACACATGTTTCAATGCCATTCTCCCAAATCTTCCCACCCTCTCCCTCTCCAACAGAGTCCATAAGACTGTTCTATACATCAGTGTCTCTTTTGCTGTCTCGTACACAGGGTTGTTACCATCTTTCTAAATTCCATATATATGCGTTAGTATACTGTATTGGTGTTTTTCTTTCTGGCTTACTTCACTCTGTATAATAGGCTCCAGTTTCATCCACCTCATTAGAACTGATTCAAATGTGTTCTTTTTAATGGCTGAGTAGTACTCCATTGTGTATATGTACCACAGCTTTCTTATCCATTCATCTGTTGATGGACATCTAGGTTGCTTCCATGTCCTGGCTATTATAAACAGTGCTGTGATGAACATTGGGGTACACGTGTCTCTTTCCCTTCTGGTTTCCTCAGTGTGTATGCCCAGCAGTGGGATTGCTGGATCATAAGGCAGTTCTATTTCCAGTTTTTTAAGGAATCTCCACACTGATCTCCATAGTGGTTGTACTAGTTTGTATTCCCACCAACAGTGTAAGAGGGTTCCCTTTTCTCCACACCCTCTCCCGCATTTATTGCTTGTAGACTTTTGGATCGCAGCTATTCTGACTGGTGTGACATGGTACCTCATAGTGGTTTTGATTTGCATTTCTCTGATAATGAGTGATGTTGAGCATCTTTTCATGTATTTGTTAGCCATCTGTATGTCTTCTTTGGAGAAATGTCTATTTAGTTCTTTGGCCCACTTTTTGATTGGGTCATTTATTTTTCTGGAGTTGAGCTGTAGGAGTTGCTTGTATATTCTCGAGATTAGTTGTTTGTCCGTTGCTTCATTTGCTATTATTTTCTCCCATTCTGAAGGCTGTCTTTTCACCTTGCTAATAGTTTCCTTTGATGTGCAGAAGCTTTTAAGGTTAATTAGGTCCCATTTGTTTATTTTTGCTTTTATTTCCAATATTCTGGGAGGTGGGTCATAGAGGATCCTGCTGTGATGTATGTCAGAGAGTGTTTTGCCTATGTTCTCCTCTAGGAGTTTTATAGTTTCTGGTCTTACGTTGAAATCTTTAATCCATTTTGAGTTTATTTTTGTGTGTGGTGTTAGAAAGTGTTCTAGTTTCAATGTTTTACAAGTGGTTGACCAGATTTCCCAGCACCACTTGTTAAAGAGATTGTCTTTAATCCATTGTATATTCTTGCCTGCTTTGTCAAAGATAAGGTGTCCATATGTGCGTGGATTTATCTCTGGGCTTTCTATTTTGTTCCATTGATCTATATTTCTGTCTTTGTGCCAGTACCATACTGTCTTGATAACTGTGGCTTTGTAGTAGAGCCTGAAGTCAGGCAGTTTGATTTCTCCAGTTCCATTCTTCTTTCTCAAGATTGCTTTGGCTATTCGAGGTTTTTTGTATTTCCATACAAATTGGGAAATTATTTGTTCTAGCTCTGTGAAGAATACCGTTGGTAGCTTGATAGGGATTGCATTGAATCTATAAATTGCTTTGGGTAGTATACTCATTTTCACTGTATTGATTCTTCCAATCCATGAACATGGTATATTTCTCCATCTATTAGTGTCCTCTTTGATTTCTTTCACCAGTGTTTGATAGTTTTCTATATATAGGTCTTTAGTTTCTTTAGGTAGATATATTCCTAAGTATTTTATTCTTTCCGTTGCAATGGTGAATGGAATTGTTTCCTTAATTTCTCTTTCTGTTTTCTCATTATTAGTGTATAGGAATGCAAGGGATTTCTGTGTTTTGATTTTATATCCTGCAACTTTACTATAGTCATTGATTAGTTCTAGTAATTTTCTGTTGGAGTCTTTAGGGTTTTTTTAGTTTAGAAAAACTTTTAGTTTAGTTTTTTATTTTTTTAGTTTAGAGGATCATGTCATCTGCAAATAGTGAGAGTTTTACTTCTTCTTTTCCAATTTGGATTCCTTTTATTTCTTTTTCTGCTCTGATTGCTGTGGCCAAAACTTCCAAAACTATGTTGAATAGTAATGGTGAAAGTGGGCACCCTTGTCTTGTTCCTGACTTCAGAGGAAATGCTTTCAATTTTTCACCACTGAGGATAATGTTTGCTGTGGGTTTGTCATATATAGCTTTTATTATGTTGAGGTATGGTCCTTCTATTCCTGCTTTCTGGAGAGTTTTTATCATAAACAGATGTTGAATTTTGTCAAAGGCTTTCTCTGCATCTATTGAGATAATCATATGGTTTTTATTTTTCAATTTGTTAATGTGGTGCATTACATTGATTGATTTGCGGATATTGAAGAATCCTTGCATCCCTGGGATAAAGCCCACTTGGTCCTGGTGTATGATCTTTTTAATGTGTTGTTGGATTCTGATTGCTAGAATTTTGTTAAGGATTTTTGCATCTATGTTCATCAGTGATATTGGCCTATAGTTTTCTTTTTTTGTGGGATCTTTGTCAGGTTTTGGTATTAGGGTGATGGTGGCCTCATAGAATGAATTTGGAAGTTTACCTTCCTCTGCAATTTTCTGGAAGAGTTTGAGCAGGATAGGTGTTAGCTCCTCTCTAAATTTTTGGTAGAATTCAGCTGTGAAGCCGTCTGGACCTGGGCTTTTGTTTGTTGAAAGATTTTTGATTACAGTTTCAATTTCTGTGCTTGTGATGGGTCTGTTAAGATTTTCTATTTCTTCCTGGTCGAGTTTTGGAAAGTTGTACTTTTCTAAGAATTTGTCCATTTCTTCCACATTGTCCATCTTATTGGCATATAATTGTTGATAGTAGTCTCTTATGATCCTTTGTATTTCTGTGTTGTCTGTTGTGATCTCTCCATTTTCATTTCTAATTTTATTGATTTGATTTTTCTCCCTTTGTTTCTTGATGAGTCAGGCTAATGGTTTGTCACTTTTATTTATCCTTTCAAAGAACCAGCTTTTGGCTTTGTTGATTTTTGCTATGGTCTCTTTTGTTTCTTTTGCATTTATTTCTGCTCTAATTTTTAAGATTTCTTTCCTTCTACTAACCCTGGGGTTCTTCATTTCTTCCTTTTCTAGTTGCTTTAGGTGTAGAGTTAGGTTATTTATTTGACTTTTTTCTTGTTTCTTGAGGTGTGCTGTATTGCTATGAACTTTCCCCTTAGGACTGCTTTTACCGTGTCCCACAGGTTTTGGGTTGTTGTGTTTTCATTTTCATTCGTTTCTATGCAAATTTTGATTTCTTTTTTGATTTCTTCTGTGATTTGTTGGTTATTCAGCAGTGTGTTGTTCTGCCTCCATATGTTGGAATTTTTAATAGTTTTTCTCTTGTAATTGAGATCTAATATTACTGCATAAGGACTTTTAAAAATGAATCAACAACACTTAAATATTTAACAGAATTTTAATTCTCTATCTTCTTCCACTTGTAATGGAGTGGGATATTAATTTCTATAATGTTTTTTATCTTGAGTTCTTAGCTGTTCTCTGGATTTTTCATTCCATCAGCTTTCTAGTCCCTTATATTATACCTGCCATTGCATATAGATATTTGCCAGCATTCCACCTTCTGGCCCTTGTCCATTGTCTTTTCCCCTTAAACAACCATTCTGGGTCAGATTGCTGTTCATCACAATAAGGAGAGTGGACTCTACTCGATAGCACCGACTTTCATATTAAGAACAGCAAATGTTCTTTCCTGTTCTAACTTTTGAGGGACAGTTCTGGCCATTGTCCTTGCAGAAAGTCCAGGATTGAATCTGTCCCAAGGATTTCTGAAAACAAGCAAGTAATATTATGCATTGAAGCTGAAAAATTTAAGGAAAAATTATTCCATCAGGAAATTTTTATTATTAGTTAAATTTATAGACCTATCAATTAATTTCTTACCCAAGAGGCTTTTTGATCACTAGCCCAGAATATAGATTAATGATGATCATTTGCAAATAGATGCTTTCTCTTTCAAAAACAAAGTGGGAAAACCAAGTTTTAAATGGTTCCTATGGAAAGGTTTTCAAAGAGACTTATTTGCATTACTAAGTAAGATTAAGTTGATATGCAGTTATTTTCTTTTGACACATGAGTGAGCAAGTATTCATACGACATGTTTATTATGGAATTAAGTGAAAATAAATTACAAATAGGAAAGATGGAGGTTTATTTTGGAAATATGTTTCCATTTAATATTGTCATGCTACTTTGACATTAGGTAATTTTATATTACTAAACAAGTGAAAAATGAGATCTTCTAGAAAAGAACATGTTCTTACCCAATTGTACTACACATAAAAATTATTTAAGTAGCAAATCACATTTAAAATATTGAGCACTTATTATATCCACAGCAAGGGAAGTTTAATTGGATATTAAATTTTAAAATCCATGAATACCCAGAAATATTTTTTAAATTTCAAACATTTTAATAGAATAGTTTGTGGAAGAAGAGAGAAAAAATTATGGAGTCAACATTCTTTGAATAAAGAAAACTGAAAATGAGCACTTTTACATGAGAATAAGTTGTCACCAGAAAACATAATAGCTACATATCCTGTAGGCATTCCATCTTATATTGGCAATGGAATTTTGATCTCCTGGAATTTGCAATTGAAGACAGGAAAATTATAAAAAAGATGAGCATACCAGACCACCTGATCTGCCTCCTGAGAAATCTGTGTCCACATAAGGAAGCAACAGTTAGAACTGGACATGGAACAATAGACTGGTTCCAAATTGGAAAAGGAGTACATCAAGGCTGTATATTGTCACCCTGATTATTTAACTTAATGCAGAGTACATCATGAGAAATGCTGGGCTGGATGAAGCACAAGCTGGAATCAAGATTGCTGGGAGAAATACCAATAAACCTCAGATATGCAGATGACACCACCCTTATGGCAGAAAGTAAAGAAGAACTAAAGAGCCTTTTGATGAAAGTGAAAGAGGAGTGTTAAAAGTTGGCTTAAAACTCAACATTCAGAAAACGAAGATCATGGCATCTGGTCCCATCACTTCATGGCAAATAGATGGAGAAACATTGGAAACAGTGAGAGACTTTATTTTTTTGGGCTCCAAAATCACTGCAGCCATGAAATTAAAAGATGCTTGCTCCTCAGAAGAATGTTATGACCAACCTAGATAGCATATTAAAAAGCAGAGACATTACTTTGCCAACAAAGTCTGTCTAGTCAAAGCCATGGTTTTTTCAGTAGTCATGTATGGATGTAACGGTTAGACTATAAAGACAGCTGAGCACAGAAGAACTGATGCTTTTGAACTGTGGTGTTGGAGAAGACTTTTGAGAGTCCCTTGGACTGCAATGAGATCCAACCAGTCCGTCCTAAAGGGAAATTGGCTGTGATTGTTCATTGGAAGGACTGATGTTGAAGCTTAAACACCAATATTTTGGCCACCTGATGAGAAGAACTGACTCATTTGAAAACAACCTGATGCTGGGAAAGCTTGAAGGCAGGAGAAGGGGATGACGGAGGATGAGATGGTTTGATGGCATCACTGACTCAATGGACATGAGTTTGAGTAAACTCCTGGAGTTGGTGATGGACAGGGAGGCCTGGCGTTCTATAGTCCATGGGGTCAGAAAGAGTCAGACACGACTGAGTGACTGAATTGAACTGAACTGAACGATGAAGAGGAATATGAGTTAAGCATTGAGTATTTAGTATGACATTTGCATTCTTTAAGAAACTTACAATAAGTTTATTTTTGATAAAAGTGACAAATTCTCTGTTCAGTAATTTGTTACTATTCATTGTTTCTATTTCATTCAGGCATTTGCAATTATTTTTGATACCTTCTGTACAAAAATTACATAGTATTTCTAATCAGTATATCACATATGACAAATTTAAAAATGTTTAAGTTGCAAAAGGACTTTCAGCTAATAATTTCTTCACTGGTATTAGAGCCAGAGAGTTTACTTGGCTTTCATCTCTTGCCCTTAAAAATTTTGATGTTCTGGACTCCCATCCCTAAAGATGTTATATCAGATGCTCAGTATCAAAAAGCTAGTAGAGTGATAGGATTTTGTTTTAGTTCTAAGCACCATTGCACTACCTCATGCTTTAAAACGAAAATAAGGAACAACAACAGCATTACACTTTTTTTTTTTTTCCTAACAACAGAGCTCATGAATCAAATTCCACTTTTACCATGCTGCTGCTGCTGCTGCTGCTAAGTTGTTTCAGTTGTGTCTGACTCTGTGCGACCTCATAGATGGAAGCCCACCAGGCTCCCCCATCCCTGGGATTCTCCAGGCAAGAACACTGGAGTGGGTTGCCATTTCCTTCTCCAGTGCATGAAAGTGAAAAGTGACAGGGAAGTCACTCAGTCATGTCCAACTCTTCGTGACCCCATGGACTGCAGCCTACCAGGCTCCTCCGCCCATGGGTTTTTCCAGGCAAGAGTACGGAGTGGGTTGCCATTGCCTTCTCCGCACTTTTACCATGTCTTAAAAAATTAACAAAAAGCATGTATGAAATTTAATGACTGATTGAGCCATAATGTATTATTCAGTGATGTTGGAACAATACATCATTCAGTTCAGTCAGTCATTTCAGTCACTCAGTCGTTTCTGACTCTTTGACCCCATGAACAACAGCACACGAGGTCTCCCTGTCCATCACCAACTCCTGGAGTTTACCCAAACATATGTCCATTGAGTCGGTGATGCCATCCAACCATCTCATCTTCTATCGTCTTCTTCTCCTTCTGCCCTAAATCTTTCCCAACATCAGAGTCTTTTCAAATGAGTCAGCTCTTCGCATCAGGTAGCCAAAGTATTGGAGTTTCAACTTCAACATCAGTACTTCCAGTGAACACCCAGGACTGACATCCTTTAGGATGGATTGATTGGATCTCCTTGCAATACAAGGGACTCTCAAGAGTCTTCTCTAACACCACACTTCGAAAGCATCAATTCTGTGCTCAGTTTTCTTTATAGTACAACTCTCACATCCATACATGACTAAAGGAAAAACCACAGCCTTGACTAGATAGACTTTTGTTGGCAAAGTAATGTCTCTGCTTTTTAATATGCTGTCTAGGTTGGTCATAATTTTCCTTCCAAGGAGTAAGCATCTTTTAATTTCATGGCTGCAATCACCATCTGCAGTGATTTTGGAGCCCCCAAAAATAAAGTCTGACACTGTTTCCCCAACTATTTGCCATGAGTGATGGGATGGGATGCCATGATCTTAGTTTTCTGAATGCTGAGCTTTAAGTCAACTTCCTTAATCTCCTCTTTTACTTTCATCAAGAGGCTTTTTAGTTCTTCTTTACTTTCTTCCATAAGGGTGGTGTCATCTGCATATCTGAGGTTATTGATATTTCTCCTGGCAAGCTTGATTCCAGCTTGTGCTTCATCCAGTCCAGCATTTCACATGATGTGCTCTGCATATAAGTTAAATAAGCAGGGTGACAATATACAGCCTTGATGTACTCCTTTTCCTATTTGGAACCAGTCTGTTGTTCCATGTCCAGTTCTAACTATTGCTTGCTGACCTTCATACAGGTTTCTTAAGAGGCAGGTCAGATGGTCTGGTATTCCCATCTCTTTCAGAATTTCCCACAGTTTATTGTGATCCACACAGTCAAAGGCTTTGGAATAGTCAATAAAGCAGAAATAGATGTTTTTTGGGAAACCTCTTGCTTTTTTGATGAGCCAGCGGATGTTGGCAATTTGATCTCTGGTTCCTCTGCCTTTTCTAAATCCAGCTTGAACATCTGGAAGTTCAGGGTTCATGTATTGCTGAACCCTGGCTTGGAGAATTTTAAGCATCACTTTACTAGCGTGGGAGACGACTGCAATTGTGTGGTAGTTTGAGTATTCTTTGGCATTGCCTTTCTTTGGGATTGGAATGAAAACTGACCTTTTCCAGTCCTGTGGCCACTGCTGAGTTTTCCAAATTTGCTGACATATTGAATGTGGCACTTTCACAGCATCATCTTTTAGGATTTGAAATAGCTCAACTGGAATTCCATCACCTCCAACAGCCTTGTTTGTAGTGACGCTTCCTAAGACCCACTTGACTTCACATTCCAGGATGTCTGGCTCTAGGTGAGTGATCATACCATCGAGATTATCTGAGTCATGAAGATCTTTTTTGTACAGTTCTTCTGTGTATTCTTGCCACCTCTTCTTAATATCTTCTGCTTCTGTTAGGGCCATACCATTTCTGTCCTTTATAGAGCCCATCTTTGCATGAAATGTTCCCTTGATATCTCTAATATTCTTGAAGAGATCTCTAGTCTTCCCCATTCTATTGTTTTCCTCTATTTCTTTGCACTGATCACTGAGGAAGGCTTTCTTATCTCTCCTTGCTATTCTTTGGAACTCTGCATTCAAATGGGTATATCTTTCCATTTCTCCTTTGCTTTTTGCTTCTCTTCTTTTCACAGCTATTTGTAAGGCCCCCTGAGACAGCCATTTTGCTTTTTTGCATTTCTTTTTCTTGAGGATGGTCTTGATACCTGTCTCCTGTAAGTTATGAACCTCTGTCCATAGTTCATTGGGCACTCTGTCTATCAGATATTGTCCCTTAAATCTATTTCTCACTTCCACTGTATAATCATAAGGGATTTGATTTAGGTCATACCTCAATGGTCTAGTGGTTTTCCTCACTTTCTTCAATTTAAGTCTGTTTTTGCAATAAGGAGTTCATGGTGAGCCACAGTCAGCTCCTGATCTTGTTTTTGCTCAGTGTATAGAGCTTCTCCATCCTTGGCTGCAAATAATATAATCAATCTGATTTCAGTGTTGACCATCTGGTGATGTCCAAGTGTAGAATCTTCTCTTGTGTTGTTGGAAGAGGATGTTTGCTATGACCAGTGCATTCTCTTGGCAAAACTCTATTAGCCTTTGCCTTGGTTCATTCTGTACTCCAAGGCCAAATTTTCTTGTTACTCCATGTGTTTCTTGACTTCCTACTTTTGCATTCCAGTCCCCTGTAATGAAAAGGACATCTTTTTTGGATATTAGTTCTAAAAGGTCTTTTAGGTCTTCATAGAACTGTTCAAGTTCAGCTTCTTCAGCATTACTGGTAGAGGCATAGACTTGGATTACTGTGATATTAAATGGTTTGTCTTGGAAACGAACAGAGATCATTCTGTCATTTATGAGATTGCATCCAAGTACTGCATTTTGGACAGTTTTGTTGACTACGATGGCTACTCCATTTCTCCTAAGGGATTCCTGCCCACAGTAGTAGATATAATGGTCATTTGAGTTAAATTCACCCATTCCAGTCCATCTTAGTCACTGATTCCTAGAGTGTTGATGTTAACTCTTGCCATCTCCTGTTTGACCACTTCCAATTTGCCTTGATTCATGGACCTAACATTCCAGGTTCCTATGCAATATTGCTCTTTGCAGCATTGGACTTTGCCTCTATCACCTATCACATCCACAACTGGGTGTTTTTTGTTTGTTTGTTGGTTTTTGCACTTTGACTCCATCCCTTTATTCTTTCTGGAGTTATTTCTCCACTGATCTCCAGTAGCATATTGGGCACCTACTGACCTGGGGAGTTCGTCTTTCAGTGTCCTATCTTTTTGCCTTTTCATACTGTTCATGAGGTTCTCAAGGCAAGAATACTGAAGTGGTTTGCCATTTGCTTCTCCAGTGGACCACATTCTGTTAGACATCTCCACCATGACCTGTATGTCTTGGGTGGCCCCACATGGCATGGCTTAGTTTCACTGAGTTAGACAAGGCTGTGGTCCATGTGATCAGATTGGCTAGTTGTCTGTGATTGTGGTTTCAGTCTATCTGCCCTCTGATGTCCTCTCTCAGCACCTACCATCTTACTTGGGTTCTCTTATCTTGGACATGGGGTATCTCTTCATGGTTGCTCCAGCAAAGCATAGCCGCTGCTCCTACCTTGGACGTGGGGTATCTCCTCACAGCTGCCCCTCCTGACCTTGGACATGGGGTATCTCCTCTTGGCCACTGTTCCTGACCTTGAACATGGATCAGTTGAATACATCATTAACCTGGATATAAGGAAAAAACAAAACAAAACAAACAAAACAACACACATTTTCTCTTTGTACAATTATTTGAGAAAGCCTTATGTGGAAGGAATCATTGGTCCCATTCCATACAGTATACGTTATCTCATTTTATATCTATGATGAATTTTAAGGAAATCCTTAAATAGTTTTTACAGCTCTTATTATATAGCAGTTCACAAAGAAAGGAAAGGAAGATAAGCATAAAATTATAAATTATTAAGATATGTTACTCAGATTGTTGTAGAGGGACAAAAATATCTGCTATCAGAAAAACAAGTAAGAGTGGTACAACTTTCAAAAAACCTATATTTCTTTTCTAATTTTACCTCTAAAAGATGCTCTGACTTTTGAAAAGCTTCTTTGCTGACCTTTGACTGTTAACTGAAAAATATTCTTCTTCTAATGGTAAAAAATATTTGCTGCCTTTTGAATCCCTCACATGTCCCGAATTCTGTAGTGCTAAGATCACTACTGACAGATATCTTTAGTTATTCTTTTTTGTCTTTGGGTTATCTTCAGAACACTATATATATATATATATATATATATATATATATATATATATAAACTTGTGACTCAGCTGGTCAAGAATCCATCTTGAATTTGGGAGACCTGGATTTGATCCCTGGGTTGGGAAGATCCTCTAGAGAAGGGAAAGGCTAGCCACTCCAGTATTCTGACCTGGAGAATTTCATGGACTGTATAGTCCATGGGGTTGCAAAGAATTGGACACAACTGAGTGACTTTCACTTTCACTTTTTGTTTTCTATATATATATGTGTATATATGTTATATATGTATATATATATGTTACATGTGTGTGTGTATATATATGTTATATATGTGTGTATGTGTATATATATGTTATGTATACATATATGTGTATATATACATATACACATATAACACACATATATGTATATGTTATATATGTATAAATGTTAGGAAAACAAAATAGAAATATCCCCATAGGTAAATGTAAATTATGGACAAAAATCCTCCTTATAAAGAGTGGGAACACAATTGGTGGTATTCCTTCTACCTATTTGAATAAAATATTTGAATATATTAAAGCAATCTGGATGTATAGCCAATAGTTTCTCCTTTGAGATGACCAATGTATATGTTTTATATTATTTTAAATTTTAAATGTTATTTCTTATACGAGATTTTTAAAAACTTATCCCTGATATGTCCTTGTGTAGCAGTATTGGCATTATTACAAATATTCATCGTTATACCTTAAAAATAAATTGCTCTGAAAAAATGATCACAATAGCTTTCTGAAGAACCACTTCCTCTTTTAAAACTAACCCAGTTGTTATTATCTTACCACAAGTAGCCCGTTTTCTTACCTTCATTGGAAGCAGAACTTGAAAAGAACCATGGATCAAATTCAGTTCTACAACACATTAAGAAATAATGCATGATTTACTGGAATATCAAAGAGAGGGATGTAGCCATCAGACAAAACTTCCTATTGAATTGAAAATCTCTCAGTTGTGTCCGACTCTGTGACCCCATGGACTGTAGTCCATGGAATTCTCCAGGTCAGAATACTGGAGTGGGTAGCCTTTCCCTTCTCCAGGGGATCTTCCCAACCCAGGGATTGAACCCAGGTCTCCCACATTGCAGGCTTATTCTTTATCAGCTGAGGCACAAGGAAAGCCCTTCCTAAAATCTTCCCTTCCTAAAAACTTCCTAAAATGTCTTTAAAACTCTATATTCTCCACTTACCATCCAGAACTCTTTTGCCCCTAAAGTCATCTTATTTCCCAACTTCCATCTCCCTACGTGGAGTAGAGGGTGATGCAGGGACAGGGCATAGAAGGTGGGTGAAACTCTCAGCTTCATGCATCCAGTGAAATTCCTCCACAAAGGGAAATAATTTGAAGTTCTGTAAATTGAGTCTTATGATGATATGGGTGTGGGTTGAAATCCCAGACCTGGCTTTACCAGTAGCATTACATTTGGACAATTTTAGTAGCTATGAGTCTATTTTTTTTTTTTTTTTAGTTGTAAAAGTGGTATTTAATCTTACCTCATGAGATCTCTGTGAGGATTGTATGATATGAGGTAGGTAAAATGTGCAGTGTATAGTAACTTCTTTCCCTATTTAGACTTAAGTGAGCAGACTTCTTTGTTTATATCCTGAGGATACCTGGTTTCCTAATTCTTCTTGAAAATTTTGTGTGATGCCAATAGCAAAGTTAGTGGGTTTGATATGTTAAAATTTTATTCTATTAGTTATAAAATAGAAGGTAAAGTTTAATGCAATTTCCTCATCCTGATCTTTTCTTTCTTTCATTCTTGTATTAATATTCCTTATGGTCATTTACTCTTGTTTGTTTGATTTTGTTTTTCTTTGCTGCCATTCCTCCCCACTTATTTTCGTCAGAACGCCTCCCTAACTCTTAGTCCATACAACCTGGGAGCTGTGAATCCTACCTGTGTCTCGAAGACTGGTATTCTACTTAGGGTTCACTGTTCACACAGTTGCGTTACAGAAGCCATGCTGGTTGATTCAGGGATAGTATGTGATCCAAGAAGAGCAAATACAGCAGTTGTCCAGATTGGAGAGAAGAAACAGCCTATTGCACCTGGCTTCCTTTCCTTAGCATAATGCTTAATTCCTGTAATTTAACCTGAGGTGATAGTGGGCTGGAGATGGGCTGACAACTGTCTTGCTGTGGAATGAAGACACGAAACGATGTAAATAGTGAAGGAAAGTAAAATTCAATCCCAGTGATACCGTTTGATGTTCTGGCTCAAGCTGTGTATGAGGCTGCCTTTTGACATTTATCCATGCCAGTAAATTCCTCTCTGTTTTTCTTTAAGCCAATTTTAGTTAAATTTCTATAACCCACATTATAAATGTTCTTAACTGATACTTCCTTCTACTTTTCTTTAGTAAATGGTAATTTTCAACTCACTCTTTTCTGCTCTGTTTTCTCCCTCTCTATTCCCTTCATGGATCATTTCCCTCACTCTTTGTTACTTCACAGTTTAAGTTGAAATTATGAAAATAGCCCCACATAAACAAAAATTCTTAAAATCATTTATTTATGATGCCTTTCTTTCCGTGAGGTTTCACTTGCCCTTTATATCTGATGTCCCTTTAATTAATTTGTATCATGCTTCTTGAAGGACCCGGCATGGCACCATATACCTCATATGCACTCAAAGTCTTAATTGGAAATAATGATAATAATCAACCTCATGAAACATTTTAAACTCTGTCCTTGTTCACCTGGCAAGCTGTGAACATGAAAGATGGGCAGAGAACTATTCACTAGGAAGCAAAATTAATGAGCAGGGACAATGTCTATTTCTATATATTTTTAATCGTGTCTATTACAGTTCTCACTCAATGCAAATTAATAACATTAAGAACAGAATTTGTAGTTCTCTTATAAGTCCATGGGCAATGTCCTAAAAGACAATGAACTGTTAGGTTACAACAGTCATATTTTTCATTTGTTCTTTTTTTCCTTCTTTCAGCTTTTCCTTCGAAATGTTGAAGAATTCTTTTAAAGTACTTCAGAATCATCACCATTTTCCCATTTCTTTAAGTCTATCAAAAGCAGATGACATATTGGATTCTCTTCCAGGGCATTTCTTATGGATTTATAAAGCTATTTTCATATAACCTTGGCGAACCATCTTCATTTTTATTCTGAGCTATTTCTCACCTCTCTGAGATACTGCTTCACTTGCAAAACTGTGAGCTGGGAAGAACCCAACACGGTAAAAACAAACGTCATGACCTGGATGTGGCATACAGACCTTTCCAGGGTCAGTCTGAGGGCTCAGAACGGGGATCAAGTAAATCCTTTGTTTTTCCTTTTTCTCTTTCAGTCTTTGATGATGTGTATAAATGCACATGAAGGATAAAAGTGGTTACAGAGCTTGCTTTCCCTTTCAATGGCCTGTCTCAAGGAGATCAGGGGAGATGACATATTTTTTGGATATTCTTAAATTCTGCATCGGATGTTATTTTACACACTTTTTCCATAAGACAGTTCCAGTGATAGAAATTAGTCATTGGAATTGATTTATTACCTACCCTATGACCAAATTATGCTTGTTTAGAAAAAAATCTGATACATACATAGACAGAAAAACACTGGAATGACATGCCAAATGATATATTGTTCCTCAGTATGCTAAGCTGGGTGATTTTTATTTTTATTTTTTTAAATTTACTTTCTAGTTTTCTACATGTTTACATTTAATAATCTTATATTAGTTTTTTATAATAATCACATAATAAGTAAAAAGAAGACATATTTTTTATTCTTACTCTTGATATTTTTTTTCTTTTGTGTCAAAGATTTTTAAATGATCATGCCCATCAAATTGTATGTAAACTGTTTCCCTGAATTAACTATAAGAATAGCTCAGAAAAAAATGTTTCAATAGTATTCAATTTAAAATTGTAATAGCCATTACTGCCTACTCAGACTATGGAATAATTTTTCTTTAGTACATAATCTTTTTTGAATCAAATGAAGTTGATGGGCTATTTGTTTTTGTAAAAAAAAAAAAAAGGCATTAAACATGGCATGAAAAGAGTGAGGCATAGAAATATAGTAATAATTTTGGAGTGTCTAAGACAGATGTGACCCCACTTCCCTAGGAGGCAAAGAAGTGGAAAATGGGCAATAAAAAGTTTGAGATTTCCTAAAAAAAAATGTCCAGTAGGGACTCTCCCCACTTTCTGCTGAATCTAAATGCACTAAGGAGAAAATAGTGTAAGATCCTTTTCTGTTAAGAAGATGAGGAAAAATAAAAGTAGAATTCAAGTGAACTGATTTCCTCATTCAATTTATTTTTAAAAATGTAAGTAGGTAGATACTTCCTCTCTGCGGCAAATTTTAAAATGTGTAATCCAGTACAAGCTGATTTACATTCAGAAGCATGATGTGATATTGATTTGTATATACATATACCATGTGTTTAAACTGCCTTGCTAAGGTGAGTCTTCCAGTGAATCTTGTCCTTGCTAAAGAATAGTCGAAGTCACAGTTGAAGCTGTGCTGGGTTAAGGCTTATTTAGGTTCACCAATTTGAAATAAAGAATATTTTATAATTTTGCTTTTTGAACAGTTATTGTTGGGTAACAATAGAAGATATAACATAGAAGAAGATATAGAAGAAGATATCACAGAATGAAAAATACTTGAAAACTTTGTATTCTCTCAGAAGCAAACATATGAATCTTGTCCTAAAGTTTTTCAACCTTTGCCATATATAAAGTCTTTGATAAAGGTTTTGTTTTTGTTTGTTTTGTTTTGTTTTAGCTATAAGGAAAAACTGACTCCCAGCTTCATGGCTCCAGAAAATGGAACCTAAGCCAATGAAAGTAAGACAGATCTATTTAGGATAGTAATATATAATGGCAAGGCTATCTGAAAAAGAGCCTTTTCATTTACTGCAAGATATATTGACAGTCTACTTTAATCCTTGGGATACACATACAAAGTCACTGTAAGACACTTCAGACATATGTAAGCCTAACTCGTATGTTTTTAAGTTCTTGTTACTACAGTAATGAACTTCAAATACATCAAATAGAAAAGATCAGTCACAAGCTTACACACTTAGAAGTTTCTCTGCTAGGAGCATAGTCTGGACTTGTAGGGACACTTTATTACTGGTCTGTAGGGGGAATCTCCTCTGAAATAGGATGAAATGTTAGAATCTTCTTTCTTTTATGTATTAAGGTAAAGGAACAATTTTAGTGAACTATGTAGTAAGTGACTATTCCCCACTGGTTTCAGAAATTTAAACATTCCTGTGCGAGTGGTCCTGGCCACTTTGAACTTTTAGTTTCTTGAAAATTAAATGTATTCACACATTATGCCATTAAAAAAATGTGTTTGCCTTGCTCCTGAGATAAAACAGAACAGCCCCATACTAAACAAAACATCTTTAAATGGTGTAGTAGTAGCAAGAAGAGCTATTATGAATGAGGAACATTCTGGGGTTTTTATATTTGTTTTTTTTCCTGAAAACCATATCAATTGATTAATTATGTGTTAATTTTCATGCTATTAAGAAAACAGTCAGATCAGTCAAAGTACCTACTCTATGCAGCTCTGATTCTGTTGTAGAAGAATGTAATACAGTGCACTTTTATGTTATTGGCAAAGAATAAGAAACAGGAAAGAGAACAAAACTTTTCCATTTGAGCTTTTAAAGGATTTCTGAGGCCTACTCTGTTTTTTTTTTTTTCCTTATGCATCAATCAGGAAATGTGATTATAATTCAGAAAGAATTATACACTTAACTCCATACATAAGTAAGAGGTTTGACTGGGCTACCGGCTTTGAGGTTCAAGTGGCATTTACAAAATCAAAATCATGAGACAGAGGGGACAAGGTTACCATTACGGAGGCACTGAGACTCAGACAAGTGCCCTCAGGGAGTTAATATGGTTAAGGTTACCCATGTTAAGCGACATCTTATAAAAATTCTATCTTGAGTATTACTTCTATTTACTAGAACAGGCTAATTCATTTGTGTCAAATGGGACTTTTGGATATTCAATTTTTTTTTACTGTCACCAAAATTATCTCAGAGGAGCAGCTCTGACAGGTCAATCATTGCAGATGGTAAGTGCTTTGTTAATTATACATAAATTTAGAAACAATTGTAGAATGTCTTGCCTCAGGAGAAATTTCTCTCTTCCTGTTTGCCTCTACCAAATTAATTTCCTGTTTGTGAACAGATAACAATCTCAGCCACGTGGTAGAAATAGCTCCTTGCTCAAATATGCAAGTGTAAATAAGCAAAGAATATCACAAATAAACAATGCCACTCTTTTTAAATAATGCAATGTGTGTAATTAGGAGTATGCAATTACAACAGTGTACGGCTCTCAGTGTAACAATTAGGTTTTCAGTTAAATGTAATTTGTTCCAATGTAAATGTTTTTCCTCAATTCAGAAGATTCCCTTGAGTTGTTTCAATAAGCGCATTTCTGCAAAGACTCGCAGTAGTGCACTGCGTTCCATTATACAAATCAGAAAGGACAACTATATTATGATAAACTACTGAAATTGTGAAAGTACAGGTTTCCAGTGCTGTCTTGAGATAGAAAAGTAGGGATGATCACCTTCTGGGAACTGTTGACACATAAGAATGCCTTTGTGGTAGATATAGAATACACACACAAACACACACACACACACGCACACACACTTCCTTGTGATGTAATTTCCATAAAAAGTGGAGTCTTGATCCCCACCTCTTGAATCTGGGCTGAGCTTGTGACTTGCCCTGACTAGTCTGGTGTAAGTGATGTTATTTGACTAGTGAGGTTAGGTCTTAGGAAACCTTGGAATTAGGACCTGAGATTGTCATGTAAAGAAGCTAGTCTATGGAGGAGGAGAGCCAGGTGGCAAAGAGACTCCCAGTCACAACCCAAAGCACTGGCAAACATGTGCGTGAGGCCTCTTGGGTCTTCTAATCTCACTGACCCCTACCTGAGTCCAGCCAGCTGAGTAAGCTCGGGTGAAATATGCAGATGAACTGTTCAGTCAACTAACAGAATTGGGGGAAGGAACTAGTTATTGTGGTTTTAGCTTCTAAACCCTAGAGTGGGTCTATGTAGAAAGACCAGTTGAAATTGTTGTTCTGGTTTTCTCCTGCCATCACAGCGTTTGGTGGTCTCACAGTGTTTTGTTTCCCCAGTCAATTAGGTAACTGCCTGCCAATGCAGAAATGGGCTTGATTCCTGGGTTTGGAAAAGCCCCTGGAGAAGGAAGTGGCAACCCACTCCAGTATTCTTGCCTGGGAAGTCCAATGGACAGAGGAGCCTGGTGGGCTACAGTCCATGGAGTTGCAGAGTTGGACATGACTACGTGACTAAACAACAATAACAAAAGTTTACTCTACTTACGAAGTTGTGAAACACCATTACATCTTTAGTAGAAAGAAAAATGACTGAGAAAACCAGAAACTTAGTGCAATAACATTTAAAGTAAATTACAGATGGGAGATCATCTAGGTCAATAGATTGAAAACTGTACCTTTCAGATTACAAAAACAGGGAGCAGGAAGATATGCTTCAGGACTATTCCAGTGGTTATGACGGAGGAGGATGGTCTGAATTTCTCATGATTGTTTCAAGCACACCAGCTTTATTTTTATTTATTGTATTCCCATGTGAAAAAAATAATTCTCTTAGATAAAACATGTAAAACCACTGCAGTTCAGCCCTCAGACTTCTTCAGAGGATCATATTAAGGCCCAGAAAGAAGGCAAATCCTCACTGATTTGGCTTCTTTCTACTTCTCTAGTATTCTGTCTGTCCATCTCATGGGTCATCAAACTCCTACCCTGAACCTTTCTTTCCCCTAACTCAATCCTGAAGATCTACTATCAGGTACAATTTTCTTTGTCCCTAGATCCCTGTCTTGGGACAAGATGTATTTCTGTATTCTGCGTGCATCATCTCTGTTAGGAAACATTCTTGGGACTGCCCTCTCCCCATCAATCCATGTTGGATGTCCTCTTTACTATTTCAATCACCTTTTCTTTCTTTGCATTACAAATACAAAGGCCTAAAACAGGGAGGAGGAAGATACTGTTCACAGGGTGCAATAAACTGGTGTTTGCTTTTCTTGTATTAAAGACTGAAAGACTTTGAGGGCAAGAAACATGACAAATTTATCTTGTACCTCCAGGGCCTGGCACAAACAGAAGGTGTGTGACACATATGTGTGGAGTGAATGGACAGAAGAATGAAGCGATGAAATTTCTAAGTGATTGAGGGTTAGGGTTTCTCTTTCACCAGACCTGTCAAATGAAAGATTAGCTACATGCTAGTAATGTTAATGTTCAGATTAAAAGGGAAGTGGGAGAAAGGTTGTGAAGGGCCTTTTATATCATATATAATAGGTGGACTAGAGAAAATTTTAAGCAAAGAAATGCCTTTAGAAAGATTCTTCTGGCTGATCTGTGGAATAGTGCTTTCTTAAGGTGAAAAATTAGAAATAAAGAGATCACTTAGGAAGCGGGAAAATTTCAGTGATTTTTGCATCAGTTCAGTTCAATTCAGTTCAGTCACTCAGTTGTGTCCGACTCTTTGCAACCCCATGAACCGCAGCATGCCAGGCCTCCCTGTCCCATCACCAATTCCAGGAGTCCACCCAAACCCATGTCCATCAAGTCAGTGATGCCATCCAACCATCTCATCCTCTGTCATCCCTTTCTCCTCCTGCCCTCAATCTTTCCCAGCATCAGGGTCTTTTCCAATGAGTCAGCTCTTCGCATCTGATGGCCAAAGTATTGGAGTTTCAGCTTCAACATCAGTCCTTCCAATGAACACCAAGGAATGATCTCCCCCAGGATGGACTGGTTGGATCTCCTTGCAGTCCAAGGGACTCTCAAGAGTCTTCTCCAACACCACAGCATAAAAGCATCAATTCTTTGGCACTCAGCTTTCTTTATAGTCCAACTCTCACATCCATACATGACCACTGGAAAAACCATAGCCTTGACAGACCTTTGTTGGCAAAGTAATGTCTCTGCTTTTTAATATGCTATCTAGGTTGGTCATAAGTTTCCTTCCAAGGAGTAAGTGTCTTTTAATTTCATTGCTGCAATCACCATCTACAGTGATTTTGGAGCCCAGAAAAAGAACATCAGTTTTAGAAAGTAAGGAGTAAAAGAAAAGTGAGATTTGGAAGTAGAAGCCCTGACTTCAAATCCTGGGAGTGGCATTTACCATATACTCTAGGTTCATTATTTGCTGAAATTTTCAATGTCTTCACTTGTGAAATGAACATTATAATTCAAGCTTAACAGGAATAAAAGTATTAAATTGGGGAAACATGGTTATACAGTTATAATGCACTATAAATTGTTATTCATTAACTGAGTATGAATTATACAATTGGAACCAATAATATTCACTTTTAAGATGCTATACTGGCATCTTTTTAATTTGAAAAATCCTATAAATTTAAATTTTATATTAACATCCTCCTACTATCATATGTCTGATTGGTCCTCATTATACTACCACACTAAACTGAAAAGGTCTTTCTGTTTTTTCTTGATTGGAAAAGCACACAATAAATGGAAAATATCCCAGTAAGAGGAAAAATTATTTTAAAAAAGAGTAACTGTGTCATAGGATTGAGTTCAGTTATTATGCTTATTTGGAAACTGTTTCAGTTGTCTACTGCCATGTACAAACCACTCCAAATTTTAGTGTCACAAAACATCCACCATTTAGCTATGCCTAAGGATTCTGTGGGTCAGGAATTTGGACAAAGTACAGTGAGAATGACCTGTCCTTGTTCTATGATGTCTGAGACCTCAGCTGGGGGGATTCAGATGACTGAGACCTAGAATTATGGGGATGTTTTTAGACTTACGTCTCTGAGGCTCGGACTGGGGGGAGATTGAAAGCCTGCGTGCAGCTGGGCCTATTGGCAGCCTTCAGGGAAGTCTCCCCATGTGCCCTGGGCTTCTCTCAACATGGCTAACTTGACATAGTCAAATTTCTTACTTGCAACCAGCACAGATGTTCTCAAAATCAAACAGAAAGTACATGGACTTCTGTCACTTAGCCTCAGAAATTACAAAGGGCCACGGCCACTGTACCCTGTTGATGAGAGCAGACCCAAGCCAACCAGGATTCACAGGGAGGGGACATAAACTTCACTGTCAATGGGAGGGATTCATGGACACGATTTAAAGTCTCCACCCTGTTTCACTGAGGGAATGTAATAGGTTTGTTTGTTTTTTTTTTTTTTAGTAAAATACATACTAATTAAACCATGTATTATCCATGTGAAAGTCCTTGAAAAGACAACAGGAATTTCCTCTGAATTCTGAGTTTTTGTTTTTCTGATGAATGTTTCCCAGTGTCCCTCAATAAAATTGAGGTAGAGAGAAAAATTTAGTCTCCTGCAACATTGAGTAGATCTGATCTTGTAAATTTATGTAAAATTCTGTTTTATAAATAACAATAATGCTTTCAGTAATAATTAAAATAATTACTACTGCTACTGCTGCTAAGTCACTTCAGTCATGTCCAACTCTGCGCGACCCCTGGGATCCCTGGAGTGGGTTGCCATTTCCTTCTCCAATGCATGCAAGTGAAAAGTGAAAGTGAAGTCGCTCAGTCGTGTCTGACTCTTAGACACCCCATGGACTGCAGCCCACCAGGCTCCTCCATCCATGGGATTTTCCAGGCAAGAGTACTGGAGTGGGGTGCCATTGCCAGATATTATTAAATAACAACTTTGTAAAGCAGTATACAACTTTGTAAAGCAGTATACATTACTTTAAGATGAACATACTCTTTATTATACCCATTTTAGAATAAGCAAACTGATACAGTTGAGAGATGTTTCCAACTTTTCTGTGTAATAAAATTTTGTGATAATAAGGTAACAAAATTTTAAAATTTAGAAAATGAATTTAAAAAACAAAGTTTTATGAACTTCCAAAATATGTATTAAAAAGCCAAACATAAACACTCTTTAAACTAAAGTTAGAGCCACATGCACAGAGAATGTCAGAGTTCCTGGAAGAGGTAGCTAACCCAGACTGAAGAAATAAGTTCCCTTGAGGAAACAGCATTTGAACTTAAAAAGTAAATAGTGTTCATCTGGGCAGTAGAGTAGACCATTCTGGTTTAAGAATGTAAATTAAAGAAGTGGTGAGAGATCTTGTTGGAGCGGTAGGCAAGAGTTAAATACCAAGGAATTTACCTGTCACGTTATATGTATTGGTTTTTGTTTTCCAGGTAAGGAGTATAATGACCAAACTTGGTAGTTTGTCTTGGACATACTAGTTTATGCCCGTTGTTCCAGAAAATTAGTAACTGTGCTCCTTTCACTAATAAAATGTTCTTGTTTTCTTTGGAAACAGAAAAATGGTGTGGTTTGGCTACTAATCATCAATATTCTTCACAAAGAGGGCAGGTAACTTATTTTTTATTTGGCTGTGTCAGTTCTTAGTTGCAGCACATGGGATCTTCACTGCCTCATGTGGGATCTTTCACTGTGGTCCACAGACTCTCAGTTTTGTAGGGTGGGCTCAGTTGTTATGGCATGTCAGCTTAGTTGCTCTACAGCATGTGGGATCTTAGTTCCCTGACCAGCAACTGAACCTGTGTCCTCTGCATTCCAAGGTGGATTCTTAACCACTGGACCACCAACGAGGGAAGTCCCCAAAATATATTTTTAATTTGTGATTGAGAGAGATCTGTAAGACCTTGGAAAAGAATGAAGTTAATAAATTTTAGGGTGGCTGCAAAGATTCATGGGAGAAATTTTGAGATACTGAATTGTGGTAGGAATAAGATGAAAAGTACAGATTGTAGACATCTAACCAAATTTGATGACTGACTATATGTGAAGGATGAAGGAGGCAGACCTGTCTCCTAGATGTTTTATGTAGGTGATTAGCTGGTTGTTAGATCTGAGACTGAGGTAGAGAATATTTTCCTCATCGTCTGCTTTGGGTTTATTATTGGTGTTGGGTTTGGAGTGAGTAATGAAACCTATCTTAAAGGATTTACATTTTGTACAATGTGAATATAATGAGATTTTGTGCAAAAATACTGACCCTAGACCAGTTATCACCAAGCTTTCTTGGATTTTATATGGAAATTAATTCTAAAAATAAAATAGTACAAGCATAAGAAATGAGGTGGATTTGACAGGGTACAAAGAAAGCAGCTTTATTCTTTCTTGCTATGTTCACCAAACTAAAATTTCAGGTTGATCCTCAAAACTTTCCCAGTAATTTCTAAGGTTTCAATGTCCTCATTAGAATTGTCCAGTTCAGACCATTATTTCATAGCATTGATACTCATCCAATTTAAATTTTCCATATACTGGCTTGGGTCAACTTATGCTTAAAGTCTGCAGTAAGTTGGGTGAGTTCACAGTGAGAATGGGAAAAGGGACTGGGCGCACCCTTAACTTTTTTACTCTTCCCCCAACTTATCCTTCTTCACATCTTTCACTACTGTGCTGCTTCTTGTTCCTCCAGGGATGGGCAGAGGAGCAAGGGGAAATTAGGGTAGACAGAGTCTTGAATGAGAGAATCGTAAGCTTTACCAGTATTGGATGAGGAATACTTCTACATTATGGAATTTTTTGTCTTTGCAACACTCATGCAGGTTCCCTGGAGCTTGTTCCTCTAGGGCTCTCTTGAGTATAGTCTGCTGATGAAGACAGTGCACCCTATGTCTGCTTAGACTTCCTCTCAGTGCCCGCTTTCACAATTGGATGAAAACTACTTGAATAAAGTTCATTATAAAACTCCCTAACAAAGGTGTGAGAGAAAAACATCTGGTTTACCAAGGTGGGACTATGACTCATTCCTGTAAGAGGATGCTATCTTCATTCTGCTGGGCTTCCTGGTGCTTAGGTGATAAAGAATCCACCTGAAATGTAGGAGATGCCGGTTCGATCTTTGGGTCAGGAAGATCCCCTGGAGTAGGAAATAGCAACCTGCTCCAGTATTCTTGCCTAGGAAATCCCATGGACAGTGAAGCTTGGCAGGCTACAGTCTGTGGGGTCATAAACAGCTGGACATGACTGAGCACACACACATCTTCATTCTTCTACCATGTGTCTCTCTAGTCAGCCTCACTCTTACAGAATTTTCTGACATGAGCCCCTATGTTCCCCAAACTCCAGAGATAGCTCACAATCTGTGAGTGTGGTTCCTTGAAGTCCTTCTGTTTAATTACAGAAGGACATAGGGGAAGCAGAGAAGATATACTAGTCTTCTAATATGTTCCTCCTTAAAGGAATTCTCTACAATCTCCTTGATGAATTTCCCTCCTTCTCCTCATACATTCTTTTCCTAAGCAATGAGCTAGTCTGGTTTGCTTAATTAGCATATCTTTCATAGATATCTGATCTGGAATCTATTTTTTTCTGCTTTTTTGAGTCTAAACTTAAAAATTTTTAAGACAATAAGGAAATTTGTATTTAATGTTCTGACATATTTACTAATGTGTCTATTGTATAGACTACTAAACTAAAATAATAAGCATAAACTAAATTATATTTAAGAATTATAAAAAAGGTAAAAAAATACTCTATAAAATATAGGAACTTTTATCTCACTCTATAAAATATAGGAACTTTTATCTCACTTTTATCTCAGTAATATATTAATATTTACTTGCTGAGTATAAGGTGATTTTTTTTTTTTAATCTTTAAAAATTTTGAATATAGTCTTCATGTTATCAATTCATTTCAGTTCAGTCTCTCAGTCGTGTCCAGCTCTTTGTGACCCCATGAATCGCAGCACGCCAGGCCTCCCTGTCCATCACCATCTCCTGGAGTTCACTTAAACTCACGTCCATTGATGATGCCATCCAGCCATCTCATCCTCTGTTGTCCCCTCTTCCTCCTGTCCCCAGTCCCTCCCAGCATCAGAGTCTTTTCCAATGAGTCAACTCTTCTTATGAGGTGGCCAAAGTACTAGAGTTTCAGCTTTAGCATCATTCTTTCCAAAGAACACCCAGGGCTGATCTCCTTTAGAATGGACTGGTTGGATCTCCTTGCTATAGTGATCAAATATCTGAATTTTAAGTTCAACTTATTTTTATTCTTGATATTAATGACTTTTATGACTGAAAGACAATTACTCTCAATAGTACACAAGTATAAAGGGAAGTGCATGATTGATTTTGTATACTATATTACTCAATCATAATGCATACTTTTCAATCACATCGACTAATTATGCAACAATTTTTATTGAATTTTTATCTGTAAAATTTCTATCTTTGCTTACATAGCTTGGTTTTCTCATAAACAAATTTGAAAGGCTTTCAATTTTAACACATGTCTTCAAGATACACTGGAACGTTTTCTTGAGCACAGATTAGAAAATTCTGTTTCCATTTTTAGGGTGCACATATGAAAGTTGATTTGGTAACAGAATTCATGAAATGATCAAAACACTTTCAAGCATTCATTTTCTAAATACTTGTTTCTTGTACAAGTTTTTTTTTTTTTTTTTAAAATAGCAGTAATTTTCTCATTCCTTGTTAAAGCAGTGGGTGACTTGAAGGGAAAGAAAGATTAAGTGGTCATTTTTCAAAATTATTTTCTAAATTGCATAGTTTTAACAGCCAGCCATCATGAGAAATATTAGATGCTTGTTTCTTTTTATAGCTTTCTTTAAAACGTGAATAAATTTTTCACTCTGTATTTTATTTACTTATATATCACTTTGTCTATTTTTACAGTGAGATGGATGACCAGTGAACCTCATGTAACACAGAAGATTCTTAGAGCTTCTCTGTCATTCAAAGTACATCTTTGTTATTGTTATTCTCATTGAGCTGTCTGCTGTACCTATATTATTCTAATTTCAGCTTATTGCTTTAAAAGCTCCCCCTTCCTAAGACTCACAGAATAAATTTCCAACTGTAGTGATAGCTCTTCACTCTTACTCTGGAATAACTCTGTCTGTCTGTCTGTCTGTCTGTCTGTCTCAATTCTAGTCTGATAAACTGCTCCATTCGTGGCTGTCCTTGCAGTTAAAGTCTTCTTCCCACTTAAACCTTTTCCCCCTTCTCTTACTACTGTTGAGGATGTGCATTTTGGATACATTTTATTGTAGCTCCTCTAGTTGTTATTTTTATATGGGAAATGCTATCGGAAAAGGTATTTTATTTATTTAGCTTTATAACAAAAATGTCTTAGTTTGTCCTAATATATATTTTTTTCATAGTTTCAGCAATGTTTTCCAGGAATGTGACAACACTATTTACAAACAAAATAATGCATTTTAATCTGTTGCCACATCATTTGCCACACCATTATCTCAGTCATTTTTACTGTGTCAGGGAAAAACAATGTTTTCTTAAAGGGGAAATTTTTGTCTTTCATAAGAAAAGACTTCGAAAGAGATGCTGAATGCTTTTAAAATACATTGCTAATTGTGATATCTTTATTTTAACATCACTGGACATGGAACAACAGACTGGTTCCAAATAGGAAAAGGAATACGTCAAGGTATTGTCACCCTGCTTACTTAATTTATATGCAGAGTACATCATGAGAAATGCTGGGCTAGATGAAGCACAAGCTGGAATCAAGATTGCTGGGAGAAATATCAATAAGCTCAGATATGCAGATGACACAACCCTTATGGCAGAAAGTGAAGAGGAACTCAAAAGCCTCTTGATGAAAGTGAAAGAGAAGAGTGAAAAAGTTGGCTTAAAGCTCAACATTCAGAAAACTAAGATTATGGCATCTGATCCCATCACTTCATGGGAAATAGATGGGGAAACAGTGGAAATAGTATTAGACTTTATTTTTGGGGGCTCTAAAAATCACTGCAGATGGTGATTGCAGCCATGAAATTAAAAGATGCTTACTCCTTGGAAGGAAAGTTATGACCAACCTAGACAGCATATGAAAAAGCAGAGACATTGCTTTGCCAACAAAAGTCTGTCTAGTCAGGGCTATGGTGTTTCCAGTGGTCATGTATGGATATGAGAGTTGGACTATAAAGAAAGCTGAGTGCTGAAGAATTGATGCTTTTGAACTGTGGTGTTGGAGAAGACTCTTGAGAGTCCCTTGGACTGCAAGGGGATCCAACCAGTCCATCCTAAAGGAGATCGGTCCTGGGTGTTCATTGGAAGGACTGATGTTGAAGCTGAAACTCCAATACTTTGGCCACCTGATGTGAAGGGCTGACTCATTTGAAATGACCTTGATGCTGGGAAAGATTGAAGGTGGGAGAAGGGGACGACAGAGGATGAGATGGTTGGATGACATCACTGACTCAATGGACATGAGTTTAGGTATGCTCCAGGAGTTGGTGGTGTACAGGGAGGCTTGGCGAGTGGCAGTCCATGGGGTTGCAAAGAGTCGGACTCGACTGAATGACTGAACTGAACTGAACTGAACTGGTTCATATTTCAAGGCAACATAAACACTTAAAGCAAATTTCATCTGTATTTCAAAGGACCCCTAGATAATTCCAAAATTTTCATTAACTTCTTATATGAATTGATGATTTTTAAAATACTTTATTTATTTATTTTTGGCTGTGCTGGGTCTTCATTACTACACAGGCTTTTTTTCTCGTTGTGGTGAGCACAGGCTACTCTCTAGTTGCAGTATGCAGGCTGCTCATTGCGGTGGCTTCTCTTGTTGCAGAACATGGTGTTCTCTAGCTGTGTGGGTTTCAGTAGTTACAGCATGTGGGCTCAGTAAAGTGTGGCTCCTGGGCTAGAGCAGAGGCTCAATAGTTGTGGTGCATGGGCTTAGTTGCTCCGTGGCATGTGGGATCTTCCTGGATCAAAGATTGACCCCACCCATGTCTCCTGCATTAGCAGGTAGATTCTTTACCACAGAGACCCCATTGAAGCCCCTGATTACATTTTTAAACCTAGTCTTGTGTGTTCCTAATGGAGAGTAAACCAAGTGCTGGCTTAACCATGTTCTTGTTGCCTACTAGGGCTTCCATTATTTGTATTGTCTTAACTGTGTGGTTTATGTGCAGTGGTCTTTTGAAACTATATCACCAATTTAGGGAAGTTAGTTTGTTCACAACTTTAGAACATAGTCTGTAAATCCATTTAGCATGGCTCACATAAACATCTGCGTATCAGTATGACGAAAGTGACCAAAAGAGTGAGGATGTTTCTTTCATTCTCCTGTAGAATTTTACACTTCCCTCATGATAGCATCACAGGACATCACACCCTAAGATCTGCCCCACAGACCCAATGAGGGACCAGAATCATTCTACATATTTGATATTAATACAACCCTTTTCAATTTTTGGATTATATTCTCTAATATTTCCTTTGTGCTCACCAGCATATGTTTGCATGTCCTGTGGTGTATGGATTTAAAAAAATAATATTCACAAGCTAAAAGCTGACAGTCATGCTTTATTCGGTGGGAAATTTTAGAACTTCAAGCACGAGAGACAGGATCTCAGGTTACCCTGAGAGAACTGCTTCAAGGAGGCTAGGAGCCAGAGGAGCCAGGTTATGCAGAAGTTTTGCAACAAAGGGCAGGTAGTCTGAATATCAAAAGATTATTGTAAGTTAAAGAAAACCAGATATCTCAAGTTAAGGAATTTTTCACTTTCCAGTCTGCGCTCATGGAAATCACTCCTTTGATATGCATCTCAGCTCTCTGGGGCCAGTATCTTCTGTTTTCACATCCTGAATTTTCTCAGGGCTCACTGTGGAGAGTGGCTACAGTCTGATAGTTGCTAGATGGCAGGTATTCTTTCCTTCTCGAGTTCTCTCAGGGCTCACTGGCTCATCATCCATAGTGGCTACAATCGCTGTTGATTGTGACAAGAAATATTCCATTTCTCGGGTGTCTTAGTCTGATCAGGCTGTATAACAAAATACTATAGGCTGGGTGGCTTATACAAAAGGAGACATCTACTTCTCACAGGTTCTGGAAGCTGAAAAGTCTAAGATCAAGGCACCAAACCTGGTCACACTCTGGTGAAGACCCTCTTAGTGGTTCACAGTCGGTACCTTTATGCAGTGTCTTTACACAGTGGAAGGGCTAAAGAACTATGTGGGGTCTCTTGTATGAAAACAATAATCTCATTCATGACAATTCTACCCTCCTGGCCTAAGTACTGCCCTTAGATTCCACCTCCTAATACTATTATCTCCAGGGGTTAAGATAGCAACATATGAATTTGGGCTGGGGCACACAATATTCAGATCATAGCAGCTGATGTACACATTTTATACTTTTAAGAATTTTCTTCTAGATCAAATTCCTCCAAAGATGGGGACTTCACCTCCAAACAAGAAAATTATTCTAACAATTCTGAGAAGATCTAAATGCTAGAAATTCCATCATCATCATACATATTCAAAAATCTATTTACTCATAACTTTTGCCTACCAGTCCCAGCTAGTAGGACTGTGAGGGAAGACACAGAAGAAGAACTTTTAAAATATTTTGTTATTTATTCTCTAATACACATTGTGTGTGTGTGTGTGTGTGCTCAGTCACTCAGTCATGTCTGACTTTTTGTGATCCCATGGAGCCTACCAGGCTCCTTTGTCCATGGGATTTTCCAGGCAAGAATACTGGAGCAAGTTGCCATTTCCTACTCCAGGCGATCTTCCTCACCCAGGAATCAAACCTGTGTCTCTTGTGCCTCCTGAATTGTCAGGCAGATTCTTTACCACTCCACCACCTGGGAAGCCCCAATGCATATCATGTAGGTTATCAAATGACTTGCATGCTTAACACAGTTATCACCTTCATCTAAGCAGAGATTTCTTTCAATGTATTTCTAAAATAGTTATCTAATAGAACTTAAATGATATGTTATATTAAATGACAGTTCATTCACAAACTCTGTTTCATCATGTAATTCACAAATAGAGAAATTCTGTAGTTCTCTGGAATAGTTACTCTGAATTGACCCACAGATACTCTGAAACTTATATCTCTTTAGCTCTTTTGATTCAATTGGAAAGAACTCACTTCATCTCTGTATAAATAGTGCCCTTACTAAAAACTGTTCATTTCCATAGCATGAACTGATGCTGTCTTTGTGGTGAAGGTTTGCTCTTGTGCCATTTTAATGTTAAACTGAGATCAGGAAGGAGGCTCTGTTGGAAGATTTCATTATGAGTGCCATACAGAAGACAATACCTCAATATATCATCTAGAAAACTCTCCAGACTTTCTGAAAGACAGAACTGACAAGAGACTGTCACTTCCAGTGGTGTGATTTTAGCCTCTGAACAATAAATATGGGAACAGTGAAAGGTACACAGTCAAAAATCCTACATACTCAGCAAAATGCAATCCTAGAGTTAACTGTATTAGAGATTGTCCTGGTTTATTTGGCCCTATAGTCTTCTCAAAGCATAGCATATTTCTCCTAAGAGGATTATTTTTTTTTTTCTTGATGGCAAATTCTCAGAACAGTGGACTCTTAGCAGGTGGCCTGACAGTGAACTCACAGGTGGGTGTTTCAATTGCCTGTAAACAAAGAGTCTGTTTGCGTTTCATAGCAAGGTCACATAAACAGTTTCTTCTAGCTGTGATCATATGTCTTTTACTCATTAGCATAAAATTAGATGACTTCATAAGATGACCCCAAATTGAACACTTTTAAGAGTGAAAGTGCATGTTGATAATAATGAAATTAGGACAAGAGGCACAGACCAGGACCATCCCAGGAAAACTTGGATATCTGATCATTCTATATAAAATGTGTGTTGGCCAACAAGACACAGACAGAGAACGCCAGGCTTTTCATAGAAGTGTTCCCCTAAACTGACTACATCAGAATCCCAGGGTTGGTTACAAAAAATGCTGATGCTCATGCCTCACTTCTTAGATAGTTGGATTGCCCATATTTTTAGGTCCCTGGCTGATTTCCTGGCTTCTCAGGTGGTGCTAGTGGTAAAGAACCTACCTGCCAATGCAGGCGGCATAAGAGACCTGGGTTTTATCCCTGGGTAGGGAAGGTCCCTTGGAGGAGGGCATGGCAGCACACTCCAGTATTCTTGCCTGGAGAATCTCATGGACACAGGAGCCTGGCAGGCTACAGTTCATAGGCTAACAAAGAGTCAGATATGACTGAAGTGACTTAGCATCCTCGGGTGATTCTGATGGTGACAGTAATCAATGAAAACTAGTATAAACTTCTCTCTGAAATTCCTCTACATTGTATCTCACAGTGAAATTTTCACATACACATAGCCTATTTATCCTCTATTTTGTTGTTGTTTAGTTGCTAATTTGTGTCCAGCTCTTTTGCGACCCCATAGACTATAACCTGCCAAGCTTCTATATTTTTTTAAATCTAATATGCATATTTTCTACATTTTAATATCTTGAAATATGTGTACCTTCTACAATTGTTTGGGAGGGGAAAATTTCCCCCTACTCCTCTTGCTTCTTTTGGCTGATCTAAGAATTAAATAGACAAGAGACAGATTAACAGGAAAAAAATCTAATTTAGTGTGTATGGAGGTCTCATAAACTTAGAAACTAAGGAGCAACAAAAGCAGGCTGTTTAAAAACCTTTTAGACAAAAAAACAATACATTTAAAAACAATTGACAAGACAAACTTAAACTTGCGACTAATTAGTGAGGAAACTAAGGACGGTTTATTAACACAGATTTCTTGACCCTGAACTCCCTATATCTGGTGATAAGGATGTCTCTCTACCTCCGAGTGCAGGAATTATACCTGGGAAGTTTATTTCCTTTTTTCAGGGGAACAGAGAGGAAGATCAGTGTCCTTCTTGCTCTGTCTGTTTCCTAAGTAATTTTAGTTCAAAGTAATCAGTCTGCTACTTTTGTATACTTGGGGGTAGCCTACCCTTGTGCTCACCATGAATAACGACATCGTAATATCAGGGTATAGTTTTTATTGCTGTGCTTTCATGGACTTTGTTTGCTTTTCCTGGAGGCATGACTGGACAACTATTGCCTACCAATGTTGATGTTTTGGTGAATAAACCACTTGAAAATCAAAGAAAGAATAATGTGAGATCTAGTTGCTGTCTGAGCATTTTCTGTTGATACCTTCAGATACAAGTAAAAAAAAAAGAAGCATTGAATTTTACATAATGGACGCCAGAAAATTTGAGGAAAATTTCTGGAGGCAATACTGGTGGGGAGTGGGGGCTCTTTTGTGAAATAATTCATTACCAGTGACTTTGGTGGCACAGAAGATGATACCCTGTAAAAAAAATCCAGCCATTGATAACTCAGAGTTGAAGAATGATTCAGAATAATTGGATACAGGGTAAGGAGTTAAAAGAATTTCTTAAAGCAATTGTTAAGCTTAAATTTGCCTTATCATGTATAAGAATTCTATGATAAAAAGTTCTTTCAATTGAAAATGACAAATTCAGTATGATAAAAAATATATTATTTATTTGGCAGAATTTGTATTTTCTTAATGATACATAGGAAATATTGATTGATAATACATGGTATATGCACTCGTTAAAAAGAAAAATAAAATAAGTTAAATCCTTTGGGCAATTTTGTTATTTCACTGAGGCAACACATACCTCAGAGTGAGTGTATATCAAGGAACATTAATATAAGTTAACCTCAGTTCCTATGTATCTCTAATAATATGAACATTTCCTCACAATGTGTTTGCATTCAGTGTTGAAAGTTTTTAAACTATGTTGTTCTAAAATAATCAAAGTAATTATCTGACACTCTATCTGGAATGTCCTATGTTAGAAAAAAATTAGCTGGGTGATTTAATGAATTTTCAAGAGCAGTTTGAGTCTGTATAATGGTAAAAACAAGCCAAAGCCTGTTTAAGATATGATTCCACTGTTACGGCCACACACACACAGACACACACACATACACACACACACAAATAACAGCAGTCCCTTTCAGACTTAATAGGATGCTTGCAAAGTTGTTAACCACCAAAAGTAGTCAAGATGAGGAGACTCAGGCCTACATAAGTAGAATGTTTGGTCCCAGCCCCCATCTTCCACGACTTTCCTCTCCAGTTGTCTTTCTTTTCAGCCTATGCAGGGAAGCCCAGCTGCCAGCAGACAACAGGCTGAACGGTAGCCAGCTGCTTTATAACTGTGTTAGCCAGAAGCCCTCATGAGAAATATTTTTCCTGGAAAATAAATTATAACATGTCTAAGTGGTGCCTGACAAAGCTAAACAGGAGGCATGCTGCTCTATTGCAAATTCATCTGCAGTCTCTGGGTAGAGAGACAAATAAAAGCACTTCATCAAAATCAGTCACAGAAACCCAGAAATACCCATAGGAGACCACTAAACTCTAAATACCAATCAATTTCTCCAACTTTTTTTGTCAAACTTGCAGGTCCTTTTAAGCACTGTCTTCTTGAACTGCCTCACAGCAGCTGGCTGGTGTGGAGGAAGATCAGAAGGGGTCCAGTTTGGGGCCCTTCTGTGACACAGTGGCTTATCTAACTGAGGACCCTTATTGCTGAAGGGGTTTTTCATCCTTAGAACATCAATTAAGTACGGTTAAAGCTAAAAGTCTGCCTTTACTTCTATGTATTTGCAGTATCTCTGCTCAAAGAAGTTTGCCTGTATATACTAGGAAATAATATAAAGAGAAAGTGTATTAAGAAGCTGCCCCTCTGATTGCAAGTTTAAAATTGCACCTGGGAAAGCAATTCAAAATATAGCTCGTAGATATTTTAATATTTGCTGATCCCAGAATAACCACAGTTTCATTTGGGCAAGGTATTGATGATTTAATGAGATGCTAGTCTCAGCCTTGACCTTGATTTAATCAAGGACTTGTGATGGTATTCAATCAAAGTACTTATGATGCACCTATTTTGCTGAAGGCACTTTGCTAGGTACTGCAGGGATGCATCATAATATATACCTTCCAGAAGTTTATATTTTCATTCTAATAGTCAGAAGAGATTTTTTTCCCAGGCTATGCATATGACTAGTTGTGTGACCATGAGAAAATCTTTTATGATGATGATTTAGTTGCTAAGTCATATCTGACTCTTGCGACCCCAGGGATTGTAGCCTGCCAGGCTTCTCTGTCCATGGGATTCTCCAGGCAAGAATACTGAAGTGGGTTGCCATTTCCTTCTCCAGGCTGTCTTTCCCATCCAGGAATTGAACCCAGGTCTCTTGTATTGCAGGCAGACTTTTTTTTTCACCGACTGAACTACAAGGGAATCCCAAGAATACTGGAGTAGGTTACCATGCCTTCCTCCAAGGGATTTTCCCAACCCAGGGATCAAAGCTGAGTCTCCCTCATTGCGGGCAGATTCTTTACTGTCTGAGCCACCAGGGAAGATTTTTTTCCAGGCTGTGCATTTTACTAGTTGTGTGACTATGAGAAAGTCACTTAGTTTTTATTAAAGAGGATTTTGGCATGTAATTTACACATAAAAAGCTTATTAAAAAACAACTCATGAATGGGAAGACCCAACCAGTTGAAACATGGAGAGCATCAATCAACAGTAGAGTTGGAGATGAAGTGGATGGGTCCATAAACATTTGGAGAAAAACTCAACAATTCTGCCAAATGTTACTTGCTGAACTAAGGATGCCCCATTACATTTACATTGATTCTATGGAGCTGGTAAGATTTGCACCTGGACAACTGAAAGATAGGGCTCTAGATGTGAGATATCATTTAATCATTTAATCTCAATAGAGATCAGTCTTCTCTATAATGAAATATAGGTAGCACTTTTGTGACCCATCTGTATTTCAAAAATATACAAAGTGAAGACAAAGGTGTGAAAATACTTGGAAAGCAAAATTCTGTTTGGATGTGCAAGGCAGTATTATTATTTGCAGAAATGTTTTAAGTGCTATAGATTCAAGTAAGTGGGCCACTCAGCTTTTAAATTGTCTCTTCTAATAATTGCAGCCATATGTAATTTACATAATATAAAATTAAAGACATTAAAAGAGTTAGAGAAAATATGACTATTTTCTTAAATGCATCACATTCAAATTAGAGAAATCTAAGGCCCAATATCACAAGGTCAAAGTAATCTTACTCAAGCCTCACTTCAAATTGCCTTAATTTACGAAATAGATTCATCCATGAGAACATTTCCAAATGAGGTAATGCTAGAGCAATTCCATCCATGAAATTAGATATTGTCTACATGTTGATAAACTCTAATTTTGTGCAGATTGCACTGGATTTATTGATTTTTCCCCATGGCTAATAACAAAACATAATTATGTTTATATTAAAGAGTAATCTGATAAAAAAGGGACAAAATAGAGGTTCTTAGCATAAAAATGTGAACCACTTGGCCAATATGCAACATACTGTGGGACTGACAGAGAAGTCTGTGTTATATGAGTATAGTTGGTTAACAAAGTATAATTGGTTAAAAAACAAATAAAACAAAGATGATTTCACACTTCAGGAAATGTTTTGATTCAAATTACTTCTTGAAAAATAAAATTAAAAGTCATGAAAAAAGTTACTGTCATATTTTAAAAATGTAGCTCAAAAAGCAACTATGCTCTTTTTTTTTGGAAGAGAAACTCAGTTGCAGATCTTCAATTTCATAAAATGGTTTGTTCACTAAAAAGTAAACATTAATGAACTCTGCCAATATTTAACATATACTTCAAGACTCATGTAGCTGTATCATTCTGAAACTTACCTAATTGATTCTGATCATATGTTGTATGTCTCCTTATATGTTGTTTTGACAGATTTCATAGTTAAAACCTGACTTGAAAGTAGGAAGCCTATCAAAAGTTGTATCATTTAAGCTAAGTTTAAGTAAGTTGTTTAAGGCATGCTTCATAGACATTGGTTCTGTGAGCAACTCTCAAACCCACATAGTCTCCTTTTTTTGTCATACACTTATCTTTTAATGGCAAAATATATTATTTTAAAAGCACTAGAATTATAGAAAATTTTACAGCAATTATGACAAAGGATGGATTTGTCACATCTCAGTTGGATAATGTTAATAATACTAATTTGGTTTGTAAATACAGAAATATTTCACTGTACCTAAATATAAGTGTAGTTTAGATTAAGGAGGATTGGAACAGGAACCAGAGTTATTAGTAACTTCGCTGTTCAGTTGCCAAGTCATGTCTGATTCTTTGTGACCCCATGACTACAGCACGTTAGGCTCCTCTGTTCTTCACTATCTCCTGAAGTTTGCTCAAATTCCTGTTCATTGAGTCAGCGATACTATCTAACCATCCTCTGCCTACCACTTTTCCTTTTGCCTTTAATCTTTCCCATTATCAAGGTCTTTTCCAATGAGTTGGCTCTTCACATCAGGTGGCCAAATTATTGCAGCTTCAGTTTCAGCAACAGTCCTTCCATTGAATATTCAGGGTTGACTTCCTTTAGGATTAATACCTTGGCATGTGCCAAGTCTCTGGTTTGCTCTTTTTCTACCTGTTCTGTCCACCCGACTCCCACCCCGTAGAGTGGCTTTTTCTAATTTTTTGTTTGTTTGTTTTGGTTTTGGTTTATCTTGCATAAAATAGTTTTTTCAGAACTGGAATTTTGTTGTTAAAACCAACAAAGGGACTTGAACCCTACCCAACTCAAAAAATTTATTTAAAGAAAACTTGATTAGTCTACTATAGGTTAATTAACTACTCTACTCGACTGATTTGGGTTAGGGAAATAGGCTCACATAGTCCAAATATATAGAGGTGAGGGGGAGGAGTAGAAATTTCCTAAAAGTTGTAATTGGACTGGGCAAGTGCCCAGAAATTTTCTACTCCGTTGTTAAATCACCGATGTTTATTTTCATGGATTGTGAACATTAAGATGCTGGGGGCACAGTGCCATTGCTATCTCCTGGTCTGTGTTAACTTCTTTGTGATAGGGTATTGCTGAGCGACTGATCTGATCTGATCTGATCTCATTGCACATATGAAAATGCATGCTTCAAAGGATGAGAGGCACATTCTTTCTATGTGGGACCACATCTGAAAAATGAACAATCAATAATTAACCAAAATTAGTTCCTATATATTGACTATAGTTCGTTTCTGGGAAATTAATTAAAAATAATTTTTTAATCGTAGTAAATCTCTAGAAAAATGACATTCTATAAATGAGGATTGTCTGAGACCAAGAGGAGGGGAAAATATTAGACTTTTTGCTAGCTATTTCAAATACCAGCCTAAATAGTTAAATGCAAATTAAGAACTTCAGTTCTAAATATTTGTAAGTCATTTCCCCAATCCTACATATCTATTATAGTTGACATAGCTAACATTTATTGAAATCATACCAATGTGTGAAGTAGGATGCTTCTTTACATGCATTACTTCATGAAATTTTAAGAGGTAAATATATTTTATATTCACATTTGAGCATCAGAATGACTGAGTTGCTTGTGAAAGGTCATGAAACTAGGAACTAGAAGTACCAGAATTTTAACCCCACTTATATCTGAAACTAGAGTGTAGTTCTGTGTCCAATGTTTTACATCCCCCATTTTTTTTTCAATGCTTACTCACATTAAAAACATCTTCCAGACACACATTAGCAGAATTTATCATATCTACTCTCTTTTTCCTACGTAAGATCTTTTCCATTCACTCCTTCTAAGTGTGTCCACTTAATTTCTAACATTTCGTCATGTTAAAAATTATTCAAATAATTTTCTACTTATTATTTGCAGATGTTTTTCCTATGAATCTAAATACTGTTATAAGTAAGGATCATGTAAATCAATATTTGTGAAATTAGTAAAATTAGAACTACAAAGGCTAATACAATATGGTAGTATAACAGAGATGTAAAAGAAAAATGTTAAAATCCATTTAAAAAATAGAGATATAAGGTTAGAGAAGCAGATTATGAAATTTTAATAAATTTCAGATGAAACATAGAGTGTTTCATCTCTATGTTATATTTAGGTATCTTTTCTATGCATTATAAATTTGATTAATATGGTTAGTACCTAAAATTCAAATAGTTGCCTTGTTAATTTTTGTTTCAGGGCTTTGAAATGTGTTCCTGTCTCAATCATGCCTCATCATGTCCTGTCATGTAACTTAATTCAGCCGCAGTCCTCTAAAATACTCTGTCCCAAGATTAAAAAGGCCAGCAAATTCAGATTCCCTATTACCCAAATGGTAATGAAGCTTAAATAAATGATTCCTGTGCAGAGTGGAGCAGTGGTTCACAGGTATTCCAAGATGAATCCTTGGAGCACATTTCCTCATATTAATAGTGTGATAAACCAGAATATGATTGGAGAAGGCAATGGCAACCAGTCCAGTACTCTTGCCTGGAAAATCCCATGGACGGAAAAGCCTGGAGAGCTGCAGTCCAAGTGACTTCACTTTCACTTTCATGCATTGGAGAAAGAAATGGCAACCCACTCCAGTGTTGTTGCCTGGAGAATCCCAGGGACGGGGGAGCCTGGTGGGCTGCCGTCTATGGGGTCGCACAGAGTCGGACACGACTGAAGCGATTTAGCAGCAGCAGCAGCAGCAGTGTGGAAATGCTAATACTCACAGTATGGTTACCTCTACTTTGCTCATGAGGACACTAAAACTTAGAGAAAAAGATTTCTATCTAGAAATCTGGTCACCAGCTCAAGCTCTGTTGTCACTTTACTTAACCCATCATATATAATAAGCTAATATTTCTTTAGAAAATATTGTATATCAAAGCCCAAATCTAAAATGAGTAAAGAAAGACAAGGGGAAAACTTATTGACCTTAAAATATAATAGTAGCAGTATTAAGAATATGATGGGTAATGGCAAACGTTCGTTGGAAATTTCATATCAATCAGGTTGTGCATACATATCTCAATAGATCCTCACAATAAGTCAATGAGTTAAGTACTGTTGTCTTTTATTTTCCAAGCTTCCCCAGAAAATGGCAAAGATAAGATTGCAATTTAAAAAAAGGCAGTGATGCCATCCCACATTCTATACAACTGTACTGTGACTTTCAAAGCCTTTACCATGCTTCAAAACCATTAAAACTGTAGGTGTATGTGTGTTTGTGTGTGAGTGTGTGTGTTTCCATGTGTTGTCATCTGTTGTGGTTTTTAGAATAAGAATACCAGGTACATGGGAGGGGTCACGTATTTTTGGTACTGATCACTACTTTTCTCCTGTTATGCTTCATGCTTCTAAAAAGTAATAAACTCAAGCTGCATAATTCTGTAAAGTCTCTTGCCGTGCCATGCCATGGGACTGATTATATGCACATCTTTCCCATCTTAATACAAGTTTCTTAAAGAGGGCATCATGCATTGTTCATATTAGACTGTCCATAATGTTTGTCATATTGAACTCTCAACACTGTATTTAACAAATGCTATAAGCATGGTGAACAGTATACACATAACTTTAGCTCTATTTCAGAGCTAAAGCACAGAACTACCTAAATATATCAAAACAGAGTTCTCCTATATGTGCTTTATACAAAATCTACTCTTCTTCAGTGAAAGACCACCTCAATTCAGTTCAGAACAAGCCTATTACATTACATAATTATTCTTAAATATGTAAGATCAAGGAGGTCTCAGAGCCATTTTATTTAATACTCCTTTGTTAAACATTTTTAAATCAACATGATTCTATGTGAATAATATTTCAATGCTTAATTTCTCTCAATAAACAGCGTTTCAAAATATTAGAGAAAATAGTACTTGAAGATGTGTTTTGCAAAGCAAATGCAAGCTTTGTATTTACAATCTGTCTTTTTAACCTTTGATCATGTCAGGGATAACAATATATTTTAGCACTTCAGTTATCCTCCCAGATAAGTAATAACTGTGAATCATTAAAACATGTTGTCATTAAATTTCATTATAGCTGTTCTTGTTAGAGTTATGTTAGTTTGTTACCAGACTTTTTGCACCAATAGAAATAAAAGATCAGTTCTCAATAACTCTGTTCTTAAAATTGCCTAAAAATCCCTTATCTACAATATGACAAATAATATTTTCAGTGAGCATTTTCTCATTTTGGACTATATTAGGAAGACAAGAAAAAAGCAATGAAAGTGTTTCCTAAAACAGTTCCATGGCATGCAAATAGGAATGGTGCCCACTGCTTTAATAGTGAAGTGCTGGAGTGAGGGTTTGGAGGAGTGCTAGCTCTACTTAACATATGCATCCATCTTAGCATTCTTGCATTTATTCTGTTTAGAAGATGGCTAAATCTCAGTGGAGAAAGCTTTAATTTCCTTTCAAATGCCATTGGCCTAGAATGCTTTGATCATACTGAGATTTGTCCAACCCCTGTCATGGCTATTCTCTGATGATTTCAGGCTGATTTGCTTTGTACATCAAAGGCATAAAAGGACCTTTCTACAACACATACTTTTGGCTCCACATTTTGAAGTCTCTTGAATACTCATGAGTCATGTTGTTATAAGAAGTGGCCCACTGTTAGACACTTAGAAAATAGTTGCACCCAGCCTTTATTGCTTTTTCTCAAAATCAAGGGTTCTTATGTGACTATTCCTCAATTATGTTACTACACATATAAAAGATGATTTCTAAGTTATGTTCTAATGCTAGCATGTCAAATTTTAATTTTGTCAGATATAAAACTCTTTAGGTAACAGAAAAATTTAAAGTCGAGAACTAAATTCAGGTATTTGAAAAGAGTGATCACAGTGGTTTATCATCCACAAGTTTCCAAATTACATTTTGGATGCCGTAATAGCAAATATTCTAGAGAAATAGAAATAACTCTTGATTATCTATTTATATCAGGATGCAAATCTCCTGTAGATTTTTGTTCCTTTTTCTCTATTTGTCTTTGGGTGGTATGTGTGTGTTGAACAGAATTGAACAGAAAAAAATAGAAATGTGAATTCAATTTAAATTGCTCAGTTAATATTTATACAATAAGATATTAAAGTCAAAGAGAGTTTTATCTATTGATTCTTATAGCAAACTAGAATGCTGGAAAATGTGCTATTTCCACTTATCATTGTCACCATCACTGAATGAACATAAATAATGTTAGTATTAGAAATGTTGCAATTTAGATGTGAAATGTAGGTTATCAACATAATAACAATGGCTGGTATTTATTAGTAATTTACAATATATCTGGCTTCCCTGATGGCTCAGCTGGTAAAGAATCCACCCGCAGTGTGGGAGACCTGGGTTTGATCCCTGGGTTGGGAAGATCCCCCGGAAAAGGGAATGGCTACCCAATCCAGTATTCTGGCCTGGAGATTTCCATTGACTGTAGTCACTGGGGTTGCAAAAAGTTAGACATGACTGAGCCAATTTCACCCTTTACAATATATCTGGCACTTTCCCAATGAATAGCTTTCAGACGTGTCCTGAGTTAAATTCTTTTATTACCATGATTTTACAGATGAGGAAGCTGAAAGGTAGGTGAATAAACTATATAAAGTTCAAAGGCAAATAAATGATCGTCAGATGCTATGTTTCCAGTCTTTGTGCTCTATTGTCTCCCATATAGAATATTTTACTTTTTCTAGTATTAAGACATTTTATGATAATTTTAAATTATAAAAATTTCTCTACTGATAATTTATGTTTTCATACTGAAAGATCTATTCCGCTTTGCAATAACATAGTAATTTAAAATTTTCATAATTGAATCTTTGGGTTGATGGTATACACTTGTTTCACAAAGATTTTAAAATGGCTGTAATGAAGCAATGGTTCCATTACTTAAATATTACAGAAATTTACTTTCCATTTATTTAATTTTAATGAAAACATTTAGTAAATGTTTTTCGTCTTAAATCTTTTTTATTATTTGCAGTTAAAGAAATATATATATACACATATATGTATATATTAGAGAACATGTACAACTAATAGATTTTATAAAATTGCATGTTCAAAAATCTCTGATGACCACAGCATTTTCCCAAATAATATAATATCTACTATTAAATCTTATATATGTTCTGATGACTAATTAAAGTCTGTAGGCTATATGTTATGATTCTTCAGTAATTCATTAAAAGTGATATTGTTAAAAAAATGTCTTTGATGAAATGCCTACCACATCATTTCAGTTAATATTTTAGCTCCTACAGTTATTTATGCATTTAATTATCTTCAGAACTTGTAACTTAGCAATGTGCAGATACATCAATTGGATTAATTTTGGGTGGGTCAGTTGAGTTGCTCAGTCGAGTCTGACTCTTTGCGAACCCAAGGACTGCAGAACGCCAGGCGTCCCTGTCCATCACTAACTCCCATAGCTTACTCAAACTCATGTCCATTGCATAGGGTGATACCATCCAACCATCTCATCCTCTGTCGTCCCCTTCTTCTCCTGCCTTCAGTCTTTCCCAGCATCAGGGTCTTTTCCAGTGAGTTTATTCTTCGCATTAGGTGGCCGAAGTTTTGGTTTCAGCCTCAGCATCAGTCCTTCCAATGAATATTCAGGACTGATTTCCTTTAGGATGGACTGGTTGGATTTCCTTGCTGTCCAAGGAACTCTCAAGAGTCTTCTCCAGCGCCACAGTTCAAAAGTATCACTTCTTCGATGCTCAGCTTTATTTATAGCCCAACATACGTGACTACTGGAAAACCATAGCTTCGACAAGATGGACCTTTGTTGGCAAAGCAATGTCTTTGCTTTTTAATATCTGTCTAGGTTGGTCATATGGCACCCCACTCCAGTACTCTTGCCTGGAAAATCTCATGGATGGAGGAGCCTGGAAGTTTGCGGTCCATGGGGTCGCTAAGAGTCAGACACGACTGAGCGACTTCACTTTGACTTTTCACTTGCATGCACTGGAGAAGAAAATGGCAACCCACTCCACTGTTCTTGCCTGGAGAATCCCAGGGATGGGGAAGCCTGGTGGGCTGCCGTCAATGGGGTCGCACGGAGTCGGACACGACTGAAGTGACTTGGCAGCAGCAGGTTGGTCATAGGCCCTTAACTAAGGCATAAGCCCTGAAAAGACTAAATGAGATCATATATAACTAAAAATGTTGAAAATATTTAAATATAATACAATATATTTTTCAAAATGTATTAAGAAATGAGTAGACTGATTTAAATGAAGATATTGAGAGTAAAGAAGTAATATTTTAATCCTAAATTCCATTCATAACTATTACTTCAATTTTTCTTAAACCTTGTGAAACATGAATTGTTGAAGCTGTATTTTAAGCTTTTATTTCATAACTTTTTTATTATTAATAATTCAATTTTTTATTCATAGTGAGCTTTAAAATTAATTTAATAAAATTATAGTTCACCTATTAAAGTATATAATAAGAATGACCTGAATGCTAAATTATTACACTCTTCAGTTATTGTTGATGAGAATTTACTACTGTGAACAAGTTGAATTCCAACTCTGAGAATACGAATGTGGGTAGAGATAGAAAATCTAACCCCCTGAGGTGATTATCAACTCTGCTTCTGTCTTGTTTTCAGAAACATTAAAGTATGGGAAATGTTCATCTAAAAGCCAGAAAAATAAAATATATTCCCCCAAATGCAAACCTGAGCCCCGATGTTTTGTTGTGGGTTTGTGTTCCTTATATTCATGTAGTAATTTCTTGGTTTTTCACTGCTTCTTTAAAATGAATCAGTTTACTACATTCTACAAAATACCAATGATCTCTATCAGTTATGAACATTATCAAAGGTTAAGAGTAGTATCAGGTAGAAAGTACATAATTTGAGCTAATTTTGAAATGGAATCATGTATCTAAGCAGTGCATGCTTTGCATTTCCTACACTGTTAACAGCAATTTTATAACAATTATTCTGTTTCTCTAACTATTTACAAGGAAGCAGCCCCTCTTCATTTCATTTTTGGCTCTATGGAAACAGCCTTTGTGAAAAATCTGGATTCCATTCTCAGTATAAATGCAAGCTGACTGGCACCAAATCTATGAAGTAGAACGTTTATACAGTATACTCAGCCAAACAACTCACTTATAAGGGAAAAACAATCATTTGGGTCTGTGAATTGGTTTCCCCTGTTGATTTCAGTCACATTAAATAGAAACAGCCTCAATCTCCATGTTTAATTGTTCTCTAGTTCTCTCCTGATAGTAAGTGGAAATTATACCAACCCTCATTTAAATAGCAAGAAAATAAATGAGACTAGAGCTAAAGTACAATTTCTACAACATGGAGAGTACAAAAAAACCTTTTTAGAAATTATTACATAAATTATCTGAAGTGTCTCCAGTATATACAACAAAAAGCCAAGAAAGTATTTAGATTGCTATATGACCTTATTTCATCTAAATTGTGATTGATACACACAAATAAATTTATAGTGGTATTTGCAGCAAGTATACAACTTAATGGTCCAAAACAAATCCTCTTTTCTTAAGAAACCATCGAATATATTTTTGTAAACCTTTTTTTTTAACAATAATACTTCATATTTAATGAACATTTATTATGTGCCTATTATATTTTTATGAGTGATGTGTACACTTCCATTACTTCATATAGTAGCGTATGAATTGTTCCCATTTAACAGAACTGAAAACAAAAATTCATTAATTTAGAAAATGCACATTGGGAACTATTCTGTTAATATAATCTGCTAGTAAATAAACCAGAGATATAAAAGCAAATGCATTTGTTGTAATTCCTTACATCTCTGAGCCTATTTCCTGTTGACAGCTGGTTAAACAATATGCTCAAATAGTAAGCTAGTAAGTACTTGAACTCAGCTTCCGAGTACTGTATTTTTGTATTATAGCTTGTAGATGAGTGGGACATATTGAGCAGTTGAAATAATTATACAGAAAACTCTATGTAGCATCATTGTTTTTAATCTTGCCATTTCTATCATCAGATCATTTAAATACACATTAATTTCATTTGACTTAGGGTATATGTTACTTCCAATCATGTCTATGAATGAGATGTTCTCAAAGATAAAATGAATTGGTATTTGATTTGAACCTTGAACTGATCTTGGATTATAAAGAGTGGGAAAAAAAGCATCTGTTACTTTAACACATAGCAGAGATTTTATTAATATGCTGAGAAGCTATGTGCAATATGTAAATGGAAATCTCTCATTGTAATATTCTTTCATAGTTCTAAATGGTGCCATGACTGAGGTCATGCCATGATGTTTAGCTTGGTTTGTGAAACTGTAATAGCTTGGCTTTTTTGACAGATTTTTCATTTAAATATTTGGCTCTACTTACATAGGAGGTTGCCATCATTTGTAAGCTTTCCTCTTTTTCGTCTTGTAATCTCTGCAGGATGAAAAATGTTCTGATGCTATGGAAATTATTCCAGCACAGATGCATTTAGATTGCAGAAATTGCTTTGGGTTGTTTAAAGCAAGACATTTTTTGATTGTTTCCATGATGATTGGATGCTTCATTAACCCCTTTATTGTTGACATCCTATGGAGACTCGATATGTAGTCTTAATTATTTTAAAAGACAATTCTTTGTTATTTAGCTGGTGATTAAAAACACATTAAAGGATGGCACAGAAAGACTATTTTTGTTCATTACCAGATCTGAAAATCTAATCATGTAGTAAGAGACTAATTTTCACATAATTCTTAAAACAATAAGTACACTACTGTAGAAATTATTTGTGCTGCCTATATCAGTTAATTAAGCAAACCACATGAGAGAGAGTGAGAAGATGATTATTTTCTATTAATCAAATGGAAAAGTCAAGAGTAGGCACTTTTATCAATACTTTTAAGAAAATATCTCAGTGAATTCATGAGATAAACCTAAAATATTTGAATGCAAGTAGAACCAATGTGAAGAAAGAATAATGACAGAAAGTACATGAAATTAATTTCAAAGAAAGGAAACAAAATGCCCAGTGATGGAATTATATGTGTTAGGGGGAAAAACTTGAGGGCAGAGATACTGTATTATTCAATGGATGTTAATATATTGCTAAGTAAAATAATCACACCTAATCCTTTCATAAGTACAAACCACTGACACCTTCATGCTAAGAGTGACATGCAAACATTTATTTTACTGTGTTCACATACTAGAATCTGCCATTTCAAATAATCAATGAAACTTTAATAATAAAGGGAAATTGATCGCTATGAACATATTTCAGAAGAAATGGCATATTCCACCTAGAATATGATATTATTCCATTATGTATCACTTACTATAGTTGCTGAAGCTTTTAGGAAGAAAAAATTTTTTGTTTTTAACTTCAAGTAAGTCTCCACCTAGCCTGAGTTCTCTTTAAACATTTTATTTATTTATTTATTTTTAAAGTCTCTCAGGTGCGTCTGAATCTTTGTGACCCCATGGACTGTCCATGGAATTCTCCAGGCCAGAATAGTGGAGTGGGTAGCCTTTCCCTTCTTCAGGGGATCTTCCCAACCCAGGGATTGAACTCATGTCTCATGCGTTGAAGGTGGATCTTTTACCAGCTGAACCCCAAGAGAAGCCTAAGAATACTGGAGTGGGTAGCCTATCCCTTCTCCAGTGGGACTTCCCGACCCAGGAATTGAACTGGGGTCTCCTGCTTTGCATGCAGTATCTTTACCAACTGACCTATCAGGGAAGCCCTGTTTAACAATAAGTAAATGTTCTGTGAGTAGGTGTTTCAGCTTAAATGCGATCTCCAGTGTTTAACATGTGCTAGGCAGTGGACTAAGTAGTTTTACATACACATTTTAAACTTTAGCTGAAAATTTACCAGATATTATGTCCATAATATAGATGAAGAAAGAGACTTAGATTAAAGTTAGTAGTTAATGGACAACATGTGGGTTCTCTTGAGTTCCAAAGCTGTTGAACTAACTAGTGTGTAGTACTGCTTGCCTCCCAGTCCTCCATGTTTTTTTGTTTTTCCCATTTGTAAGAGATAAGGATCTAAAAATAAGATTATTTTTTTATCATATGTACATTATTCATAAAATGCTAACTTAAATCTCAAAAAGCATATGCAGTCCTTTTTTTCTTTTTAAAAACTATGTCATTTTCCATTGACTCTCTTAGTCGTTTAACCAACATTTATTATATTGTTGCTATGCTTAGTGACCAAGCCTCTGTGGTATTGGCTCCTGTGCAGATAGTTGCCTGATATTGGGCTGTGTTTATATGACTCAATTCCCCTCATTCTCCAAAATGACATCTGATCTTGACTTCTCATAGGGAAGGGTACAACTTAAGTTAATGAAAGTCAAGCTCACCTTTTTATTTTATTTTGATCATGCATATGCAGACAATTTAAATAATCTTCACAACTGAGATTTTGCTTTTCACTGTTGAGCCATCTAAAGGGAGCTAGAGCATTTTTTTAAATCTCTTACATCTGTGTATGTGTGTGTGTGTGTGTGTGTGTGTGTATGCACGCACGCTTAGTCGTATCTGACTCTCTGATCCCATGGATTGTAGACCTTCAGGCTCCTTTGTCCATGGGATTTCCCAGGCAAGAACACTGGAACAGATTGCCACTTCTTTCTCCAGGGGATCTTTCCAACCCAGGGATCAAATCTATGCCTCTTGTGTCTCCACCTGATTCTGTCTCCAGGTGGATTCTTTACCACTGCGCCACCTGGGAAGTCCTCTCACATATAAGTGATATCTAATTTACTTTTAATTGAAGGTGTGTATAACAACTGGCTTCTGTTAAGCATCAATTGGATTTCTATAAAAACAACAATCTCCATCAATAAACTGACCAGATGGCAACTTAGGTAAAGGAAGGAGATGGATAGCTTTCTAAAACCAGGGATATTGCATGTAATGAGGGTCAATTGAAAGATATGGGTGTTCTTATTTTGCTGAATAATAAATTCATGTAAGTTATACAGTAACTGTGATGCATGAGTTTTCACTGTACATTCTTGGAAGATCAGTCGTACATTCTGGAACATAACCACCCTTTCATAGTGGATACCTTAATCCATCACATTGGAGGACAGAGTGGTTTAAAGGAACACGCATGGCTTAGGATGGGGAGAGAGAACATTTCATTAAAAACTTTAAGTTTTGATAGTTTTGATAGAATACTACTTTATAAACACAAACTAGACACATTATCACAAAGAATAGAAACCCCCCACCTCTCTCCCAGGGCTTGAAAACAGCCTCTCTGCAAGGTAAAGGAAGAGCAGAGAAGAGCAAAACAACATTCTATCTTTGATGACCAGTTACAGCAATGACAATGACTTGTAGCCCTATGGCACTCCTGGGGTAAACATAAATACGAATATAGACTATATAAACACATGCTCTACGGCTTCAGCCTCACTTTAGAAACTATTTCTAAAAACCATTTTCAATGAATGATATAACATTTTAGAACAAAAATTGGGAAATATAATGAACATTAAAAAGGAGCTTAGTGTTTGAAATCACCTGAATTATGAGACTGTATGAAGCTATTCTCTGTGAGGAAAAAATGAAATTTTCAGATGGATGAAGTCAGAGTGGAAACAAATAATGAACTGAGAGATGGAATTAGCAACTAAATAAAGATATTATTTGCCTTACAGAAAATTCAGTAATGTGTTTGTTTGCCCTTCCAATAATTAAAAATGTAAACACTGGTAATTACATAGTTTGTCAACTACATTCTTTTCTCTTTTATTATAGCAATAGAAAGAAAATATAGAATGGAACAAAACCTAACTCTGAGAATTAAGTTGAAATATGGTCAGTTCTTTGTTAACAGGAAATGAAATGGACAACCAGCAATCATCCAACGAGTTGGGTGGTTCCAATCCAAATAATTTAATGTAAATAAAATGCTGTCATCTTGGTGTTTCAAGGAACAACCCATTGAAACGACCCACTGCCATCAAAGCAGCATCTCATTAACCTTTTAAACTGGCATTCGTTAAATTTTTAATTCTTCAGTCCAATTGAAGATCATTGTAATAGCAGAAGCCTATGGTTCATGCCAACTCCACTGTGCTATAAGGAATGACACAGTATGCTCCAGGGCGAGGACACACAAAGGACACAGTACTTTTCCAATGTTACTTCAAGTCTTAAAGAGGGAATAAAAAGCTCATGCCTAGATGGTATTTATTTATATGTTTAAGATATTTTCTTATAGTTGTAATATTTTCCTTTGGGCATAGAAATTTTAAAATGAGTATTACAAGTCTGCATTGTAAAACTGCAAGTTCTATGGTTTCACTGATCTTTATTTTCACTTAATTGTTACAAAACAGAAATAGTTCTAATACTAATTTTCATATAGTTATATAAGTTGAATTATTATAAAGCAAACATCTGTGTCAAGAGCTAGAACTTTGCCAATGATCTCAGAAGTTCCTCCCGTGTCTCCTTAACAAAAACAACTATCTTGAGTTCTATGGTAGTTTTTTTTTCTTATATTTATTATGTTATTTTAAAAAAATTGAAATTAAAGGAAAATTCTACAGGTTGCACCTCAATCCTCTTTTTCTCCTATGTGATGTATCTGCTGAAGAAGCCTACCATTGGAATTACAATACTGATAATACAATACTAATATTATAATCATCAATAAGATGAATGAAAAAGGTTTATATTTCTTTTGCATAATCTTTCTCCATATCAGCATTGTTAGGGCTATATATGACTACTGCATATTATTCTCTTGAATTAAAGTATCATTTAGTTTTGGCTTCAAAACTGACTATATATTAATTCTCACTGTGGCTCAGCAGTAAAGGATCTCCCTACAGTGCAGGAGACACGGGTTCGCTTCCAGGGTTGGAAATATCTCCTAGAGGAGGGAATGGCAACCCACTCCAGTATTTTTGCTGGAAAAATCCCATGGACAGAGGAGCCTGGCGGGCTACAGTCTGTGGGGCCACAAAGAGCTGGACATGACCAAGCAACTGAGAACTACTATCAGGGTTTATGCTGATCGCTTTCTAGTCATGGTGGTGGTCTGAAGCTCATATTCTACTCATTTCCTAAAGACACAGTCCTAAAATCAAAACTCCCTGAGGTTTTGAATGATGTTGACCATTTAGCTCTGCCTTTTGTACTTGAAAGTGAGTTTTGGTGAATACAGACTCCTTCACTCACTTTTCCTTTTTTTTAAAAACAAAAATATTAGGTTTTTTTTTTTAACACCAAAAACATTTTATATTGGGTATAGCTGATTAACAATGTTGTGATAGTTTCAGGAGTACAGCAGAGGGAATCAACCATACACATACATGTATCCATTTTGTCCCCAACCCCCTTGCATTCAGGCAGGTACATAACATTGAGCAGAGTTCCATGGTTATACAATAGGTTTTTCATTGGTTATCCCATTTTAAATATAGCAATAAGTAAATGACCTTCCCAAAGTCGTTAACTATCCCATCTTCCCAGCAACCATGAGTTCATTTTCTGTCTGTGAGTCTCTTTCTTTTTTTGTAAGTTCATTTGTATCATTTCTTTTCAGATTCCAGATAAGAGATGTCATATAATATTTCTCCTCTGTCTGACTTATTTCATTCAGTATGACACTCTCTAGTTCCATCCTTGTTGCTGCAAATTCCCTTTCTTTCATTCTTTTTAATGGCTGAGTCGTATTCTGTTGTATATATATGCACCACATCTTCTTTATCCATTCCTCTATCAATGGATATTTAGGTTGCTTCCATGTATTAGCTATTGTTAACAGTCCTGTGATGAACACTGGGGTGGATGTATATTTTCAGAGCATGTTTTTGTTTTTTTTGTTTTTTAATTTTTTATGCATTCATTTCCAGGAGTGGAATTGCAGGGTCATATTATAGCTCTATTTTTTGTTGTTGTTTTTTAAGGAACTGCCATACTGTTCTCCCTAGGGGGTGTACCAATTTACATTCCCACCAACAGTGCAGAAAGTTTCCATTTTCTCCACACCCTATCCAGCATCTGTTGTTTGTGGATTTTTTTGAATATTCCTCACCTTTTCTTTCCTAGAGTATCTTTAATATACAGCTCTGTTTTCTTCTGTCATAAAAAAGTCACTGTCAAAATTTTTGTGATAATTTAATTTCATTTGCCTTTTTATGCCTAATACTATTAACTTTCTTACAAAATATTTTAATGTTTATTAAACTTACAAGAATATGTCTTGGTGTTTATTCAGTTCAGTTCAGTTCAGTCACTCAGTCATGTCTGATTCTTTGTGACCCCACAGACTGCAACACTCCAGGCTTGCCTGTCCATCACCAACTCCTGGTGATGCTCAAACCCATGTCCATCGAGTTGGTGATACCATCCAACAATCTCATCCTCTGTTGCCCCCTTATCTACCTGCCTTCAACCTTTCCCAGAATCAGGGTCTTTTCCAATGAGTCAGTTCTTCGCATCAGGTAGCCCAAGTATTGGAGTTTCAGATTCAGCATCAGTCCTTCGAGTGAATATTCAGGAATGATTTCCTTTAGGATGGACTGGTTGGATCTCCTTGCAGTCCAAGGGACTCTCAAGAGTCTTCTCCAACACCACAGTTCAAAAGCATCAATTCTTCAATGCTCAGCTTTCTTTGTAGTCCAACTCTCACATTCATATATGACTACTGGAAAAACCATAGCTTTGATTACATGGACCTCTGTCAGCAAAGTAATATCTCTGCTTTTTAATATGCTGTCTAGGTTTTTCATAGCTTTTCTTTAAGGGAGCAAGCGTTTTGTAATTTCATGGCTGTGGTCACCATATGCAGTGATTTTGGATCCCAAGAAAATAAAGTCTGTCACTGTTTCCATTGTTTCCCCATCTATTTGTCATGAAGTGATGGGACCAGATGCCATGATCTTTATTTTTGGAGTGTTGAATTGTAAGCCAGCTTTTTCACTCTCCTCTTTCACTTTAATCATGAGGCTCTTTAGTTCCTCTCTGATTTCTGTAAGGATGGTGTCAACTGCAAAACTGAGGTCATTGATATTTCTCCCTGCAGTCTTGATTCCAGCTTGTGCTTCACCCAGCCCAGCATTACACATCAATCAAATCAGTTAATTGCTCAAGCACCAAAGATTTACAACAGGCTCTATAAAAATTGCTGGCATATTGAATGCAGCCCTTTAACAGCATCATCTTTGAGGATCTGAAATAGCTCATCTGGAATTCCATCACTTCCACTAGTTGTTCATAATGGTGCTTCCTAAGGAACATTTGACTTCACATACCTGGATGTCCAGCTCTAGGTGAGTGATCACACCATCATGGTTATCTGGGTCATTAAGATCTTTTTTGTATAGTTTTGTGTATTCTTGCCACCTCTTCTTAATAGCTTCTTCTTCTGTTAGGTCCATACCATTTCTGTCCTTTATTGTGCCCATCTGTTCATAATTTGTGTCCTAGTTCTTGGTACATTGTAAATGTTGTCTATCGGTCTTGGATTTATTCTTCATGGCTCTGCTTTTAAATGGAAATTCAAGGAGATTCAGAATCTCTCATTGTCTCAGAAAATCCTTAGTAACATTAACAGTAAAAATAGTTCCTCCTTGTATCTTTATATATAAAAGCCATTGTGATAGACAGTTAATATTAGATTACCTCATTTAATTCTCATAATAATGTACTTAGGCATTGTTATTACCTTTATTTTACAGATGATTTTAAGGAAAGTTTTATAATGCACCCAATATTTTACATGTAATAAACATGGAAACAAGATTCAGTAAACCAGTCTAATTAATTCTTAAGTTCTTTATAACTCTGGATCAATAACATGTTTTAGAGTCCCATTTTTCACAGTGTGTGGCAAAATTTACTCAAACACAAGGTAAATTTTTTTCATATTTTTGGTTTAAACAAGTAATAATTCATTTTCTCACCAAAATCAAGGGTAGTTCTAAGTCAAATCTGCTAGTATCTACTATTAAGATAATCGTTTCATTTTCCCCTGTGATATTACTCTTTTTTCTAGTTTTAGTTATTAACATATATCTATCATTTAAAAAATTATTTTATTGAAGTATAGGTGATTTACAATGTGTTCATTTCTGCTGTACAGCAAAGTTATTTAGTTTTACACATATATACATTGTTTTACATACTCTTTTCTATTATAATTTATCACAGGAAATTGAAATAGTTCTCTGTGCTGTACAGGAGGACCTTGTTGTTTATTCTATATGTAATATTTTGTATTGTTAATACCAATCTTTGTTGTATGTTCAATTGTTATAATGAAATTCAAGAGAACTTTTAACTTCACAAAGTTACCTCTTCTGTTATGAATATTTTTGTGAAATATTCAGAAACATTATATCTTGTATTATGAGGACTTTGATCATTTACATATGATGATTTTAAAGTGAGATAGAAAAGATAAGTGCTGAATATCATTAGTCAAAACACAATTTTATTTGCTGTAGCTCCATAAGACTTTGAAACAGATATAGGAATGAAGTAGTTATTGGCCAAAATTCCAAAGTGTTATTACCTGGTAATTTTTGGTAATGACTTAAGATCCTGATAAAAAGGCTATATAACTGGCCTAGGGTTCTTATCCTTTGACATTTATGGGTTTCATCGTCACCATGCCAGCCATAACTTTAGTCAGATATCTTAAGAAACATCAAATGTCCTCTTACATAATGATTTTATTTCACATGTAAGATAAGCCTATTTTCTTCAAACTTTTCTTGCCTTTATCCTTATCCAAAATGGCTATAAATGGGTCAAAGCCAAAAATTCTCTAGAACTTTGCAACAAAAATGATTATCTGGGAACTAAAGAAATGACAGAAAAATCCTTATGAAAATAGTGAAACATTTAATTTGGAGAGAAAGTATCATTTCTAAAGTCAATATATTGGGATAAAAGGCACATTCAGTGTTTTCTGTGTGTTTTTATTTTATTCTCATTCTATTTGAAAATCGACATTCCATTACATTGATGTACATCATAACAACAAGTTTCTGACTTTATAATGTTAATATTTTTTCCCGGAATGCTTACAGTTCTGATAAATTAAGTCAAACATTGGCATTGAAAAGTAACTTAAATCTGAACCATCTTCTAAATACCAAATGAATTAATCTTAATTTGTCAAATGAATACATCTTAAGTTTTAAGTATCAAACTTATAAATAAGCCTGTTTTGGATGCCTTAGTTTTTGTTTGTTTGTTTTCTGTCTTTAATGCTCTTTCATATAGGTGAACATATTCTTGTAATGAAAGTCAGGTCATGTGATATAATAAGTAGTTGAATATTTGCAAATAGAATGTTTCTGGGATATGTGGCCATTTTAGATAAATTTTAGATAAATTTAAACATTTTAGATAAATGTTTATGAGTCTTACTATCCAAAGACTGTATTTATTTATGGAAGGAATACTATGAGCTATAGAATCATTGAGTATGAATTATCATTTCAATTGCTTTTCAGACTAAGAATGGTATATGCTTGAGATGTTCCCCACAAGTCTCATTCATCTGTAGTGTTTGTGGGAACCATGCTTAAGACATGATGGAGATCATACCTAGAACATTTAGTTTTTTTCTGTGGTAGAGACTGCAAAAGTGTATGTTGCTTGGTTGAATTATCACATCCAAAACTACTATATTATTACTATTGTTGCTAAAACTTATTACTATTAAGTTTCTTTTATACTTGTGTTTCCATATGATTAATATTCATCAAGCATATTGTCTTTTATAATAACATCTTTACATTTGTGTAACAGAAATCATCACTAGAGATTTGAAAACAAAATAACATTATCAGCTTTACTTTCAAGTGATAGCCACTATTCAGGTGAAATTTTTCATTATCAAGGCATTCCTCATCTCAAAGAGGAAGTGACTGATTTGAATTTTGCCTTAAATTTTGTGAGCAGTTTGGTCATTGATGAGTAAAATAAATGTTTTTTGTAAACCATCTGATTTTCACATTGATCATGCCTTCTAGTTAAAATAATATTCAATAAAGGTTTTGCTTTTTCTTTAATCAAACTTTAGTGGCAGTTTGGTCTATTCATTTATCCATTCTCATTTATTATACAAATATTTTTGATTATTGTCCTCTGGTCCAGCACTATGCTGGACATAGAAAATATAATGAGGAGCACTCATAGACAAAGTATCAGCCCCTTGGTATTGACACTGATGTGATAAAGACCAATGTTATATTTCTTAGTGTGTAATTATTTCATTTAACTTGTCACTTTGATAGAGCATCTAAAGGGGATATCAGAGTCCAGTGAGAATTCAAGAGAATTTGGTCTTGCTAAGAAGACCTAGAAATTGATGAGATTAATGAATATGCAGGAGATAACAAGAGGAAGATGGCAGGAGAAATAATTCCAGGAGGAAAAAGCATAATTTACTAAAGATCTTTTGGAGCTCATGGTCTCAGTTGGGCTCAGTTTTGGACATTTTGGACTTGACATGCAGCCATGATATTAAAAAAAGATTTCAAGTAATTAGGGTATTATGAATCTAAAGCTCTGGAGAGATAGCTGTAGAGAACAATTGAGGACATGGATATGCATTAAATTGTGAGGGAACAAGTATAGAATGAAAAGAAGAAATGCATTTGGATAGAGCCTGGAGAAATTATGACACCAGTACCTTGGCAGGATCAGTTGAACTTGTGGAGAGAATGAAGAGCTGGAAAGGCAGGGGGACCACAAGGTAAATGCTTTGAAAAGGAGGAAAGAACTTTTCCTTATCCAAAATAATGGCATCACCAAAGCTCTGTTTCCTGTGTTATTTCATGGTTTTTTTTTGGAATCAGATAATTTTGAAGTACCATTTAATTATTTGTAAGATTGGTAGAAAGATCCTCCGGCTTCAAAACCTTCTGTTGCAGAGAGATATGGGTGTGCCAGTGTAATTAGAATTTGTTATTTCAGGTCTCAATACAAATCCCTTTGTAAGATTAGAAGTTAGTGTGGCTCTCCTGTTACTGAATAGCATGCTCCTAACACCTTTTCTATCCTGTGCCTATCATGGGGGTGGGTTTACTTGTTGCTGCTACTTATTATTGCATTTCACTTGATCTGGGTTGTCCAGATTCCACATAAGATGACAGACAGCTGAATAATTGAAAGCACATAAAACTTGTATACTGTCGGGCCTTCTTTTTAGCATCTAGTCTGACAAGATGACTCAAAAAAATAGGATGATAAATCCTTAGGAAGGTAAGAGGAAAGTTCTCATGATTGAGGCTTCAAGATGGAGAGAATCTGGTATACAAGTCTGTAAATTATAGAAATCTTCACTGGTGTAATGAGCCCTTTACTGTAAGACAGTAACAAGCAGAATTCAGCACAGCATCTCTAAACTGGTAAAATGTTAAGATGTTTAGAAAATTAAAATATTTTTATTAATTCCTTGTAAATGGTAACATTTGCCTGGATACCTAAAATTTATGTATTAGATGAACATGAAGTAGTTTTTACTTTTCTATTTAATGAACACCAGAAACTAAGATCAAGTAACATTTGCTATTAATAAAAATGGTGTTATAATTTTTGCTTTCTTGCATTTAGCTTTAGCTAATTATGGTTTGAGAAAATTTAGTTCGTGATGTTGGGGTTAACAAGTTTCATCTATATTAAATTATTTCCTTGTAAGAACTGACCTTTGTGGAAATACATGCACAGAGTTAGGAGGGTTTGGAATTAATCTGAATGACAACTTATTAAAATGTGTTCCTTATTTATCTGAATTTAAGCATAAAGGCTGTATCTTTAAGTTATAAATTTTTATATATAGTATCAAAGTTTTTAATTTTTTCAGTTCATATGAACAAAATCTTTTCCTCAAGCCAAATAAGAATAAGCCTACAAATAATCACTACAAAGTTATAAATATGAATATTAGAAAACTTTTGAAAAGAAAATGATTTTTCATAAAACTATTCATCCTACTACCTCAAATGCTATTTCTAACTTAATAACAAGTGAAATGAACAGTCTTCAAAATTAGAAGATCAATCTAATTATTTAGAAAAATAAATAATTTTAATCTAATTTTATATTAGATATCTAATCTAATCATATATAATTTCCCAAAATATCCTTAATTATTGTGAAATATAAAATATTGGTTATTGGAAGAGGGTATATAACCTCTTCAGAAAACCATCCTTACTTATGGAGAAACTCTTTTAGAAACTCAAGGCATGTGGCCTATATTCACTTAAGGTATAAATGGCTTCTCTTTGTTATTATATATTTTTTCCTTTTTCTACTGCTCCTCACTGTGCCTGGTATATTGTTAGGGTTAATAAATACTTGGTGAACAGGTAAAAATAAAAGCACAGTGCATTAATAGTTTCTAGTTGGAAAGTATACAAGTTTTAGAAAAAAATGAATATATAGTTTAAACCAAAGCAATCATTTAGGCTAAAATGATTAACCTAATATAGAGAAACTGCATTGTCATTTCTTTACTTTTACGAGAATGAGACATAAAGACAACCCCTGACTGGGACATGAGCAGGGGGAGATTAGAAGTTAAGATGCTCTGGGAATTTTTTTTGAAGATGTTACTAGTGGGGAAGAGAGCTATCATATTGTGAAAGGGTGACGAGATGAAAGAATCTTCTTCTCTTCACAATCAAGATCAGAAATAAAATTGAAAAAGCAATGGAGAAGTGAATCATAAAATGTTAGCCTTATGTTAAGGAAAAGGGTGTAAGAAAGAGCTATAGGGTACAAAGTAGCCCTTACCTAAGACTATCAAGAATTGAACTTGCATACTGAAAATACACACACACACACACACAACACTCACACTCACAAACAGAACCCCCACATACCTACATACACATAGATTCCATAAATAGAAATGAAAACAATTCATAAACACTAGCTAACATTACATTTTGTGAAGTAAGATATAAGTACAGGGATGGAAGTGGCACTGCCATGCTTTAATTAATTCAATATCCTGGCATCTTGCTTCTCTCATAAAATATGGGCACAGCATCTCCATTCAGCTACACAGAGGTCTCATGTTACTTTCATGTGTTGCTAGTCAGGTTAGGGATAGAAATCAAAGTAAAGGGAAGCAATGTGAGGCCTGCAAAACAAACGACAAGATCAATCTTGACTTTCTTTTTAAGTCTAGAAAGAAAAAGAAGCCTTGATCAATCAACACATATTTATGGAGTGAAAAATCTCATTAAAATCTTAAATGTTAATTTTGACCTAAGGATATTTTGCATTCTTTTAATTAGACTTTTAACCAAATATATTCTATTTGTGAGCTCTTATGAGTTAGTATAATATTAATCACCAAGTGTCTTGGTATATGATCTTATAGAATACATTTTGTTTTTAATTTGGATAGATAAGACCACTATCTTTTATGTTTATTATGGGTAATTAAGTATTTGGCTTTTCAAAAAAAAAATAAATACTTCTCAGTATTGAAATCAAGGGTAATAAATGAGCTCTACAAACGTCAGAAGAATTTGAGAAGAAAATTATGCAATCTATTTTTAAGTCATTTTCTTTTTGGAGTCCAGTTACACCTTAATCATTTTAAGTTACTTTAGAAGTTAGTTTTTTCTGTTGCAAACACTAGCACTGAGAGGATACAGGCATTTATAAATAAATAGACATTTTTATGGTGATGCAGTTCAAGAAATTACCAAAGATGTTTAACATGTAGGAAATTATTTAGCGATTGAAATGACCTGGCTTATTCTGTTTGAATTTTTAGTCTCAAAATGTTTAGGAGATCCTCAGAGAACAGGCTAAGAAAGATATGAATTTAGTCTCTTTTAAAACTTGAGTTTCTAGGGTGATTCAATTCAGACTTTAAAACTTACTGTAGTAGATTAAAAATAATTCACACCCAATACAAAAGAAAATTTTGGTTAAAGCATGGGGAAATTACCTGTTAGTGTGGAGGGAAGAAACAACCATCCAAAAGCAGTGATTATCAAAAGGCAGACCATTATGTACTGATATGAAGGGTACTGAACTTCTAAAAATAGTACAGAAGTACTGTGCTCCTGCTAACAAGTTAAAATCCTTTTAAAATGTCAGAGAGACAATCTAACGAGGCGTCTCCATTTCTAATTCTACACACTAACAAGGTTAATCAAACCATGAAGTAACAGTGAGGGCTTTCACAATTAATGTTGTAAAATACATAAACCAACAGCTAATTAATCAACCCTAAGGTTACTATATTGCTTGTGGAAAATTAGTAATAGCAAAGATTCATGACAGAGAGAGATAGATGACAGGTCATGCTCTGTGAGTTTCAATTTTAACTAGCAAAGACTGTCAGAGTTATACCTAAGGTGCTGTAGTCTTTTTTTTTTTTTATCAGCAGTAGAAGCTTGACTAGCATTAGAAACAATTATATTTTGAATATATTTATAAGTTCAAGTAACTATGTCCCTTGTTTTTAACAAAAAGAGACAAGAAAAAATATTTATATTTCAGATTTCTCTTCCAAATAGCATTTCATCAACTAACTAGTAAAAGAAAAGTTGGATTAAATACATGAAACAACTTTGCTAGATGATATATTTAACCTTTTAAAAATTATAGAAAAAAGGTCTTACTTTGTTTTTTAAATATATGCCAACTTCTAATTAACAAACTGTTCAAGATGAGAATTAGATTAATCATAATAAATTAACTATATGAAAACATTTCTGTAATTCTGTTATTTTATATATAGAAACTGAATTTATCAAGTGAAGTAAAGTGAAGTCACTCAGTCATGTCTGACTCTTTGTGACCCCATGGACTGTAGCCTACCAGGCTTCTCAGTCCGTTGAATTTTCCAGGCAAGAGTACTGGAGTGGGTTGCCATTTCCTTCTCCAGGGAATCGTCCCAACCCAGGGATTGAACTCGGGTCTTCCACATTGCAGGCAGACACTTTACCGCCTGAGCCACCAGGGAAGCCCAAATTTATCAAGTACAAACCTTATTTCCTTGGGGAGACCACGTTTGACATTCTAAATAAAAGGGAGATAAAGGTAATATTTCAAGCATATCTCTATAGTCTATTTTTCAGTGGTGTTACAACTTAAAAAAATAGAAACCACAAGCATAACTCTCTCTCTAAAAAAGGAGACAAGTAAGCAAACAATATAGCCAAGCTGCATATTTTAAATAAAGTTGAATATGAAGCATTGGCAGTGTAAGTAGAAACTGTTGACACTGGAACTAAGTGTATAGGGGGCGATTGGTGGTCAAAGGCAGTGTATCTGAATTGAGAAAGTGGTTACAAGATGGAGATAAAAAAGATTGGGAAATAAAGTTAGTCATACTTTGGAATAGTTGGTGATGATCTGAAAGAACTGGGCACATATATGGAAAATATTGACCGTATTATGTTAAATAAAACTCTATGATTTAAAAAGTTCTTACAGTATGTCTTCAAACATACATAGCTAATATTACATTTAATATATAACATATATACACAGTGTATACAATATGTGTTCACAATATTATAGATCTACAACATGCAATATTACAAATAAAATATTTATGTAATTTTGTACAAAATATTATTATAAATAATCTTTCATGCATAAATATTTGTGAATTCATGAGACAATACACACCAAACTGTCAACACTGATAGTATCTAGAAAAAAGAGTGCATGAAACATAGGATGATTAAGGATAATTAAGGAGTTTTTCTTTTAATTGTAAATATCTTGGTATGATTTCTGTCTTTTGCATATAATGCAAAGTACACTGATTGCTTGAAATGATTAGCGTATGAAATATATATTTTATATGGGAAGTATACAAATGGTAGGTATTAAGTAAGTGCATTTCAGAAATAAAATATTTTTAGGTACTATTATTTTTAGAAATGATGAGCTTTATCAGTTTATGTGATTCAGTTCAGTTCAGTCGCTCAGTTGTGTCTGACTCTTTGCGACCCCATGAATTGCAGCATGCCAGGCCTCCCTGTCCATCACCAACTCCCAGAGTTCACTCAGACTCACGTCCATCGAGTCAGTGATGCCATCCAGCCATCTCATCCTCTGTTGTCCCCTTTTCCTCCTGCCCCCAACCCCTCCCAGCATCAGAGTCTTTTCCAATGAGTCAACTCTTCGCATGAGGTGGCCAAAGTACTGGAGTTTCAGCTTTAGCATCATTCCTTCCAAAGAAATCCCAGGGCTGATCTCCTTCAGAATGGACTGGTTGGATCTCCTTGCAGTCCAAGGGACTCTCAAGAGTCTTCTCCAACACCACAGTTCAAAAGCATCAATTCTTAGGCGCTCAGCCTTCTTCACAGTCCAACTCTCACATCCATACATGACCACAGGAAAAACCATAGCCTTGACTAGACGGACCTTTGTTGGCAAAGTAATGTCTCTGCTTTTGAATAGATGATCATAAATGCAACCAATTACGATGCTGTTGTGTGGAATGATCAGAGAAAATGGAATATTGGGAGCATGTTTAAATCCTATAGTGGTTTAGAGGAGAATGAATATGAATTAGTACAGAAAAGGCTCTCAAATAAATTTTTGTATCTCTTTCAAAGTTAAGGAATATATAAAGAATAACTATAAATAAAACATTGATTCCTATTAGATCTTGTTAAAGGAAAAAAGTAGAGAAATTAGTGATTCTATGTAGAGAATTATGGATCAACAGAAATAAGGAATCTAAGTCATTGTAATATTTGTGGGTTATGTGACATCTTCAAAAAAAGCAAAGGAAAAATAGGTAAGTAAAATGCACATTTAAGTTTTAGTTTAGTAAGTGACTTTTGGTTGGTTTTTCTTTTTGGTTAGGGGATTGAATTAGTTAGAAATTAGGTGTATTTTACCATAAAAATTATGTTTAGTTTTTTACTTATTTGAAATTCAAGTTTTTTTAATATATCACTTTTCAGTTCAGTTCAGTTCAGTTGCTCAGTCGTGTCTGACTCTTTATGACCCCATGAACTATAGCACAGCAGGCCTTCCTGTCTGTCACCAACTCCTGGAGTTTACTCAAACTCATGTCCATTGAATCATTGATGGCATCCAACCATCTTGTCCACTGTTGTCCCCTTCTCCTCCCGCCTTCAATCTTTCCCAGCATCAGGGTCTTTTTCAATGAGTTATTTCTTCACATCAGGTGACAAAATATTGGAGTTTCAGCTTTAGCATCAGTCCTTCCAATGAATATTCAGCTGTGACTAGATGGACTTTTGTTGCCAAAGTAATGTCTCTGCCTTTTAATAAGATGTCTAGGTTGGTCATAATTTTTCTTTCAAGGAACAAGCATCTTTTAAATTCATGGGTGCAGTCACCATCTGCAGTGATTTTGGAGTTCCTAAAAATGAAGTCTGTCACTGTTTCCATTGTTTCCCCATCTATTTGCCATGAAGGGATGGGACCAGATGCTATGATCTTAGTTTTCTGAATGTTGAGTTTTAAGCCAACCTTTTCACTCTCCTCTTTTACTCTAATTCTAAAATACTTTCATATGAAGAAGGTTGAGGGAAAAAAAAACAAAATAAAATAAATGTCTTATAGGCCCAGATAATTTCTGACTATATTTGAAACAAAATAAAATTTAAGGTAGAATGACAGCATTGCAGACTATATTGAAGACACCTAAAAGCATCCTGAGAAACTGGTTCTACAGTTTTATAGAAATGCAAAGATACAAGACATTCGTTCTAAGGCAGGGGAGTTTGAAGTATTTAGTTTATCAAATAACAAAGCTTATTATAATGTTTATGAAAGGTATACAAAATTAAGTAGTATGATGGAAAATGATAGGGAGTTCAGAAGCAGATACACACTCACAGGGACCCTTGGTATTTGATTTAGGAGGCACTGCAACTTTTTGGTTTCTATTTTAACATCATTTTTTGTTTCATTTTTTATACTTGGTTGATGGGAGAGAGGAAGAAAGAGAGACAAGAGAGAGGCAAAGGGGGAAGATGAAGGAGAGGGAGAGGGAAATCAGGTAATACCAAGTATTGGTGAAGATGTTGATAATGGGAACAACTCTCATAAATTGTTGGTGAGAGTGTACATTAATATAACTTTGGAAAATGTTTGAGTTATCTGGTAAAGTTAAATAAATGTATATATGAATAACTTAGTTCCTATAAAGTGAAAGTGAAGTCACTCAGTCATGTCTGACTCTTTGCGACCCATGGACTGTAGCCTGCATCAGGCTTCTCCATCCATGGGATTTTCCAGGCAAGAATACTGGAGTGGGTTGCCATTTCCTCCTCCATACATTCCTATAGATATAAGAGAAATACATGGGCTAGAGAAAAACATGAATATGTTCATATACAAGATTATTTAAGACAGCTTTATATTTAGTACCCCAAAACTGGAAACAACAAAAATGTCTGTCAACAGTAGAGTGAATAGATTGTACAATGTTCATACAAGTTGCATAGCAATTACAATTTAAGTAAACTTTAAGTAAACAGTATGAATTAACCTTATAAATACAATTTTGAATTAAAGAAGCAAGACAAAATAATATGTTTCAGAGTTACTAAAACAATTAAAAAAAAAAAAGTAAATGAGTTGATGTAAGGCTAGCAGTTTCTTCTAGAGAAAAGTGGAGGGTTGACTCAAGAAAGATGAGATAGGAACATCTGACTTGCTACTATCTTATAGATAATGTTTTATCACACAGATAAAAAACATTTTTTCTAGACACAGATTCTTTTTTTCTTTAGTAAACATATATAACTGAAATGATGACTAAACCAACAGAGCACAGAAATGTACAGTTTACAATTCAATGCCAAAGTTATTGATATAATTACATGAAAGATGTTCTATGAAAGATATTGTTACTCATTTTATAGTACTTATTAATGCTTAGTTGCTCAGTCATGTCCAACTCTGAGATCCCATGGGCCATAATCCACCAGGCTCCTCTGGCCATGGGGTTCTCCAGGCAAGAATACGGGAGTGGGTTGCCACTTCCTACTTCAAGTACTTATTAAGCCTTGTATTTAATTTTACATACTTTATTGTACACATATTGCCTTTTTAAAAAGTATTAAAATTAAAAAGGAAAGTTTCCATCTGCTGCTTTTCCTAGACCTCCAAGTTAACTGATAAATTTCATTGTGAATCCCTCAATGTGGAAAGTGAAAGTCACTCAGTCAGGTCCGACTCTTTGCAACCCCAAGGACTACACAGCCCATGGAATTCTCCAGGCCAGAATACTGGAGTGGGTAGCCTTTCCCTTCTCCAGGGGATCTTCCCAACCCAGGGATCAAACCCAGGTCTCCTGCATTGCAGGCAGATTCTTTACCAGATGAACCACAAGCGAAGCCCCCTCAAGGTGGAAAATAATTACTAAAAGGCTTATGTCTGTTTCTCTCTTTGTATGTGTCTTTTTAAATACCACATACATTTTATTTCCAAAATATGAATCAAACTCTGCACACTGTTCTGCACCTTGATTTTTCCCACTTATGTACCTATTGGGGCACATTCCACATATGTGCATACAGATCTTTTTACATTTTGAATAACAAAATTGTTTATTTTCCATATGGATATAGCAAGCTTATGTAATCACTTCTGCATATATGAGCATTTGGTGGTACTCAGGGTTTTTTTTTTCTTATCACATAAGGTGGCCATTAGTACAGTTTGATATAAAATTTGATTTCCAAATGTAGGGTTTACACTGGGATACCTGGGACAAAGTATTATAATCCTATGTTGTGATGAATGCTGCCAAATTATCTCCTGAAAAGGTGGTACCAATTTACTAACATGAAAAGTATGAAAGTGAGCTCTGAGACTTTTAGAAGATTTTCTTGAAACTTAATCTTGGTAGAGTTTAAAAAACTTTGAAACCTATGTAAATAAAGGTTTTCAAAGTAGTTGATACATTTTAAAATAAAAATGACTGCTCTTGAAATTATTTTTTCATTAAATATTTAAGCAATACAAAAAGCAAAGTAAAAAAAAAAATACAAGAAAGAAAATGTCCCACAGTATTCAAACACAGAGGACTACGGTCAAGGTTAGGAGAACATCATTTGAAGAATCTCTCTCAGAATACACATAGCTAAAGGACATATAGCTAGGGAAGAATAGGTTTAGTAAAATAGGATGATGGTTCATATTTAATGCTATTTTATTTGACTCAAAGAGAAGTTGAAAAATTGGAGGAGAAATTGAAGGAATTGTTATGGTATGGTATATTATTTTTTTCCTCATATAAGATATATTATTACTTAAAGTTTCATTTTAAGATTAGAAACATAAAAAATATTAAGAGAAGTAATGTTTAACTGCAATTATCAATATAGACAAGATTTATGATTCCCTAAAATGAAAGATGGTTATAATGGCACTTATGCTCATTCCCAGCTCTCTTACATCCATCAGTTCAGTTCAGTTGCTCAGTCATGTCCAACTCTTTGTGACCCCGTGGACTGCAGCACGCCAGGCTTCCCTGTCCATCACCAATTCCCAGAGCCTACTCCAACTTATATCCATTGTGTCAGTGATGCCATTTCTAGCCTACTCTTTAGTTATTATATTAACAATTGAAAAGGTTTAAACCATTTTTTATTTTCTGTTGTGTAATTATGATAAACATTTGGGGGGTGTTGTGTTGGAGAAGACTCTTGAGAGTCCCTTGGATATCAAGGAGACCCAACCAGTCCATCCTAAAGGAAATCAGTCCTGAATATTCATTGGAAGGACTGACGCTGAAGCTGAAACTCCAATACTTTGGGCACCTCATGTGAAGAACAGACTCACTTGAAAAGACCCTGATGCTGGGAAAGATTGAAGGTGGGAGGAGAGGGGGATGATAGAGGATGAAATGGTTGGATGGCATCACCAACTCCATGGACATGAGTTTGAGTAAGTTCTGGGAGTTGGTGATGGACAGGGAGGCCTGGAGTGCTGCAGTCCATGGGTTCACAAAGAGTTGGACACTACTGAGTGACTGAACTGAACTAACTGAACTGAATCATTTGATTAAAACACTTACCATCAATCATTTTATTGTAACACTTTTGTTCTTTAGGACCTTGTTCAAATTCATTTGGATACCTGTATTTTTATTCTTAGGTAGTGTTTTGTAATTTTATATTATAAATAATACTACTTACAGTTAGAGGACACCCTAAAGATGCAGCATATGTAGGCTAAAATAATCTAACAATTAAGTTGTCAGTTTCTCAAAGGCAGGAGAAAACTGCAATGAAAATGATAAAAAAAAATCATAATATTTAAAATTGTTCAGTAAGTACATATTTGCAAGAATCTCAAAGGAGAATATACTTTAAAAATCTCAAAGGAAAATGTTCTCGTGATTCACAACTCCCTCTTCTTCTTCATGCTCCTCTCCCTTTCCTGCTTTCCTAGCTAACATCTAGCTATCCTATCGTATCCTATCTATCTGCATATTAATCATCCACCCATCCATCTGAAAGGTTGTTGTTGAATCACTCGAATACACCGGGATTCTTGGCCCCCGGAGGAGAAGAATTCAATCCGGGGCCAGAGACGAGGCTTGATCGCTCAGAGCTTTTGTGTAATAAAGTTTTATTAAAGTATAAAGGAGATAGAGAAAGCTTCTGACATAGGCATCAGAAGGGGGCAGAAAGAGTACCCCCCTGCTAGTCTTCAGCTGGATGTTATATAGTCACTAGCAGTCTGTTAATGAAAGAAAGGAATGTCTTATAATTCAGAATAGCACCAGGCCCCTCGCCCATAAGATGCATTTTGGGATAATCTTGGGCCATAAAATAATTAACTTGAATCTTAAAGAAGGGCAGACCACCATACAAATAGTTTCATTTACATAGATTAGGGGAACAATATCTGAGTATAACATACTGGTTTGTCAAGTAGGTTTTGGGCCCAGAGGCGAACCGACTTGGAGACCGAGTTTGGGGTAAAGGCGTAGTACATTAGCATAGCTTAAGACAAACATTTCCATAAGAAAAAGGCATTGGTTATCTCTAGGCTCAAGAATAGCTAACTTCAGGTGAAACCAGGTGTCATTATGGCAACACAGTATTTTAAGAGAAACCTTTCTTTAAATTTGTATAGAAAAGGAAAAAAATATTGCTAGTTTGTTTCCTCCTGCCTCTTAAGAGAGATAAAAATGTCTGACACTTGCAGGCTATTTCCTCCATTTGGAGACCCCTGGCCTTCCTGCCTGTTACCCTCTCACATCCATCCATCCATCTCTCATCTATCTATCCAGCTATCTCTCTATCAACATGTTTTAAAATGTTTATTATTTTTTTCATTATGTTGACTTGAAACAAATAGACTGACAGGTATTTCTCCAGCAAAGATGGGTTTATTTGGGATCAATGGAGAACAGCAGTTTAGGGTCTGCAGCCATGTCAAGTCATGTGCAAGTCCCCATATGGCAAGAGGAGAACTAAAACCCCTCTAGAGGGAGGAAAAGGAAGTTGGGAAAACTACAGTATACAAGGAGTCAATTGCTTTTCAGTGGCTGAGTCATTGTTAGGAAAGAAATCTTTCTTCTTCCTCATGGACTTTGTTATAGTCATAGGATCTGGGAGATCCCCCTACTGTTCTCCTATTTAATTGAGGTTTCTGTTTATTAATGGGCTTCACAGGTGGCTCAAGTGGTAAAGAATCCACCTACAATGTAGGAGATATGGGTTCAGTCCCTGGGGTGGGGAAGATCCCAACTTGGGGAGGAAAATACCAACCCACTCTAGTATTCTTGCCTGAGAAATCCCATGGGAAGAGGAGCCTGGCGGGTTAAGTCCATGGGGTTGAAAAGAGTCAGACACAAGTGAGCATGCACACACATGGATATTTATCAATATTTTACAATAAGAAGGATTCCAGTTTTCAGTGAGTTTATAATTCTTCTTGGCCCTCCTACTTTGGATTTTCTTACTAAAACAGGAAAGATACAATGATAGGAAAAATAATAGAAATGTAATTTAAGCCAGATTACACATCCAAAACAGACAAAACCTGACCAAAGACATAATTATGTCAAAAACTGAAGCTAAATTTTATGTGTGTTCTTTTTTTTCTGCCTCAGGAGCACCAGTAATTGCTCTCATACATTGAGTTAGAATGTTACACTAAAGCATTCTTATACAACATGCTAAAATGGAACTACAATTATTAAGTCACAGGACTTTTTTCCATAAAACTCACAATGTCGGCAAATGTCTCTCCTCCCTGGAGAAATTACTTTTTACTCACATGTTTTGGAATTCAGATATGTACACACACATGCACACATACACACACACCTCAGTGTAAAACTAAATCAGAGATGAAGTGACTCTTATTAGAAAGAGTGAAAACAATTTTCCTTGGTTCCTATTCACCTGTATAATGTGATTTCTTGAAGAATGAGATCTTAATTATTATGATTTATTCAGCATAAGAGTTCAAAGTTTTGCATTTCACATTTTGATTTGAAGTTTCAAGAAGCCTTTTGCTGTGAGAAAAGCAATTTCTATGATTACTTCATGAAATACAGATCACTTGAAATGGAATCAGTATAGCAAGTAAATTTTTGGTCTTAAAAAGTAAGCCTGCCTTGCTTTCTAACATCATTTTTTTCTTTTTTACATCTGATCCCATCTTTTTCTCCTTTGCACGCTGTTAATAAGATGGGAGATGAAGGAAGAATGTTTGCGGGACTGATTATAAAACAGTGAACGTTTCCTGGAGGGGCTTATGCACATATGATTCACCACACAAATGGATCTTTGATTACTCCTATAGCTTTATGCAAATTATGATTTGTGATATCAGTGAAGACCAGAAATCATTTTCAATATTTTCACTGCAGCACAGATCAAACCTACTGTGGAAAAACAAGTCAAGTGTTGTGCTAGCTGGTTGCTCTCCCTATCATTACAGAGCACTTTAGGAGGTCCCCTTTTATTCGTGTCAGCTGTATGGTTTAATTTAAAAGTAATTCCAAGCATTTAACACGCTTCCTTCATTTTAAAGAGTACTTCTTAAAAATGAAAGGGATTCAATCACTTTTTGGAGACAGACAGAGGGTACAATACATTTGTAAGTCCCATCAGTGAAGGTCTGATGGTTTCTGATTTAAATAGTTTTTATTAAATATGAAATGTCCAAATTACCTAATCATTGTCTCCTGTAAGATAAACACAGTTTTCCCAGGCCTTTCTCCAGAGTCTTATCTCAGAGCTGCAGGATGTCAGTTGATAATGTTGCCTTCATGTTAGACAAGCAGACAAAATAATTTGATTGTACTGCTTGCCATGTTGTTCTAAGCAGTTCTTTAAGAACTAAAACCACTTTGTTTCTGGTGGCATGACAAAGCCCATTACTTTCATTTTTTGAACTCCTCAAAAAGCTTCAACATCAATAAGACTGCTTTCAGAGCACACTGGTATAATGTGTTTAGTCTTGTCTAGTTTATCCATTCAGAGGTAGACATAAAACAAAAGTTAGGATGGTAGGAAAAATGCTTTTCATGCTGCAAAAACATGGCAAAATTACAGGTAATTACTTTTTAAACTGACAATCACTGAAGTGATTGTTTAAAGTTAAATTTTAAATAAATTATTCAAAAACATATAAACCTATATCCAAATGCTAGTCAGTAATTTCTGTACTGTTTGAATATTTTGCAATGCTCACACAAATGAAAGACTTTAGAAAAAATGATCAAAATAATCTTTACCATTATTTTCTGGAAGTAAGAATAAAATGCTTTAAATTTAAAAATATGAAATGAGAAGTTTTTTATTTTTACACTCGTGAGAGAGAAGCACAGGAAATGTAAAAATCAACTCAATATAGTGGCAATCTTTTGAAATAAGAGGGTAAATTAAGCGATTGGATATTTTTGAAAGATAAGCGTGAATAAATTAAAAAATAAAGCTTACAGTCAATGCATAACCACTTGGTGACCTCATGCAATGCACATATTTTGAGTCCATTTTTCTAATTTATAGAATAAGAATATAGTTATAGATGGGCTTCCCAGGTTGCTAAGTGGTAAAGAATTCACTTGCAAAATAGGAGACCCAGGTTAGATCCCTGGATCAGGAAGCTCCCCTGGAGAAGGACATGGCAGCTCACTCCAGTACTTTTACATGAGAAATCCCATGGACAGAGAAGCCTGGTGGGCTACAGCCCATGGGGTTACAAACAGTTGGCTACAACTTAGCAAGTAAACAGCAATGGCATAGTCATAGATACGTGAAGGCAGGTCATCTGATCAACTAACTCCGCACCGACACTGATGGACAGAAACCAGCATGTTCCCTGCACTCAGGGAGATTATGTTCTAGTCCAGAGAGCAAAATAAATAAATAACCAAATTATTGTATACTTAAATGTAAAACTGTGACTGTAATTAAGGACTACAAAGAAGAGGCTACATGGTTTTCAGTTCAGTTCAGTCCAGTTGCTCAGTCTTGTCTGACTCTGCGACTCCATGGACTTATGAGAGCTTATATGAAGCACAGTTTGATGTAGTAAGAGAGGTTAGAAGAGACCTCTGTGAGGACAAAGATGTTGTACTGCGTTTTGATTGAATGAACTAGTTAAATAAAGGATGGTAGCACATTTCAGGCAGAGGGACTTAGAACGTGAAGATCCTGTCAGGGGTCCTGAAGGAAGAAGTAACCTTCCATAGACAATGGAGAACATGGTGGAAAATGAGGCTTAACGAAGAGTAGACCAGATAGGGCTCTGGAGGATATTGCAGGATTTTTGTTCTTAGCCCTGCAAGAGGAGCCACTGAAAAGCTTTAGGAAAAAAGGTGATTTCTAATCTGCTCTTCAAATTAGACCAGTGTGAGCCACAGTGGAGGTGCTGGGCTTGAAAATGTGCTGTAAATTTTCAAATGCCCCTCAAGCTGTTCCTACACTGATAGCTGTACTCCCCATCCCTAACATCACCACATTCTGAAGAGAAATTGACCTGCTTGTCGTTTTAAAATGTTCTGTCTGTCTTTCTTAGAACTAGGGTTGGAAATAATATACATGAGATTGCAACGCACAATAAATAGGTGCCAATTTATTCACACAGTGACGTTGTAGGACACTTTTTTCAACAAAAGATGCAGTAGGAAGTTCATAGTTTTAAGTATGAGAAAAACATACTTGAAATCTTTCCATGGAAAACCAGTTCTTGTATACTAATGTGATAGTAGCTCTAGTCTTATTTTGAAAATGTGTTATGATTAAAAAAACAAGTATAAAATAGTATTAGCAAATGAATGTGTTTATAATGTAAGATTATAAGAAAACAGATTCATTTATGCCCATGATTTACTGCTTGATCTTTTTAAGCCACATAAAATGGTTGAATTAACATGTGTTTATGATCCTATTGAGTAACTTCTACAAATATCTGCTCCTTTGAATTGAAATTGCCATTTTAGCCATCAAATAACTGTAAACTTACAAAACTTACCTAGCTCCTCTGGGATACAGAATCTTCTTTGGCAAAACAAAGGCACTATTCAAATGGCTGGGACTTCCCAGGTTCCCCTAGTGATAAAGAATCTGCCTGACAATGCAGGAAACATAAGAGACGTGGGTTCAATCCCTGGATCAGAAAGATCCCCTGGAGGAGGGCATGGCGACCCACTCCAGTATTCTTGCCTAGAGAATCCCATGGACAGAGGATCCTGGTGGGTTACAGTCCATGGGGTCCTTAAGTTGGACACGACTGAGCAACTGAACACATTCAGAATGGCTACCAAGATCCGTCTAACACAGTGCTATTAGAGACCCTTTAAGTTGTGATCATGAAAAGTCTCTCAATGAACTGCTGTTGGCAGCCAGCCATCAAAACCATCACCTTCTGTTTATTTGAGCATCAATATTGCAAAATGGCACTTTGGAGAAATTGCCAAAAAACTATATCCTGATGAATTTACCGTTTTACTCTCTTGGTATCTACCTTGTATTTTACTGCCACAATATTCTTTACTTTGTCCATCAAAGTATAATCACCAAGAATAATTGTATTATTTACTCATGGTATTATTGATATATGATTCTTAAAATAGTAAATCTAAGGTAAGCTTAAAAAAAAAAAATCTGTACTGATACACACATCTGGTTAAAAGGTGTTCCTCTGCTTTATCTCTAAGTACTTGACTAACTTCTTAATTCTGAGGGATCAACAATAATTTCCAGTGTTTACCAGCAATCATAGATGACTAGCAGTTAAAAAGCCATCAGCCCTGTCACATTTTTCAAAGAACAGAATCCCTTTCCAGATGGTCCTTCATTTGGCTAATGGACAGCCTAAGGGGATAAAAATGTCACCTGTTGTAGCTAGTCAACAGTATTAATAAAAACACAAAAATAGACCATTCATGCAATGGCAACAACCCCAAAACAGATTTATGAGTTCCTTTACTGAGTTAATTTGCAATAATCATCATTTTGGCATTTTAAAGTTTCCAGCTCTTCCCTGAATTTTCCAACACTAAGTTTAAAAAAAAATCAAAAATAAATATTAGAAAATAAAAACTTATTTCCCAAAGCAAAGCGATGTTTAAACATATGCACCACAAATCAAGTTAAATATTGATGGGTTTTAAATGTATTTCTCCCATGAAAGTTAATAGTCATGAAAAAGAAAAGAGAATAGCCACATAAAGGAGAAACTATGTATAATTTTTGAAACTCTGGTAAAATAAAGGCAATTTTCTTTTTTATAATTCATATTTACTAAATTACATTTTGCAAACTATAAACCAATACAACCCAATTGTTTCTCAATAAGCTGTTTTTCTTTTCCTTTATCTAACTATATGTATGAGTGATGCCCTCTATTTGCAATGTGTTCCCCTTGTGGTAAAATCTTAACTGATGTTTCAAGGTCCAGATCATAGATCTCCATCTTCAGGTTTCCATTATTTTTATCCATATAAGCAGTGACAACACATTCTCAGATGCTCAAAAATGAAAGCACGGATGGCTAATCATTGCAAGAAGATTTTTCTGAAGTTACCTTTTCAAGTCACCCACTGAGGTGACATTACAGAAGATGTTAAAGTCTAATCTATAGGACAATCCAAAATCATAAATATATTAGTTAAATTGAATGCTTACTAAATAACTTTCTTTCAATTTATATGAAAAACATATTTTAATTACTATACAATCAAGAAGTATAACAAGGCAGCATACATTTAAAAGTCCACTGGGAATAAAACAAGCCAGTTCTGATAGCCAGTTCTATTTCATCTTTTGTTTTCAGTGAAGTAAAACTAAGACACACACATTACATAAATGCCTTTTTTATGTTATAAAGATGTATTTCAAAAATTGTTTTATATATTTCAAATAATTTAGATCCTCGGTTTTCTTTAGTGCCCTATAGTTTTTCTTCTTAAAAATCATAGAATATATTGAAAGCAAATGTCAGCACTATGCAGGCATAATATCATTCTCTATTTTGCGGCTCTATAGCATGTGGTAAAAATTCAACAAATCATCATAACTTACCAAGCAAGTCACTAACAAAGAAGTGAACTAATACTTTTCTTCCAGGTCTGATTTTGATGCCAGTATCCACTCAGCTACTTTTAATGGTGAGGAAGGGAGGGGCACAATTAACAGAGGAAGACTGTCCAGCTAATAGTTTCACACCTAACAAAAAACCATAAGAATTAGAAGCTAGTTTGTATACTCAGTCACTGCTGCTGCTGCCGCTAAGTCGCTTCAGTCGTGTCCGACTCTATGCGACCCCATAGACGGCAGCCCAACAGGCTCCCCCGTCCCTGGGATTCTCCAGGCAAGAATACTGGAGTGGGTTGCCATTTCCTTCTCCAATGCTTGAAAGTGAAAAGTGAAAGTGAAGTCACTCAGTCGTGTCTGACTCGTAGCGACCCCATGGACTGCAGCCCACCAGGCTCCTCCATCCATGGGATTTTCCAGGCAACAGTACTGGAGTGGGGTGCCATTGCCTTCTCCTAAGTTATGTCAAACTCTTTGCGATCCCATGGACTATAATCTACCAGGCTCTTTCATCCATGGCATTTTCCAGGCAAGAATACTGGAGTGGGTTGTCATTTCCACCTCCAGGGGATCTTCCCAACCCAAGGATCGAACCTGTGTCTCCTGCACTGGCAGGCGTCACCTAGGAAGCAGAAGCTAGTTTAGATAGTTGCAGAATTAAATACATTGTAAATTAAAACAATGTTTTAGCAGTAAAGTCCTCCTGCTAATGCAGGAGATATGGATTTAGTCTCTGGGTCAGAAGAATCCCTGGAGAAGGCAATGGCAACCCACTCCAGTATTCTTGCCTCGGAAATCCCATAGACAGGGGAGCCTGGAGGGCTACAGTCCATGGGTTTGCAAAGAGTTGGACATGACTGACTAAACAACAATGACAAAATAGTGTCTTATAAATTGCTTTCTTTCTGTTTGATAATTTTGTAGAAATATATAAGAATCTTCTCAGGGATACTTTTTAAAAAATATGTAAGAATCTTCTCAGGTATAGTTTTTGAAGTTAAAGACAACAATAGCATCTTTGGAGAAGATGCAAAATTCTCCTAAAGGAAATAAGATTCCAAATCTAGCATTAGACATGGAGAAACATGTTCTTCAACTGGAATTTTTTTATAAAAAGACATGATGCTAGAATTTTATTTTGTGAAATCTTAGAGACAGTTTTCCAAAGTAATTGATGAAGAATCTTTGCCAAAACCCTCATTGCATTCTTAGCAAATTCATTAAAAAAATTTAAAATAATGATATATAAGCCCTTTTACACAAATTTTTGTTTTAGGTCCTGTAGCATATGAAAGTAATAATAGATCTCAAATTGAGTAGTTATATTTTTTCCACTTGACTCTAAAATAAAAAAGTAATAATTAAAAGTTCAGACATAAACATATATATCAAAAAGAGAATCTTCATAGAATATCAAGTAAAATAATCTACAAAAACAACTAAAACAAATGTTGTTACAGAGACTTTATATATCTGCAAGTAGCTGTGCATTTGGTAATCTGCTTTCTACTTTGAGTTCCCAGAGAAATAATGTTACCTAATAATCACCCTGAATGTCATATTTTCATTTTTTTCTGTATACAGCTCCATAACCTACTTGAAGCTTTAAAGAAAAGAATTTGTGACTAAGATTCCTATATTCTGAGATCATTGGCAGTGATATGAATAATGGCTTCTTATCAAAATCCCTAACAGAAAGGAAACCATCTCTACAAAAAGAATATATAAGGGCACACCTCTAAATGGTATTTTTAGGTTTAAGAGGGTTTTTTCCATATCATTTATGTGTTACTAATGTTAATCCAGAAAATTGTATAAAATTTATCAAAGCCAAATTACTTATTTTTATCTTCAGATTCATAAGGGACCACATGGTGTTGATATTTTTGAATCCCAGGTAAACATATTTTCACACTTTCTGTCTAACTTGCCTCTTTTACTGAGCTGCTCCTGTACCAGTTTCAAGTCAGTTTTCCAACAGGTGCTTTTTGTCTGCAGCTATGGTACTTATGGTACACAAAGTGGAGGAAAATATACCAAACACAAAAAAATGTACTTTAGAGTTTGCAAATCACATAAATAAAGAAAGTCATCTATTACAGTTTCCCAGAAACTTTTGGCACTTAATCTCTCAGGAATCAATTAAAGAACTTTTGGCAATTAATTTCCAAAGGAATCAGTTGAAGAAATGGATATATTTCATCTTAATAAAGGACTTAACCATAAAATGCCTAGGTAAACTTTGCTTCTAACTTAATATTAGTTGTTCTAACTGCATTATAAAATAGAGGTTATTATAATTTCCAGCACCCAGGGTATTATGATGATTATAGGAAATGATTCATTTTAAATCTTTAGATAATTATTTGGGAAAAAGCAAATCCTCTATGAATCCTCTATCTATTATTAGACAATAATTATAGTGAGGGACATTAGAAATAATAATTATGAAGAATTTACCTCCATATAATATGTTGGTATAAGTACAAACACTTTTTTAGTTACATATTAAATGTCTTCTCAGTTTGTGGAATATAGAAGTCTCCATTTTGACCTAAAGATTAACAATTAAATTGGCAATATAAAATAATATTCTTATCCATCAGTTGTGATCATAATTTTTTGGAGGGAAAAAAAAAAACATCAAAAATGGTATTTGCTTTCCTCACAAGGCAACTATAGAATTGATACAGGTACACTTTTAAAAAATAAAATAAGAAAAATATAATAACCATTACCTTCTCATTTTTATGAGTATGCCACAGTCTCATTAGATATGGACTATTTCATTGCCTTGAATAATTCAGGGACTAACAAAAGAACATCTGTGTAACAAAGCACTACCCCTTGAAATTTAAAATCTCATTAATGAATTAAAACAACACATTAACTACCTCAATATCATGGAATTAGTCCATTATGAAAATGCTCATTCTTATATAACAAAGTCAAATGGAAATATTATAAGGATGTTGCCCAAGGTCATTATGAACCACAAGCCAAATTTATAGTCTTCTTTTCAATTTTGTAGCTAATTGATACATTTCAATGGATAATACAGCAACTATTTGGTGATAGACTCAATTTCCTAAATGTCTTAAAAAATCTTTCAAACACTTCATAAACATTTAATTTAATAAATATATTTTCCCCAACAGTGTAAGTTACCTATATTCAGGAAATCTGTTTGTCTCATTCACTGCTGTATCTTTAACTCCAGCACTAAGGCCTCAGATGCAGTAAATGCTCAGAAAATATATTAATATGTCAAATTTATGTCAAAATTAATACGGAGACATGCAAGCAAGACTAAACAGCTACTTGTGCAACAATGATTATTCAGTATTTTGAAGGCATACAAAAAATGCGTTTAAAAATCCTTTACTGAATATGTGCACAGGAATGTACTGCTTACTCTGGAGAGTATACAGCATGAATTGAACTTTATACTGGCCCCAGGAGCTTACATACAATAGGTGAACTAACAAAAGCTTGGTAAGTTTTACATACATTATGAGGAGTAAAAATAAGTACTGATGACATAACAATCCATAGTGAATGAAGTACTGCCACTATGGAAGACAGTATGGTGATTCCTTAAAAAAAAACTACCATATGACCCAGCAATCCCACTCCTAGGCATATACCATGAGGAAATCAAAACTGAAAAAAACACAAGTATCCCATTGTTCATTGCAACACTATTTACAATAGCTGGAACATGGAAGCAACCTAGATGTCCATCAGCAGATAAATAGATAAACAAATTGTGGTACATATACACAATGGAATATTGTACAGCCATAAAAGGAAAGCATTTGAGTCAGTTCTAATGAGGTGAATGAAATTAGAGCCTATTATACGGAGTGATGTAAGTCAGAAAGAAAAAGATAAATATTATACTCTAACACATAGATCCCATCACTTCATGGCAAATGGTTGGGAAAACAGTGGAAACAGTGACAGACTTTATTTTTTGGGGCTCCAAAATCACTGCAGATGGTGACTGCAGCCATGAAATTAAAAGATGCTTGTTCCTTGGAAGAAAAGTTTTGACCAACCCAGACAGCATATTAAAAAGTGGAGACATTGTTTTCCCATCAAAGGTCCATCTAGTCAAAGCTATGGTGTTTCCAGTAGTCATACATGGATGTGAGAGTTGGACTATAAAGAAAGCTGAGCGTGGAAGAATTGATACTATTGAACTGTGGTGTTGGAGAAGACTCTTGAGAGTCCCTTGGACTACAAGGAGATCCAACCAATCCATCCTAAAGGAAAGCAGTTCTGAATATTCATTGGAAGGATTGATGTTGAAGCTGAAACTCCAATACTTTGCAAAAAGTATTGACTCATTTGAAAAGACCCTGATGCTGGGAAAGATTGAAAGCAGGAAGAGAAGGGAATGACAGAGAATGAGATGATTGGATGGCATCACCGACTCAATGGACATGAGTTTGAGTAAACTCCAGGAGTTGGTGATGGACAAGGAGGCCTGGCATGCTACAGTCCATGGGTTGGACTGCAAAAAGTTGGACACGACTGAGCGACTGAGCTGAACTGAGGGTGGAATTGGAACACATATATATGGAATCTAGAAAAATGGTATTGAACAATTTATTTACAGGGCAGCAATGGAGAAAAAGACATAGAGAACAGACTTATGGACATGGGGAGAAGGGAGGTGAGGATGAGATGTCTGGAAAGAGTAACATAGAAACTTGCATTGCTTCTAAGTCGCTTCAGTCATGTCTGACTCTGTGCGACCCCATAGATGGCAGCCCACAAGGCTCCCCTCGTCCCTGGGATTCTCCAGGCAAGAACACTGGAGTGGGTTGCCATTTCCTTCTCCAATGCATGAAAGTGAAAAGTCAAAGTGAAGTCGCTCAGTCGTGTCCGACTCTTAGCGACCCCATGGACTACAGCCCACCAGGCTCCTCCATCCATGGGATTCTCCAGGCAAGAGTACTGGAGTGGGGTGCCTTTGCCTTGCATTACAATTTGTAAAATAGACAGCCAATGGGAATTTGTTGTATGGCTCAGAAAAGTGAAACAGAGGCTCTGTATCAACCTAGATGGGTGGGGTCAGGAGGGAGTTTCAAAAGGGAGACGATATATATATATACCTATGGCTGATTCATGTTGAGGTTTGACAGAAAACAGCAAAATTCTTAAAGCAATTATCCTTCAATTAAAAAATAAAATTACACAAAGAATGGTTCTGTAAAAGTAAGTAAATGGGTGTGTCAGTGGTGATAAAAGAGAGTTGACATGGACTCAGACTGGATGCAGAAGGCAAGAAAATGAAAGGGCAAGGGAGAGAGAGAGAAAGAGATAGAGAGAGATTGGATGAAGGGAGGAAAAGGGAGAGAGGGATGAAAGCAAAGTTATTTATGGTTTTAAGGAAAACAGTAAGAAAAAGGATACAGAAGAAGCTGGTTGGAATATAAATGGAAAGTAATATATTTGAGGTACAGTGTTAGATGCATTTTCTAGGATCCTGTTTTTGCTAAGTGCATCGGTGACAATTTTGCTACTATAATGTAAAATGGTTAGGGGACCACCAAGGAATATGTAGGTGAAATGTTAGATAATTGAGATTTATTTTAGTGAAGAACAAGCTTTCCTGTTAGCAACATGCTAAATGTGATGCTGTTAAAAGTTCATTATAGTGCAGCCAATTATCTGATAATTTATTGGCAAATGTGGTACTTTGACCTGCATTTAATAATGAGTCATAACTCTTATGTACATGCTATATTTGAATATAGTATGAAGTAAGTATATCATGAATTTTATGTTTAAGCATTGATGCACTACAGAATTGCATGATATCACCCACTATGGGCTGAGCAAAGTCAGAAGTAAAACTAAGCTTACAAGTTGAGGAAGAGACAAACCACATAATTAATAAAATCTTAATCTAGTGTTTTAAGTGCTTCATTGGTATAAACAAATTACCAAGACTGGTCAGAGAATATAGTGGCATTTATGCTGGGTTGAGAACGATTCAGAAACCTCTAGAAAGCAATTCACTTGAGATGTGCCCTGAACAATGACCAGTGTTACAACAAATAGAAAAGAAAAAGAGGATAGAGGAAGAAGAGGATAAGGAATAAATTATCAAATGATTTACATATATCATTTGCTTAGTGAATGGTATATATAAAGAAGGAGCTTAAATATTAGTTAGAAGTTGGAAGAGAAAACAGAGTCCAACCAGGCTTTCCACTGAGTTGTATATTGTACATGTCAATTCTCTTATTTACATTATAAGAAGTAAAAATGAGTACTGATGACATAACAATTTTCAAAGTGAATTAAAAATCAAGAATGGTTCTGGAAAAAATAAGTAAATGAGTGTGTCAGTGGTGATAAAATATGGCAAAAACCACCACAACATTGTAAAGCAATTAGCCTCCAATTAAAATAAATTAATTTTAAAATAATAAAAAATAAAACACCCAAAAAAAAAAGTAAGAAAGGGCAGTGGAATCTTTTATTCTTGCATGGAAAGTTAGTTCTGAAATACTACCATGACCCTAATTATCACTTTAACCTTGGGTAAGTTACTTAGAATTTCTTCATCTGTAACAGAGTCAATTAAAAATTCCCACTGGAATTTGGTGGGTAGTCGCTAGAGGCTCCTATAAGAGACTATAATAAAGTAGTAGATGTGTAGGACATCTAAATAGAATTACCATGGCCAAAACTGCACAAAATCTAACTTTAAAATGCCCCTTATATACTTCTGCCACCAGTGTTTCAATTGTTACTGTGCTTTTTAATTGAAGGATTTTAATAAATGTTATTTATTTATTTTTAAATTTTTATTGGAGTTTAGAAAAATATATTTCAAAAGATTTGTAAATGGACAACAGCTTAAGATAACCACAGATCTCATTTAAAATCAAGCTCCAAGTCAGACAAGAATGCTAAAGAATCAATGAGATTAAAGTTTATTGGTAAAGCTGGGAGATAAGGCATAGCCTTATGGCATTACTTTGTCCTAAAACACAGTATTATGTCAAATGCATTCTCCTTTATTCTAACAGCTTTTTAATCTTAAATAACTTCCTTCTATTCCTCCCAGTTCTTGCAAAGTATCAAAGGGTCTACATACTCTTAATATTATGGTAACCTAGAGTTGACTCGTAGGAAAAGACTCTAAGGCTGGGAGAGATTGGGGGCAGGAGGAGAAGGGGACGACAGAGGATGAGATGGCTGGATGGCATCACCAACTCGATGGACATGAGTTTGGGTGAACTCCGGGAGTTGGTGATAGGGAGGCCTGGCGTGCTGCATTTCATGGGGTCGCAGAGTCGGCCACAACTGAGCGACTGAACTGAACTGATGGTGGTTATAAATTTTATTTGGGATTCAGTATCATTTTTCTGATGATTTCCTAATCCTGGTGGAATTTTCAAAAATGTTTGTTTAAATTGATTTATTTTCTTAAGTTTAAAAACTAGAAACAGAATAGCTATATTGCAATATCTGAGTTAATATAACATGTAGGTATAATATTCCTTAGCATTAACTATTAAAGAATAATAAAACTCCAGAAGGGAAAAGACTCAGTAAAAATAGCTGGGATTTAAAATTATATTTTTCGGCCTGTTAATTTATCATACAGAGTAAAAATAAGCCATAGGTATGAAATGGAAACTCTACCAAATGCCTCTGTGTTTCAGTAAACTTAATTATACAGCACACCATAAAATGACAGTAATATTAGAGAAGAAAAGTAGCAATTTCAGATGTGCAATAACTGCTTTTTACAAGGGTAGAAATTACATCAAGCACATACACCTATTCAGTCTAATACTATTTTCTAGCAAGAGCCAGTGGGATTCACAGTCAAGGGGAGGGAAAGATTTAACTAAGCAGAAATCTGCTTGGTTCAGAAAAGGTTTGTCTACAAACCCACTGCATTGTGAGTGTGTTCATTTGCTAATACATAGGTATCTTATATAAAAATTCGTATTTAATCTTTAAATTTACATGTACACATGTGCTTGTAACAGCTTCAGTCAAAAACCACTATTAATGGATGATTCTTGGCTTTTAAAGGGTCTCTGATATACTTGTTACTGCATCTGATCTAAGTATGTATCACATACAATGACTTTATGAGGATAGCATCCTGTTACGAATAATAGAATGAATCTCAATATTTCTGAAAAAGCTTTTATGTAATCATGCCAGAAAACTTCCATTAAAAAATCTAAAGGAGTATTATTGAATTTTTATTTCAAATTGGAAAGATTTTTATTCATTTCTGCCTTCTACTATTATTTTCATTAATTTAAAGAGAACACCATACCTTTCTTGGTATGTTGGTATTGGATTTCTTGTTTATTAGTTAATTAATACCCCTATCATGACTTTGCTTGATATCTGTGCCTAACATTTCTATAAAGATTTTTTTGTCATACAAACCTTGTTTAGAATGATAGCTTGGTTGTTAACTGTTTGATCTCAGGGAAATTCTCTAAAATTGAACCTGTTTCCTCATCTACAAAATTAATATATTAATACCTTCAGTCATAATAATTGTTATCCAGGGCAGATGTAATATATATAAAGTTCCTACTACATTGCTAAACATAAAGTAGGTGATAAAGTGCTGATAGCTTTTATTTATTCTATTATTATGTATATAGTATAGTACACACTAGACTGGAGTTCTAATTTCAGTTTTAAATTTCTCTCTTGACCCTAGGCAAATCAACATCTTTGTGGCATTGAAAATATCACTTGATTTTTATCACATCACAGCAAAATCTTCAGATTCTGTTAAAGAGAATATGTGCCTTGCTACTATATAATGTCAGATACTTATGAGCTCACATAAAAAGTGGCAGAGAATTGTGTTTTAAGAAACATAGGATAAAAATATTGTTGTGGAATAAAAATATCATAGATTATTAATAAAATTGTTACCTGGCTGAGAACATAAAATCTGTTTCTTTGTGGGTAAAGGAATTGGAAGGCAAGGGCTATATAAGAGGAAAGCGATTGGAATGCCCTAATTTTGTGCTCATGGAATAAAACTGAGGAATTGAAAGCATATATATGGAATTTAGAAATATGGTAACAATAACCCTGTGTACGAGACAGCAAAAGAGACACTGATATATAGAACAGTCTTATGGACTCTGTGGGAGAGGGAGAGGGTGGGAAGATTTGGGAGAATGGCATTGAAACATGTAAAATATCACGTATGAAACGAGTTGCCAGTCCAGGTTCGATGCACGATACTGGATGCTTGGGGCTGGTGCACCAGGACGACCCAGAGGGATGGTGTGGGGAGGGAGGAGGGAGGAGGGTTCAGGATGGGGAACACATGTATACCTGTGGCGGATTCATTTTGATATTTGGCAAAACTAATACAATTATGTAGAGTTTAAAAATAAAATAAAATTTAAAAAAATAAAAATAAAAAATAAAAGAGAGGGGCTCACAGTCAGTTTTGATTGGACACAATGTACCTCCTGATAATCCTGAGAAACTGATAGATGAATAAAGTCTGATGCTTCTAGTGTTGTTGGCAGTAGGTTTCCATCAACTGGAATATGAATTATCTCCCTATTTGTTTGTTAATCTTAACATTCTTTTATCAGATTTCAAAAGGTCTTTCTTTCACAACTGGAAGATAAAAATACTCTTTGCTTTTGAGTATGTTTCTAGATGATTCATTGAACAGATTCATCAAGTTGTTCCTCTAGACATAGATATGTCATGGCCTGTGTATAGTCATATGTGTATACTCCCTCCTTTCTTTTTTCCCTCATTCCTTTCTTCCATCCTAACCTGTCTTCCCTCCTTCCTTCCTATATATTTGCCTGGAGAGGGATTATTCATTTCTTCTCTAAGGTATATTTACACCTCTCTTTGACTAATGTTAAAACTAAGGATTATATGCCTACTTTTTTTTCTCTAAGGATTCTGGGTATAATGACAGATATACAACCAACAAGTTACATGTAAAATAGAATCAATTTCCTTCCATAATATGTGAATATATGTTCCTTAGGGAAAATTCCCATGGATGGAGGAGCCTGGTAGGCTGCAATCCATGGGGTCTCTAAGAATTGGACACAACTGAGTGACTTCACTTTCACTTTTCACTTTCATGCATTGGAGAAGGAAATGGCAACCCACTCCAGTATTCTTGCCTGGAGAATCCCAGGGACGGGGGAGCCTGTTGGGCTGCCGTCTGTGGGGTCGCATAGAGTCGGACACAACTGAAGCGACTTAGCAGCAGCAGCAGTAGCAGGGACAAAATTTGAAATATTCATATACCTCTTAGATCACTGGTCACACATGCCAAAAAGCATATGTGATGAAGTTAACACAGGAATAATAGTGTATTCTTTGACAACTGCAAAATATGACAGAGCACCTTTAGAATGATGGAGATAATTGGTCACTGTCTTTGAACTTGACAATGTACTATGCTCTTGATATACATTGTCTTTGAGCTTACAGCAATCCTAGAATGGTAGATGGTGTGGTCCATCATATGGAAAAAAAAATGACTACCAAAGCAAGGATTAAATCCACAACAGTAAATAAGCATTATGGTGAGTTTACAGTACTAGATGTATTCTATGATGACTCCAGAGCCACCAAAGTCAAATTTTACTATCTACCTTAAAGTTTTCTATCATTATATAGGTATAGTCTGTATTTTGTATCTGTAAGAGATTTTATAAAATAGAGGGAAATTCCAAAGATATGCTATTAACATTTTAGGTATCAATTTATTTTTTAAAAGGAAATCATAATTGTCACACTTATAGGATATAAATAGTCAATAGGAAGAGGTCAAATATATTCTGATGTGTTGTCATTTGAGAATTAAGTAGTGCTTCTCAGATTGAAGTAAAGCATCTATCACCAGCTGTGTGAACTCAGGGGAGAAAATATGTTGTAAGAGTTCATTATTTTTCTCCATTTCTAGCCACTGTCCCTATTCAGGTATAGCAGCGCAGATGGTGTTGTGGTAAAGACACATAACACTGTCAGGAGCTGTAACATATGGCAAAAATCTGGCATTCCTCATTCCCACAAGTTTCAAGGTTAAGATAGAAACTTGTCACTTTTCTGACATTCAATTAACTCCTTTCCTTTGTCTTTACCTGAAAATATAAAAGGATCTTTTAAGAGATTTTTTTCCCATACTTAACTCATTTCTGTGACTCTACCTACTTTCTTTATTTCATTAGCACTGATCTAATGATTTTTTGAATTATTATAATGCATCCTGTGTTATGTCAAAAATATGTTCTTAAAAGTTATTCCATTAGGAATTAAATTATATTTAAATGCAGTAGAGAAGCTTGGTAAAGGGGTCAGTGTATAAGTCTTTTGCAAAGTTAAAGTTATATGTACCTTCTTATATGTATAGTTTGCATATGTAATGTTTACTTGAAATAAGGATATGAAAAAATATATTAATGTACTTATTTTCATCAGGAAATTACAGGTTTGTTACAGGATGTATATAAGAGAATGTTCTTTTCTGATGCTGTAAATTACAAGTTTCATAGAATTAAAATCTCACAAAAGACATGGTGAAAAAAATCTTACTAAGAATGAAAAGGCAGTAATTATCTGGCAATAAAGATAAAAATTTGGTCTGCCATAAAGCACACATAGAAATAAGTCTAAAAGCATGGACTTTCCATCCAAGATTCTTCCTTTGAAATTCAATAACTTATTCATGTTCCTCTCTCATAGTCTTCATCCAGATGCCCAGTCATTCCAGGGAACAGAACAATGAGCCATCTTTGTGAAAAAACTAATTAGAGAAATTTAAAATATGTCTATAGAAGGTATTTAACTCAACATTCTAAGTTAAAGGATAATGATTAGTGTGCTTTCACATAAAAGGCTGAATAATTTTTCTCTTTTAGATGTTAGAAAATAGAACTAAACAGAAAGAGTAAATCTGCTTTTAAAAACAAGTACCATTGGAGTAGAGGAATGGAATTAAATTGCTTGTCCTCAGAAATGTCTCTAGATTTCCAAAATGTTGAACCACAAAAGCTAATATTTATAAGGAGCTGAGGGCTGCATTACGTTTAAGACAACATAAAATGTCTTTTTATTATCTCTGAACTGAGATAGTTTACTAGACAGACAGGTTGTTTCTCAAAATCATTTTCTCAAAGAGAATTGACAAAGTCTGCTATATTTTTGTGGCCAAAATTGAAATTTAAATGAGAGGATAGTGAGTTTAACATGTATAATCACAAATCAGGTTCCAGAAAAACTCTGAATGATAGAAATGAGAATAAATGTAACAAATTGAAATTGAAAACATTTCCATTCACATCCCAAATAAACACATATGGAAGTACATATGAAAATAACTGAGTTCTTTATGGAAAGTAAACCTAGAATGAACAGTGTCAAAAGTATAATATGACCAGAAGAAATCCATTCGATTGTGGTTCACATTAATAGAGCTATTGTATTCAGAAAGAAAGAAAGTGAAGTCACTCAATCGTGTCTGACTCTCTGAGACACCATGGACACCAGGCTCCTCCGTCCATGGGATTTTCGAGGCAAGAGTACTGCAGTGGGTTACCATTTCCTTCTCCAGGGATCTTCCCAACCCAAGGATCAAACCCAGGTCTCCCACATTGTAGATAGACGCTTTACCGTCTGAGCCACCAGGGAAATCAATAGGTGTTGTGTAATTGGGGTTTTATTGCTTCTCCAGCTTTGTCCCTTACCATTCATTTACTTGCATTCCCCAAATTCAATCAAATTAAACTTTGCTTAGTTTTTCAAAGACATCGTGCTCAATTATTTGAGAGATAGAAAGTCATTCTTGGGTTGATCCTTCAGATTTTACCTTAGAGACCCCATGATCAAGTTAGTTGTCTCTCTCGGGCATTCTCATTGCATCTGGACTTAGAATTCTGTCCCTGATCACACTGTTTTTCGATTGTTGCTTACCTTGATAAATTTACCCCGCTAGACTTTAGACAGTTACAGACTTCGCTTTCTTGGCTCCAAAATTGCTGCAGTAGGTGACTGCAGCCATGAAATTAAGACACTTGCTCCTTGGAAGAAAAGCTATAACAAATCTAGACAGCATATTAAAAAGCAGAGACATTACTTTGCTGACAAATGTCCATACAGTCAAAGCTATGGTTTTTCCAGTAGTCATGTATGGATGTGAGAGTTGGGCTATAAAGAGAGCTGAGCCTTGAAGAACTGGTGCTTTTGAACTGTGGTGTTGGAGAAGACTCTTGAGAGTCCCTTGGACTACAAGGAGATTCAACCAGTCAATCCTGAAGGAGATCAGTCCTGAATATTCATTGGAAGCACTGATGCCAACACTGAAGTTCCAATAGTTTGACCACCTGAAGCAAAGTGCCAACTCATTAGAAAAGACCCTGATGCTGGGAAAGATTGAATGCAAGAGAAGGGGATGACAGAGAACGAGATGGTTGGATGACATCACTGACTCAATGGACATGAGTTTGAGTGAGCTCCAGGAAATGGTGAAGAACAGGGAAGCCAGGTGTGCTGCAGTCCATGCAGAAGCAAGAGTCAGACACAACTGAATGACTGAACAACAATAAGACTTTAGGATCTCTGCAGGCAGGACCTTGTCTATTTTGCGATTACTATTGCATCCATCTTCTGTACTGTCTAGAACATAAACATCTATTTACTGTGTGTGTGTGTTCTGTCACTCACTCAGTCATGTCCAACTCTTTGGAACCCCATGAACTGTATCTTGCCAGGCTCCTCTGTCCATGGAATTTTCCAGGCAAGAATACCAGATCTACTCCAGGAGATCTCCTTGACCCAGGAATCGAATCTGCATCTCTTGTGTCTCCTGTATTGGCAGGTGGATTCTTTACCACTGTGCCACCTAAGAAGCCCCCAGTCATTGAGTCAGATTATTCAAATAAGAAAAGACATAGCTCTATCCACTGTGTGCATGCATACGACTGGGAAAGAAAGTGCTCTATTCTGGAATGTTTCATGTACCATCAAGTACCTGGCTAAAAAATGTGCCCAGATGACCTACCAATAGAGAGAGGAAAAATGTTATATATAATGGCAGAATAAATATCCTCAATGAGGGAAGCACTGAGAAAGACACTATGTATTTTTTTAATGAATGTACCAGAGAAGGAAAATTATATATGTTGCATGCAGCACCAGAAGACATAACTAATCTTAAGAGATAGAAGTAACAGGGATGAATTACACTTCACCATAAGGAAACATTATCTGATGATTAACCCTGTCACAAAATGGAGTGGGATCTTCTGGCACAAGTTCTTTGTCATTGGAATGATCACTTTTGCATATAGAAGAAAAGCAGTTTACAAGTTCATGAATTAGAAAGGAAGTAATACCACATGATTTTATAGTGGAGGAGAAATCTTTTTCCCTCTACTCATCTAAGTTCTTGTCTGAGAACCACCCCTACAATGACCCCACCCTCCACCCCCATAATAAAAGACATTAACAAAAGAAAAATAGAAGTTTAATAGCGTCTACATAAGAGGTCAATAGTTCCCCCAAGGTCACACAGGGAGTTACTGACAGCCATAGCTTCAACTCAGGTTCTCTATGTTGTTGAAATCAGAACTGAAGGAGTACTCCTGCCCAAATGGCTACAGGTATCTTATTTTAACTGCTGCACACTATTCTCTTGTATGAACTTCCTGATAGAAGTAATTTAAAAATCTTTATTTTTGAACTTTTTGTGCTATTTCAGGGGTATTTTTTTTTTAAACATATCGTTCCTTTTTTATAAACTTACCCAATCTGATTATCTCTTAATTGGCGAGTTTAATCTGTTTACATTTATTAATAGGAATTTTGAATGTATTTCCTCATTTTATTGGTATTTTCTATTTATACTCATTTTCTTGCCCTTTTTTGTCTTCCTTTTCTGCCTTTTGTTGAATAAAGCTTTCTATGTTCTTCCATAAACAAATTATTCTCTTCTCTCTGCAGGTTTCGAAAATATAGATTATATATTTCAATGTCAATTTTAAAATTTTAATATATTAAAATTTTAATATATATTTTGATCCATAATATATTTGATCAGTAATATATTTTGATCTATCAAGCTTTGTTGTTGTTGTTCAGTCGCTAAGCTGAGTCTGCTTTCTGACTCCATGGGCTGCAGTATGCCAGGCCTCCCTGTCCCTCACTGTCTCCTGAAGTTAAGCACCACACACACACATACACACAAGTTATATATGAAAGTTATTAGGTGTTGAATGTGTCCACATATTATGAAAATTTATATGTTCACCTTTATCTTTTTAACCAACGCTCTTCCTCAGTCATACTTTTCTTGTAATTAATATTCTTGCTTTAATAATCCTTCTGCTGAGAATTTATGTGATGAAATTTTAATCTTTGTATGACTGGTTTAGCCAGGAATAATATTTTAGGTTGACACATTTTTCCAGACTACGAATGCGTTTTCCATCTGTTTCTATTGACAACAACGTTTTCCTTTGGTTTAATTTTTTTTTTTTTCCCAGTTAATGCGATTTGTTTCTGGCTTTTAAGGTTTTACAATTTATCATTGACATACTCAGTTTCTCTATCATGTTTAAGTGTGCATTTTTATTTATTCAGGCTGTTTATTTAGGCACTTGGAGTGCCTTCTGTGCCATGTCATTATTTGATTGTGAAAATTATCACCATTTCCTTTTTTCAAATATGACTTTCAGTTCATTTACTCTATTTTATTCTTCTAAGACACTTAGCTATAAGCGGGAGAATCCATAGTATTCTCTGTATTTCTTTAATTTTTTAAGTAGTATTTATATACTTGTGTTTTGGGGCTGTGCTCTAAGTAAATTCCTTAGTACCGTTTCAAATTCAGCAGATCTCTATAAAACTATGTGAACTATTTCTAAAGGCTGGTCTGTTTACTGAATTGGTGGTGGGTTTTTGTTTATTTGTTTGTTTTCAGGTACATATTTCTTTATTAAGATTCCTTAAAGATCCCTTCCACCAGTCTTTCTTTTATCTTTGCTTAGTTCATTTAAAAAACTTGACATTTATCCCTTGGAGGATTGCCAGCTATTACTAAAGTGTTTTACAGTCTTATCCATATAAACATTTCATCTTGGGTAAATTCAATTTCTGATTGATTATTGGATTATTTGGGGAATTATTTTTCTTCTTCATTTTTTGGTTACCAGGCTTGTTTTGAGTGGGAGGTTCTTATTTTTTTTCTCTCCTTTTTCTCCCCCCTATAGGTATGTGTTTCCTTTTGTGTGAATCAGTTTTGTGGTTGCCTCTACTTGTCTTTAAGTGATTTTTTAGGTCCTAGGACTCATAGTAACAATATCATGCTCTGACTCATAGGCGAATAACATACATGACCATCAAGCAAGTGGGGAACTTGATTCGTTTCTCAGTTATGAATATGTGACCTTATACTTCCATATTTCACAACTCCATATATGTGGTAGCCTTAGGGAACAACTGTTTTTAGTCTTCTCTAATAAGCAGGAGGAGCCTTGGCACACAATCCTTGCTTTAAACACTGAGTCTGGCTCTATAAATCCATTTTATGGGAGCAATTTTAATCCCTGTGGCCTCAGAAAAAGTGACCTCTTCTCCTACCTGATTTTGGACTTTAATCCTAGAGGGGCAAAGGATGTTGTTCTACCCATCACCTTGTATTTATGGCCCATGGTAATCTCTGTTCAGTTTGTAAGACCTGCTTTATCTTAATAGTGTTTTCTTTATTTTATATATAATTGTTATGTGATTGAGTCAAAGATTGCATCATAATGTTATTTTACTGTCTTCTCAACAATTCTTCTACTCATTGTTTTATCATCTGTGGTTGCTTTTGTTTATAATCATGGAGCACAGTATTCTATTTATGTCAGCATATTGATAAAAACAGAATTAGACTTAAAACATACTAACACAATATTACTCATGGAAAGTCATATATACATATATATATATATATATATGTGTGTGTGTGTGTGTGTAGATAGTATATAGAAAACCAGAGGAGAAACCACTCTACATGGTGTATCCAGGGGGATCAGTGAATTGAACTTAAATTTTGATTTGACAATCATTTATTGGGTCATCTCAGTGGCAATTTAATTTCAGAAAAGCAATAGCATCTGTAATAGGAAATTAGCATTGTTGATTTGAATACTATTGGTATTGTTGTTTTGTTTGTATTTACATTGTAAATATTTTTGCTGTGTAAGTGCACAAGGGTCCTATATATATATATACTTTAACTTCACTCTGAATATGATCTTAATTAACCGATATAATAAATAATGGTATATGGCTTCCCTGGTGGCTCAGACGGTAAACAACCCACCAGCAATGCAGGAGACCCAGGTTTGATCCCTGGGTTGGGAAGATTCTCTGGAGAAGGAAATGGCAACCCACTCCAGTATTCTTGTCTATAAACAGAGGGATCTGTGGGATCACAAAGAGTCAGACAGGACCAAGTGCCTAACACAAACACACAATAAATAATGTTATATAAATACTAGATAAATTTTCTTTTACTGGGAAAACCTCCGCCATAAAGTAGAATGAGACTGTATAACCTAATCCTCATAATATTCAAGTGAAAGTGAAAAGTGAAAGTGAAGTAGCTCAGTTGTGTCCGACTCTTTGCAACCCTGTGGACTGTAGCCCACCAGGCTTCTCCGTCCATGGGATTCTCCAGGCAAGAATACTGGAGTGGGTTGCCACAGGGGATCTTCCCGATTCAGGGATCGAACCTGGGTCTCCCATATTGCGAGCAAATGCTTTAACCTCTAAGCCATCAGGGAAGCCTCCAATATTCAAGTGAGGGAGGCTCAACATTGATTTTGTTTCCTGAATTCAGAGGAGGGAATTGAGAAAAAAAGAAAAAAGTTAAGTGTTTGTCACAAGTCAAATAAGTGGTATGCCAGGATATACATCTGTTTGCAGAACTCTGGTCCTTATTGAAAAAGAAATATACACAGATACAATGGGAAAACAGGGAAAAGATTTATTTTCAGGAAATGGCTTTATTTCATTAAAACTTTAGTGTTAACCCAGCTCACATATTCTCCAAAGATCTAGTGTATACATTGGATTTAAGGAAATCCAAGAAACAAGATCAAAAACTGAGAGAGAGGAAAAGGTAAACCAAATGATGTAAAAAGTAAATTATGAGATACAAAAAATCTCTAGATAATTAGTCAGTCAAATTACGTATCATAATAATCCTTTAAATTGTCTATATTATATGTTTCCTCACTTTTCTTTTGGAACCAAGTATTTTCAGGTACAGGGAAATTTTCAACATTTCCAAGAATAACCCAAGCAATTGAAAAACATTATGACTCTGCCTGTGTGTATTTTAAAATGGTTTAAATAAAGGAGAGAATGACATTCAGGTTTTCTGAAATTAAATAATTATACAACTATTCTATAGGAATTTTTATGATGATGGCAATATTGTTTGAATAGAAATATAGAATTTCATTTAGTATGAAACTGATGTACTACTATAACAAACTTCCTTTACCCATTAAGTTTTAGCTACTGTAACCAATTTAAAATGTAATTTTTCTTTTTGGAGTTAAAACTATTCTTATCTTATTTTAAATAAATAATTTGTCTTAGTTTCACTGGGAAAAAATGTTCCTTGTGTCTTCCCTAATCTTTTTAACTGAAGGAAATAATGTATTTTATAAAAAATTCTGATAGGAACTCTTCAATGATAACTAATATTTGATGTTATAAGACAGAAATTAAATGTTTAATTTTTTAACATGTGAAACACTATGTCATGCCTTGTGAGGGAGGATGAGAAACAATTGGTGGAAATAGATTGCTTCTTGCATATAATTCATCTCTTTAGCAATAAGGTTAATTTCAACTTTGTGAAGCATGTCTTTATTTTATCATATTTTACCTGACATTCATGTTAAATATTTTACCTCATTGCTGCTACAAAAGGTAAATAGATAGCTATTAAAATTTAAATAAAAAATAAACAAAAATAGTAAAATAAAAAAAAAAAACTTTTAGTGAAGACATTTGCCAAAAGAAAAAAAAAATACTAGAATGATTAAGATCTAAGAATATCCAACAATACCTTATACTCTACTGGCTATTTAAAAATCAGATATAAAAATGTTGACTTCTGGAGAGTAAGTAGACAGCACATATTCAGCACTCAGAATTTTTCACTCATGGAGGCAGCAAATCATCAGATAAATAGCATAGAATAAATTCAGCCATTACCAGTAGGTTTAAGTTAAAAATAGTTTCCCGTTCCATCCTCTTAAGTCAGTGGGAATTTACTGAGCATCATGCTGCTGTGACATCTGTATCACACCTGCCAGGTGGCCTCCTGAATTTAAAATGAGGCTAAATCATTGTATTATATTTTTCTTTTTTGTGTGGCGGAAGAAGGGGAAATATGGATGCTAGATCTAAGAGCTTCTTATAATGTAAAAAATATGACTGGCGAGATAAGAAGTCAACAGTTTCAACTGGTTCTTGTACTGACTATGTGTCCAGTCACCTATGTCATTCATTTTTAAATTTCTTTATAGTCTTCATTAAATATAAAGAAAATAATCCTAATAAAATATAAGACTATTATAAATGATCAATTATATTTGGCATACTACATTTAATGTGACAGAAAATGTTCATTTAAAAAGTTAAGAAAGGAACAGTTTTCCTTAAAATATAAATACTTTTAAAAATATATGGACCTTTAAAGTGCCAACTTTCTAATCACTGTTCTAAATGCATTGACTCAACTTACTCCATGTAAAGTAGATAGCATATACTTTCATTCTTATATAAATTAATAACAGCAACAAATGAATCATGACACTTTTCCTGATAATTCTGATTATTAGACTTCTTTGTAGCAAGACTCAAAGAAATGTTGGAAGGCATCAATATCAGACTCAATGCAAGTTCTAAAATTAGAGGTTCTTTGTGTTATTATAATATCATCAGTATTTTTAAGGGTTAGTGACCCAGCTCAACATTCAGAAAACTAAGATCATGGCATCCGGTCCCACCACTTCAGGGGAAATAGATGGGGAAACAGTGGAAACAGTGTCAGACTTTATTTTTCTGGGCTCCAAAATCACTACAGAGGGTGACTGCAGCCATGAAATTAAAAGACGCTTACTCCTTGGAAGGAAAGTTATGACCAACCTAGATAGCATATTCAAAAGCAGAGACATTACTTTGCCAACAAAGGTTCGTCTAGTCAAGGCTATGGTTTTTCCTGTGGTCATGTATGGATGTGAGAGTTGGACTGTGAAGAAAGCTGAGCACCGAAGAATTGATGCTTTTGAACTGTGGTGTTGGAGAAGACTCTTGAGAGTCCCTTGGACTGCAAGGAGATCCAACCAGTCCATTGTGAAGGAGATCAGCCCTGGGATTTCTTTGGAAGGAATGATGCTAAAGCTGAAACTCCAGTACTTTGGCCACCTCATGCGAAGAGTTGACTCATTGGAAAAGACTCTGATGCTGGGAGGGATTGGGGGCAGGAGGAGAAGGAGACGACAGAGAATGAGATGGCTGGATGGCATCACTGACTCAATGGATGTGAGTCTGAGTGAACTCCAGGAGTTGGTGATGGACAGGGAGGCCTGGCGTGCTGTGATTCATGGGGTCGCAAAGAGTCAGACACGACTGAGCGACTGATCTGATATGATGCTGCTGCCGCTGCTGCTAAGTCACTTCAGCCGTGTCTGACTCTGTGCGACCCCTGAGACAGCAGCCCACCAGGCCTCCCCGTCCCTGGGATTCTCCAGGCAAGAACACTAGAGTGGGATGCCATTTCCTTCTCCAATGCATGAAGGTGAAAAGTGAAAGTGAAGTTGCTCAGTCGTGTCCGACTCTTAGCTACCCCATGGACTGCAGCCTACCAGGCTCCTCCGTCCATGGGATTTTCCAGGCAAGAGTGCTGGAGTGGATTGCCATGGCAAATTCTAAATATGCACCAGAGTTAAAGTGACCTCCAGTGAGTCATTAAACTCTCTTATCCTTATTTGTTTTGATATCCCTTTCATTTAGAACTGTATACATACACACATACACTTGTGCATGCATGCGCATGCTCACAGACACACACACACAGAGTTTTAGTAGAATGAGAAGTACACCTTTTTTAAAAAAAAAATTTTATTAACAAAATTCAAAATAATTACATGTTTGTTTTTTTTTTAAATTAAATATTTGACATTGCTGTGCTGTGCTTAGTCACTCAGTTGTGTCCTACTCTTTGTGACCCCATGGACTGTAGCCCACCAGGCTCCTCTATCAATGGGGATTCTCCAGGTTAGAAAACTGGAGTGGGTAGCCTATTCCTTCTCCAGGGGTTCTTCCTGACCCAGGAATCAAACCAGTCTCTGCAACATTGCAGGCAAATTCTTCACAAATTGGGCTACCAGGGCATAGAAATACTTTATGATTTTCTCTATCTGTATCTGCTGCTGCTGCTGCTAAGTTGCTTCAGTCGTGTCCGACTCTGTGCGACCCCATAGATGGCAGCCCACCAGGCTTCCCTGTCCCTGGGATTCTCCAGGCAAGAATACTGGAGTGGGTTGCCATTTCCTTCTCCAATGCATGAAAGTGAAAAGTGAAAGGGAAGTCGCTCAGTTGTGTCCGACTCTTTGTGACCCCATGGACTGCAGCCTAACAGGCTCCTCCATCCATGGGGTTTTGCAGGCAAGAGTACTCGAGTGGGGTGCCATCACCTTCTCTGCTATCTGTATCTATACAGCATCTTTTTATGTATTTACCCATAGATGTTCACTTAGATTGTTTCCATGTGTAGCCTACTGTGGATTAAAGTTGTAATGAACACAAGAGTGTAGATATTTCTTTGAAATCCTGATTTCATTTTCTTTGCATGTGTATTCAGCAGTGAGCTAGCTGGATGATATGGTAGTTCCATTTTTAATTTTTTGTAGAACTTGCATACCATTTTCCATGGTGGCTGTACCAATGATATACTCACCAACAGTGCACAAAGGTTCCCATTTCTTCATAGCCTTGCTAAACTTTGGTATCTCTTGTCTTTTGATAACAGGTATTCTAACTGGTGTGAGATGACATCTCCTTGTATTTTTGATGTGCATTTCTCTGATGATTACTGATATTGAGCTTCTTTTGATGTACCTGTTGGCCATTGGTAACGTCTGTTTTGAAAAAAACAAAAAATAGTTTATTTATATCATCTGACCATTTTAAAATCAGATTGTCTTCGCTCTTGAGTTGTATGACTTCTTCACATATTTTGAATATTAATTCCTTATCAAATATATGGGTCACACATATTTTCTCCATCTGTAAGTTGCCTTTTTGTGTTGATGGTCCCTTTTGCCATTCAGTATTTTTCTAGTTTGATGTAGTTCCATTTATTTGTTGCTTGAGTTTTTGGTGTCATATTCAAATAATTGTTTCCAGGACCAACATATTCAGTCCAGGCAACAATTGTTTTCTATTAGCTTTTGGTCTTATGTTTAAATCTTTTATCCAGTTAATTCTTTGCCATGTGAACATGTAATTTTTCCAGAACCACTTACTGAAGAGACTATCCTTTCCCTGTTGTATATTCTTGGTTATCTTGACAAATATTAGTTAACAAATATATGAGGGTTTATTTCTGGGTTCTTGAGTCTATTCCATTGTGTCTGTTTTTACCAATACCATACTCCTTTGATTATTATAGCCTGTAAAATCATTTGAACTTAAGAAAAGTGATGCCTTGAGCTTTTTTTTTTTTTTTTTTGCTCAGGATTGCTTTGGCTATTCAGTATTATATTGTTTTTGATGTTATTGTGAGTATGATTTTTTTTATTTCTTTGTCAGTTATTTCACTTGTTAGTATATAGAAATGAAACTGATTTTGTATGTCAATTTTGTATCTGCAACTTTTCTGAATTGTAGATTAGCTATATCTTTTTTTGGTGGAGTCCTTAGGCTTTCAAAAAATAAAAACACACAGTTTTATCTGCAAAAACAAACAGTTTTACTTATTCCTTTCTAATTTGAATGCTTTTCATTTCTTTTTTCACCTAATTGCTCTGATTATGTTTTTAACTACTATGTTGACTAAAAATAGTGTAAGTGGGAATCCTTATCTTGTTCCTGATCATAAAAGAGTCTCTCAACTTTTCATTGTTGAGTATCATGTCACTGTGGGTTTTCATTATGACCATTACCATCCTGAGATACATCCCTTCTATAAAATTTGTTGAGGTGTTTTTTATCTTAAAATGATAACAAAGACCACCACAACATTGTAAAGCAATTATCCTCCAATAAAAGAAATGGATATGGTGTTTTTTCAAATCCTTTTACTACATCTGTTGAGATGATCATATGATTTTTATCTTTCATTCTATGAATATACTATATCATATTATTGATTTGCATATGTTGAACTATACATCCCTTGATTATGGTGTATTATCCTTTTAATGTGCTGCTGAAATCAAATAAGTATTATATTATTAATAATTTTTGTATCTATTTTCATCAAAATTATTGGCCTCTAGTTTTCTTTTCTTGCAATATCCTTAACTGATTTGGGTAGGAGATTAATGCTGGACTCATAAATCAGTTTGGGAGTGTTTCTTTCTTTTCAATTTTTGGGAGCATTCTGAGAAAGACTGATACTAATTCTTCTTTAGATGTTCAGTAGAATTCACAGGGGAAACCATCTTGTCCTTGGCTTTTCTTTATTAGGAGATTTTGATTATTGATTTGACCTTCTTACTTGTTATTAGTCTGTTCAGCCTTTCTATCTCTTCATGGTTCAGTCTTGGTAGGTTTTGTGTTTCTAGGAATTTATCCATTTATTCTAGATTATACAATTTATTGACATATAATTGTGCCAAGTAATATCTTATGATCTTTTGTATTTATGTGTTATTATAGTTCAAGTCCAAAATTTCCTTACTGATTTTCTGCCTGTATAATTTATCCCTGCTATTAATATAAGTTGTCCATTTTCCCCTCATATATTTTATTATTTGCTTAATATATTTAGGTGCTCTGAAGTTGAAAGTATATGTATATCCTCTTGATGAATTGATGCCTTTATCATTATGTAATGACCTTCTTTGTTATTACAGGTTTTTGGCTTAAAATCTATGGTATCTGTTATAACTACCAAAGCTTTCTTTGGTGAGTCTTTTTCTTATCCATCCATCACTCTTCATTCTAATTAGAGAATTTAAGCCATTTACTTAATATTAAAAGGGAAGAACTTACTGATGCCATCTTATTGATCATTTTCTGGCTTTTTGGTTGTTTGTTCTCCCTCTCTTGCCGCCTTCATTTTTGAGTTGATGACTTTTTTCGTGGTTGGTATGATTTGATTCCAATATGTGCGTGTGTGTGGGTGTATCTAATATTGGTCTTTGCCTGCTATTACCATGAGAGTTACCTAAAACATCTCTCATAAATCTGTATGTAAATCTGCATTTATATCCATATATAGCAGTTTATTTTACTTTAACATCTTTTACTCCAATTGCATACAAAAATCCTACCATTTTATACTCCCTATGCCTTCTGCATTCTGTATGTCTATTACCCAATACATTAGTGGATGAGAATTCATCTGAGTCTCTTGATATATGGTGCTGGATCCCATAGCTCTTACAAAGTACTTCTGTTTATGGATTGATGCTAAAATATTGTTGTTGAGAGTGGGCTATTACAAAGGACATATTATTCAACCACGTTCTCCAAACTCCACTTCTTTTCAGAGTTACATAGGTAAATGTCTTTTGGATATCCTATGAATATTCCATAACCGTCTTGAATTAAGTCTTCAAGTCAAACTTATTTTCTTATGCATATTGTGTCTCCAGATTTCTGCTTCTAGTTAATGGCATTGATACCTCACATCAGTGAGTTGCTCAGTGACTTTTGAAGTTACCTGGAGTTATTTCTTGCAAATCCTCAGTCACTTAACTCTATTGATCTGCATTAAAATGTATTTAAAAATATTCATCTTAAAAGAAATGCATCATTTCAGTCACTTCAGTCATGTCCCACTCTTTGTGACCATATGGACTGTAGCCTGCCAGGTCCCTCTCTCCATGGTATTCTCCACAAGGATACTGGAGTGGGTGGCCATGCCCTCCTCCAGGGGATCTTCCTGACCCAGTGATAGAACTCACATCTCCTGCATTGCAGGTGGATTCGCTACCCACAGAGCCACCTAGGAAACCCTCCTAAAAGATATATTTTTACCTAAATATTGCCAAGACTCTCCTAGAAATCAACCTCTACCCAATTAATCCTCTCTGTTGCTATTAAAATTGTTTTCTGACAATCAAAATAACAGAAAAAACTCTATATTTTTCCTACTTAAAATATTTTGATGGCTGTATTATTTATAGAAGCAATTGTGAGTCTATGTGAGTAAATTTCCAAATGGTATGGAGAATGAGGAAATAGAATAGATCTAGATCAAATACCATGTATACTCTTTTCTAAACTAATCTAGACATCTATGGCTTGGGCACTTTGACTTTTTGCCCTTTCTCCACTTTAGAAAGAAAGCAACCTTTTACCTGTTATGGCACATTGCTTGAGCAAATAGAAACCTATTGCTGAACAAAAGCATCACTCAAACTGTTAATATTAGTTTGAGAAATGAAGCTAAAGACTAGACAAAAAATATCTTTGTGAGTGAGACAGTTTACTATTTTTTGTTTCCGTAAAATTCACCTGGTAGACCATTACAAGTATTTTTTTTATTTTGATTTAAATTCAGAAGGATTTATAAGAATTGAATGCCAGAGTAGAATATAATTTTTCCTATACCCTATCTACATGTTAATGACAAAATCTCAAGATACATATATAAAGTAAAAAGAAGCAAAGATGTTATATTTATTTTAGCAGCAGAACATCTTTAATCATAGATATATGAACTAATTAGGAATACAGCTCAAATAAAATTGTGTTATTTTAAATAATTCTTGATTGAAATCTATAATATTTTGTGTTGTACAGTAGTAATCATTCTGAAAATTCAGGCTATAGGGAAGCAATATCTAGAGTCTTGTAGAAGTAGAAATTTTTAAAATCAATTTTATCATTTTAATAGAGCATTATGATGGAATAAACTGTAACATATTCCCAACTGTAACATATTCCCTGATATGACTATAATATCAGAAAAATAATTTCATAGGGAAAAATGGAGTAGAATTCAAGATGAACAATGTGTGATGTTGTCAACTTTAAAGAATTTATCTTCTAAAGAATTAATGATTTTCATAGTGACTGTAGAAAGAAAATTTTAATACATGTATTTAAGATTTATTTTAAATATTTTATCTTTAAATATAGAATTATTTATAAATCCCTAGAAAGTACATTCTTTGCTACTGAATTTACAATGAAAATTTGATATCAGCTAATTTTAAGAATGTTGTCAGGTAAAAACATAGACACTGAAACATAGAATCAAGTCAAAATTACTTATTTAGCAATACAGAATTTTTCATTTTAACATTCTAATCTCATGTCCCACCATTTACCTCTCACGTGTCAATTGTGCCAGATAAGTCACTGTGACTTTGCTAATCTCATGGATTCTCTGTCTCCTGCTTGGGATTGTCTGCCATCTCCATTTTACTAGACCGACGCTGTGTGTAATTTTGATGCTAATCAAATGACAGCCACTATTACATTGTAGATTCACATTAATAAAATTTATTGAATTAATAAAGTGTGCCAGGCAGTAAGCTAAGGATTTCACAAGACATACTTTCTTTAATCCTTACAGCAACCCTGATGATTATGATGCTCAAATTCAGAGAGGTCTGAAAACATCTATAGCTAAGTTAGAAGTGAGCCTTGTTGGTTAAACGAATAGCCAAGTAAATACTTGGCTGTGGTTGGTTTTGTCTGCTTGTATGACAATATAATGTTTTCATGTATGATTTCTAAGAAGCAGTTCAGGCCTGTGAACTGTTTGGTTGTTTGGATTTCTTTTTATATGAAAAGTCATTACACTTTATTGTAATAACCTGCTTAACGCCTCTCTCCCCTGATAAATTAGAGAATGCAATAACAACCCACTCCAGTACTCTTGCCTGAAAAATCCCATGGACAGAGGAGCCTGGTAGGCTGCAGTCCATGGGGCTGCTAAGAGTCGGACACAACTGAGCGACTTCACTTTCACTTTTCACTTTCATGTGTTGGAGAAGGAAATGGCAACCCACTCCAGTGTTCTTGCCTGGAGAATCCCAGGGACGGGGGAGCCTGGTGGGCTGCTGTTATGGGGTCGCACAGAGTCGGGCAGGACTGAAGTGACTTAGCAGTAGCTGCAGACCCTGATAAATAATAAACTTCACTGAGTCAGGGATTGCATCATATTCATTGTGCTCAACTTTGAACAAAGTGCCCAGCATATGTGTTCGGAAATAGATATTGAATCCACAAATAGCCTACCCTGTTTTAGTTTTTAGCCAATCCTGATGATCTGAGATCTGAAGCCCCTCTATTTTCTGATAAAATTCACCCTTGAACAATGCAGGGGTTAATCCTTCTGTAACTTATAGTTGGCCCTCCATATCCTCAGTTCCTCTGTATCTGAGGATTCAACTAACCATAGATCAATTTCTGGAAACTGAAAAAGGATAAAGAAAACTGAATTTCTCTCAACTTGTTCACAGTTATTCCATAAGTAGACTTTGCTGATATTTAAAGACAATAGTGGATGTAAATTTATTATTTGATGCGTTAGATGTGGTTGAAAATTATGTTTAATTCTAATCATAATTAATATTCATTGACAATATGATTAGTACAAATATGCAGTGACAAAATGTACAATAATAAACTGGCACACATTTCATATTAACAAAGTTTTTATGTCTTCCACATTTTATTAAATGTCCTGCTTTACAAGCCAAAAATCCAGAAGCATTGGAATTCCCCCAAATACCTTAGTATATGTGAATCCCATGCCAAGATTATTTCAGATAATTAATTAATTAGGTTAATTGAGGAGGGAAAATAAGCATGGGTATTTGTGAATTCATAACAAATACCTTTTACCTGAAAATTCAGTTATGTAACCTGGGTCTGGTGAATTAGCACCATCATAGAAGAGGCACTGGGAGAAGAACACTCTTGAGTGTCCAGATGAGTTGACATTTGCAAAGAAAATTGTTATGAAGTTTGCTGTAATTTATTATGAAGACATGAAAATCCACAAGTTGGCAAGTTCAGTTCAGTTCAGTCACTTGGTCATGTCCAACTCTTTGCGAACCCATGGACTGCAGCATGCCATGCCTCCCTGTCCATCACCAACTCCTGGAGTTTACCCAAACTCATGTGCATTGAGTTGGTGATGCCATCCAGCTATCTCATCCTCTGTCGTCCCCTTCTCCTCCTGCCTTCAATCTTTCCCAGCATCAGTGTCTTTTCCAATGAATCAGTTCTACGCATTAGGTGGCCAAAGTATTGGTTTCAGCTTCAACATCACAAGTTGGCAAAGCACACACTATTTATCAACTCCCTGTTTAAAGTATGTTCTCTCTCTTTTTTTCTTTTTCTTTTTTCTCTCATTTTTAATTTTATTTTTAAACTTTACAATATTGTATTGGTTTTGCCAAACATCGAAATGAATCCGCCACAGGTATACATGTGTTCCCCATCCTGAACCCTCCTCCCTCCCCATACCATCCCTCTGGGTCGTCCCAGTGCACCAGCCCCAAGCATCCAGTATCGTGCATCGAACCTGGACTGGTGACTCATTCCATATATGATATTATATGTATTTCAATGCCATTCTCCCAAATCATCCCACCCTCTCCCTCTCCCACAGAGTCCAAAAGACTGTTCTATATATCAGTGTCTCTTTTGGTGTCTCGTGTACAGGGTATTGTTACCATCTTTCTAAATTCCATATATATGCGTTAGTATACTGTATTGGTGTTTTTCTTTCTGGCTTACTTCACTCTGTATAATAGGCTCCAGTTTCATCCACCTCAGTAGAACTGATTCAAATGTGTTCTTTTTAATGGCTGAGTAATACTCCATTGTGTATATGTACCACAGCTTTCTTATCCATTCATCTGCTGATGGACATCTAGGTTGCTTCCATGTCCTGGCTATTATAAACAGTGCTGCGATGAACATTGGGCTACACGTGTCTCTTTCAATTCTGGTTTCCTCAGTGTGTATGCCCAGCAGTGGGATAAACATTACCTGCGTCAGTGCTTTCCTTTCCAAGCCTGAAATTGTCATAGCTTGTTTTCAGAAAAACAATCTTGCAGTGTGTGACATTGATTTTGCATAGAAGGACAAGATTGTCCAGACTTAAGATAGCTAAAGTAAATGGGGTGGGTGATCCAAAGTCCCTATTCACTTAAAGAGTGGGTCAGATCCTTTGATGATGAATACCTGGGTAACTCAGCTGGTAAAGAATTTGCCTGCAATGCAGGAGATCCTGGTTCGATTCCTGGGTCAGGAAGTTCCTCTGGAGAAGGGAGAGGCTACCCAGTCCAGTATTCTTGGGCTTCCCTGGTGGCTCAGATGGTAAAGAATCTGCCTGCAATGCAGGGGACCTGGGTTCAACCCCTGGGTTGGGAGGATCCCCTGGAGGAGGACATGGGAACCCCCTTGAGTATTCTTGCCTGGAGAATCCCCACGGACAGAGGACTGGAGGGCTACAGTCCATCGGGTTGCAAAGAATCAGACACAACTGAGCGACTAAGCACAGCACATCACAGCATATGTTTTGGAAACCTTTGAGAAACTAACAGTTTTAAAAAAGAAGGCAACATATTCTTGAAATTGTTATTTCTTATATTTTGAAATGCCATACTTGTAAGAAATTGTTACTTGGTTCATAAGTTGGTTATTAAGCCCGTCATATTTTTTGCTTTTTCTTTATTGTGGTAAAATATACATGACATATAATTTTTGTGTGTATGATTTTAAGTGTATGATTCAGTAGCATTAAGTAAACTCACATTGTTGTGCAACCATAATCACCATCCATCTCCAGAATTCTTCATCTGCCAAAACTCATTCTGCTCCCATTAAACATTCTGATTCCTATTATCCCCCAACCCCAGTCCCTGGTACCGCTATTGTAACTTTGTGTGTAAATCTGATTACTTTAAGTACCTCATATAAGTGGATTCATTAATATGTTTCCTTTTGTTACTGGCTTATTTCACTTAGCATGTTATCTCCGGGGGTAAATTCCTGTTGTAACACGTGTCAGAATCTCAGTCCTTTTTAAGTTTCAAATGTTCCATTGTAGGCACACCTAAAATTTTGTTTATCTATTTATCTGTTGATGGATACCTGACTGCTTCCACCTTTGGGTTATTCTGAATAATGCTGCTATGAATATGCATATACACATATTGTTTTGAGTCCTCATTTTCAATTTTTTTGTGTGTGTATATACCCAGAAGTAGATATTCTGGAACGTATGATAATTCTATGTTTAATTTTTTGAGAAACTGCCATACCATTGTGGCTTATTTTTATCCAAAGGAATCCTCACTGGTTTTTTGTGTTTCTGTCTCATCTCACTCTCTCCACACAATTAGCACCACACACACACATACACACTCTTCCTTTCCTCTTTATTCAGATTAGTTTTAGCAGAGGAGAGTCATTATGAAGCCCATTAATCTTCATTTTTCACAGCAAGATTCATTTTATAGGACTGGAAGATTCAGAAATGGAACCACACAGCACTTCGTCAGCAGCTAGGATTTCTAAATGTGATGCCGAGTGAAAATTAAACACAAGAGACCAGACAGCAGCTCTAATAACTCAGTAATTTCTAAATAAATAGACTGAGATTGATGGAAATGAAAACAGTTTTCTCTAACAAGGGAAAGTGTGCAGGGTAGTAATACTTGCCTCAAATACCCTTTGCATAAGGGATTAAAATTCCTGAAAGCCTCTCATTTCCCCATCAGAGTATTTGTTTCTTCTCTCAGTCAAATGGTGGTTAATTATCATATTTCAAGGAGCAGCTCATTAATTCATTAACTAAAAATAACTAGATATTTATGTAGGAAGATAACACATAATAACGGATAACTTGAACAGCTCTGCCAATGTAAATTTTCTTCCAATTTCATGAAAGTTTTAGGAGGTGATTGCATGCTGTAAGTTTATACCAGCTGTTAATTTCCACTTTAAGAATTTAAGAAATTTTGAATTTTGGAATGAAATAAATTTAAAACTATACCCCAAGGAAAATCCTTCTCTTTCCATTTGATCAATTTTGTTTTGGCTGTTAGGTGTTGACACAGAAAGGTACAATCAAGGGAATAAGAAACTGGAGAGGAAATAAATAAAGTATTAAAATGACAAATTAGGTCAAGGACCTTGAAAAAGGGAATAGTAGGGAAAAAACCCTAGAGAACTAGGGACCTTATCTTTTCTTTCCTCAATTCCAAAATATGCCCCTCATTTTTTTTTTAAAGGTATTTTTATATTGTAGCATACTATTTTAAAAGCTTCTGCTGCAAAGTTAACCTTTCATACTTAAACTACCAATGATTGAGAAGTATAATTTGCTTCTTTTAATTATTTTATTGATAAATACTCACTGAAGTTCATGTATATGATATTTATGATGAATTAAAGACTAGTGATTAAACCAACACTTGGTCACTGTGAACCAAAAAGTACAAAATTTTAATTTAGAGAAAGTTTGATTTACATTTTATGTTTCATGACAGATGTATGTTTTCCAAGCCCTGACACAATTTCAACTACTATATTAATTCATGTGTAAGAAACAGAGTTAAAATAATCTGGAAAGACAGATTTTAAAAGAGGAAGTTAAAAATCAATTTGTATACCAGTTTAGATAATCCTTAAATGCAGTTTATCCCTATTAGAGAAAAGAAGATCAATCTCTTCAAAGATCATTCCTACACAGACACGAAGAGCTTTGATTGTCCCCTTTTCCCCACATTTTTCTCGCTGCCTACCTCTGAAGGAAGTCCCATGTACTGCAAAGGTATGTTAACAGTAGTAAATCTGTCTGGCCTTTTACAGCATAGCCACTGAGTCCAGAGGCACAGGTAGACACATTTAAATAGTGTTATACTGTTTCACTACTTTATGTATAGTTCTCATGGACAAATGGATTTAGTCTACATCAGTGCTTCTCAGAATTACAATATCTTGAGGAACCTACTAAAATTGAGGTTCTGATTCTATGAGTATGGAATGGAGCCTGAGATTCTATATTTCTAACAAGCTCCCAGATATTATCGATACACCTGTTCCATGAACCACATTTTGAGTAGCATCATTTTATAGAAAATGCCATTTGCCTTATTGTCACCTATAGTGATTTCTTCGAGGTACAAATAAAAAGATGTGGCCAAAAAACAGGAGGAGGAGAAGGGAAAGAAAAAGAGAAAGAAGACTCATTTTATTAACCAAGGATAGTGACAGCCATTTTCCCTTTATAATATAACTATGTAGAAGCTTTGCATTGGGGCAAAGGAAGGCTTTAGAACATCACTACATAATTATAAGTGAAGTTTTAGACCAAAATAAGTTTTTGACAAATATTGAAGATTTAGTGATAAGATGGCCAATAAGGTGCCTCTTTTAGAGCACTGGATACAAGTGAAAGATTCTGTGTTAAATGATAGACTTTAAAATATCAGGGATGAAAATCAACAATTAATAATAAAGAGGAAGAAAATGGCAGAAAAAAATAGATGATCAAAAAAGAGTTCAAAACAACTCACCGAAGCTGGAAGAAAATGAGATTTTGATATACTAGGAGGAAGAATGAGACAAAAATACTTTGCATAACAGCTGTGAAGTGAAAGAAAACCTGGGAAGATGGTTAAAGTGAAAGTGAAGTCGTTTAGTCATGTCTGACTCTTAGTGACTCCATGGACTCTCGCCTACCAGGCTCCTCCGTCCATGGAATTTTCCAGGCAAGAATACTGGAGTGGATTGCCATTTCATTCTGCAGGGGATCTTCCTGACCCAGGGTTCGAACCTGGGCCTCCCACATTGCAGGCAGACACTTTACCGTCTGAGCCATGGGGAAGCATATGCATAAGTTAAAAAAAATTTACAATAATTTGTGCCATAAAAGACATAAGACAGACATTTTATAATTAAAATGCTATCATCTGATTGCTTGGCTGGGGACTTACATGGGAAAGGTAACAAGAAGTCATTTGAGCTAAGTATTAAAAGATGAAAAATGTCCCATCCTGTACTGCTCCTCACTTCAACAAGAGAAGAGCGAGCAGGGACTTCCTTTGTGATCCAGTGGTTAAGACTTTGTGCTTCCAATGCAGAAGGTGCAGTTTTGACTCCTGGTTTGGAAACTAAAATCCCACATGCCCCGCGTGCTGTCCTTAGTCACTCAGTCATGTCAGACTCTTTGTAACCCCGTGGACTGAAGCCCGCTAAGCTTCTCTGTCCATGGTGATTCTCCAGGCAAGATACTGGAGTGGGTTGCCATGCCCTCCTCCAGGGGATCGTCCCAAACCAGGGATCAAACTCAGGTCTCCTGCATTTCAGGCAGAGTCTTTATCACCTGAGCCTCTAGGGAAGCCCAAGAATACTGAAGTGGGTAGCCTATCCTTCCTCCAGGGGATCTTCCCAACACAGGGATGGAAGCCAGGTCTCCCACCTGATAGATGAGAGAGACAGGATACAACCATATGTATTAAAATTGTTACTTTGCATTTGTGCTTTTTTTTTTTTAAACCATCTGAGCCACCAGGAAAGCCCAAGAATACTGGAATGGGTAGCCTATCCCTTCTCCAGATGATCTTCCCAACCCAGGAATTGAATTGGGTTCTCCTGCATTGTAGGTGGATTCTTTACCAGCTGAGCTACTGTGGCATGGCAGAAAAAAAGAGAGAAGAAATAGCATAACAGGCAAAGGAAAACACTTGAAAAGGTAGGTAAACTAAGCCATGTCACTAGTAAATGCTCGGACAATTGGTTTTACTAACGAAGGCAGACACCTGTGTGTGATTATAGGCATGTGTAGGAGGGGGAGGGTAAAGAGAGATTATGTATGCCAATTCATTTGGGGGATCTGGATAAGAGAAAACATTTTGTTTTTGTTGGTTGGTTAGGAGAAGGACATCTTTATGCTTAAATTGTATAAAGCTATTTGGAACAACTTCAAGCTTCTTTGGAAAAGAGGAATACTAGTGGTGAAAATAGATCAAAGAGAAGAGTGGTATAGAGAACAGAGAAAGGAATGATTACAAAAACAGAATTTGATGCAACATTTTCAGATATAAATACTTGATAATCTATATGCAATAAATTTTTAGAGAAAGAAAACAAGGAAAGCTGAGGAATAGTAATATCTTACAACGCTGGAGAGTTTTCCTGGTGGCTCAGTGGTAAAGAATCCATCTATAATTCAGGAGACATGGTTTTGATCTCTGGGTTGGGAAGATCTCGTGGAAGAGGAAATGGCAACCTACTCCAGTATTCTTATCTGGAAAAACTCATGGATAGAGGAGCCTGGCGGGCTACAGTCCATGGGGTCACCAAGAGTTGGACATGACCTAGCAACTAAACAACTATGGTGACTTTGACCTCAAGTATCTTCAATTCTGAGAATCAGGTCACAGGTTAAATCACGAAGTGAAATTGTATTATAGTGTTATATTGCTCCTTTCTATTAAAAGATATTAGTTATACAAGTAGTAACTTTCATTAAAACATCCCTTAAACAGCAGTCCAGAATCTTCATAAATAGTCTGGTTGAGAATAATAGTAGAATAAATGGCTGGTTTGATTTTGAGTTTTTCTCTTACTTTACTTTTTCCCCTCCCATAAAATGATAGACCTAAGCAATTATGTAGTAAATTGAGGGAACCAATCATTTAAAAGTCAAATCCCAAATAATAACAATAACACCACATGAAAGGAGAAATGTATAAATGCAAAGTAACAATTTTAATACATATGGTTGTATCCTGTCTCTCTCATCTATCAGCCAATATATTCCAACATATGACTTAGAGAAGGGAAATGAGTTTGGTCTTGCAATTGACTTTCAAATAGCATCACAAGCAAGTGGAATTCAATGGAAAACCACAGCAGATAGACGTTTCTCATTGACTTTCATTAGACGGGCAGCCTGAAATAGGAGTGAGAAGACAGTGCCTCAGGGTTTGGCCTTGTCTTTCTGCAGGAGAGCTGGTGGAATAAAGGAGAGCTCAGCAGATTCATATGTGAGAAGTGCTTAAAAACAGTGTTAATTTTCCCCTAAGTCACGGTTTACAAAACAAGTAGAATAAATAAGAGAAAAATACCGATTTATCATTCTCAAAACTGTATTCTTAAAAATGACTGACAATGTTTGAATAGAGTAAAAATTCATCCAGTGAAAGAAGTTTTATATATATATATATATATATATATATATGATCTTTTCCTATAGGTTGGTATTATCCTCTTTTCAATTTCCTGGGTACTGGTATTTTATGAGAATATGCTCCTGGACTACTTTTATAATTCACATCTTGCATAAAACCATATAAATATTGACAACTGAGAGATTTCCATTCACCTGCCAATGGATTACTGCCATTGTTATTAGTAACAACACATTCTGCAGTATGAAATCATGTGATAACTGACAGACTTCACATTATTTGGGAGTTTTCACATAAAATTGGTTTCATATAAATTTTATGCTAAACTATTCTAAATTATTGTAATTCAAATTCATATACATTTTTAAAGATACATTTGTAGTTTCACTTCTAAAAGTTGGCCTAATTTAAAACCCCAAACTGATAGTGTTATAGTCTTATCTATTTGTTGACCTGCCTATATTTCTCAAAGAAATTAAAGCTAAAAGAATTAAATGCTTCTATAAAATAATAACAGAATACTGACCTTAATATTATATACTTGGATATAAAATCTTATTAGAATTGTTACTTGTCTTCACTCTTAAATCTTTAATACAATTAGGTAGATTAATGACTTTAAACATTTTTTATTAGCTGAATAGTCATGCATAGTTTTTATTATACATGATGTTAACATAGTTATTTTGCTTTTAAGAATGTGACTTTTGCAGTACTTACACAGATGATATTATTACACAAAGCCTGACACAATAGATCTATTTAGCACACTCAATAATTAAGATTACCTGCAAAGAGCTAAAGGCATATGTTCCCAAGAAGAGAAACACTACTTAATAATCTTTTTATTTTAAAAATGCCCTATCTTTCTTACTAAAAACTTCAGGGCTTTGTACCATTGACAAAAACAACATTGTCTCAGTTTATAGAATGATGGATAGATATTATAACATAAGATAAATCACCAAATAATCCTGACAGAAGAAACAATGTGTATTTTTTAAAAATGTCATTTTTGCAGTGCTCTGTAGAGTATAAGTATGGTTTTTTTTGCTATTTTCTACCCAATAATGAGAAAATTCTAAATTTAAGTAGTAGCGAGTAGAAAATTTGTATCTACCATATAACTGATGGGCTAATTAAATTAGGTTTCTTACAGGTAAAATTAATGACTTAGAGTTCTCTTCCTGTAAATAAGCTCTTTTAAAATACAAGGCCATAACTAAATCGGTATTTTGCATAGTAGCATCACTAAGAATGATAGCAGTTTTATGAATTTGCATAATAAGCTCTTTAGAATAGATGACTATAGTCTTCATTTATTTCATCTGAGAAATCCAAACTGTTATTACCAATATTAAATGTAATCATATTAAGTCCTAAAGCATTATTTGAATTCATTGACACAAAGGCAAATGATCATAAAATGTTCTCTTAAGTACATTACAGAGGAAACCAACACCCCAGCCATTATTTCTGACAGAGGACAGAGTATTAAAATGTGACTAGATGATAGCCCAGCTTGGGCTTACAGAATTAATGAAGAACAAATGTTCTAGGTGACGTGTATGCATGACATTCTCTCTATGGGATGACCTTCATTCTTCCCCAGTTAGCTAATGAGGATTTCTTTGTTATTTTTCTTGCTGAAGGACCTTAGGGCCTTGTATCATTATTGAGTGAACACAATGTCACCTCAGCTGGCAGAACTGTTTCGTCTCTTGTCAGGAAGAGAAGTTTCCTTATGTCATCTGGAGAAAGCACAACAGAGGAACTGGCAATTGAGACCCAGACATTTCAATCAGTAAACTTGAGCCAGTGGATGTTTCAACGGCTAGAGTTGTTCAGATCTGAATATTTAGCTCTCTTGTATATCTCTCGGAATTTAGGGTGTTTGTTATGAGTGAAGAAAAGTCACACTAATCTATACTTAGGATATTTCTTATCTAGTTGTCATGTTATTTGGTTAGGAGACTTCTATTTTTATGCTATTATGTATATGACACATACACACACACACACACACACACACACATATGTATGGGGTACTTTTGTTCCCCAAATAGCATTGATACAGCCTCTCTAACCCAAATTCCCAAGTAGATTTAACTGATGGGTGCAAACAAAGGGAAGAGACGGGGTGGGGAGGGATAGAAGAACTGTGTAACAGCTTATCAAATAAAATACCAGCATGCCATCTTCATTTTAACCTTTAGTTTCCTGTTGTTCTTAGAAAAACAAAAAGCATTAGGATGAGATGGTTGGACGGCATCGCTGACTCAATGGACTTGAGCTTGAGTAAGCTCTGGGGGTTGGTGATGGATAAAGAACCCTGGTGTGCTGCAGTCCATGCAGTTGCAAAGAGTCAGACGTGACTGAGTGACTGAACTGAAATGAACTGAATGTATTAGTAGGACTTCCCTGGTGGCTCAGTCAGTAAAGAATCTGCCTGCAATGCAGGAGATCTGGATTCAGTCCCTGGGTCAGGAAGATCCCCTGAAAAAGGAAATGGCAATTTATTCCACTATGCTTGTCTGGGAAATACCTTGGACAGAGGAGCCTTGCAGGCTACAGTCCATGGGGTCGCAAGAGTAGGACACAACTTAGCAGCTAAACCATCACCACTAATGTATTGGTGTTGTGAAAATCAGAACACTAGAAGATGCTATTTACAATGACAGTCATAATTTGTATCAGCAAATCTTTTAGAAGGCTGGGTTTAATGGAGGTTATGTATTAGCTCAGACTCTGCAATGAAATGCATTAGGGTGTGTATGTATCTCTCTACGGGTTAAATCCTATTGTTTAACTGTTGAGCTTTTTCTAGTCATTTGAATGTTATTCAGGGGCCTGCCAATATAAAACAGTAGCAAAGGTAAATTATAAAACCTATCTTTTTTTATTTATTTTTTTTAATTTTTTTTTACTCTTTTTTTTTTAATTTAATTTTATTTTTAAACTTTACAATATTGTATTGGTTTTGCCAAACATCGAAATGAATCCGCCACAGGTATACATGTGTTCCCCATCCTAAACCCTCCTCCCTCCTCCCTCCCCATACCATCCTTCTGGGTCGTCCCAGTGCACCAGCCCCAAGCATCTGGTATCGTGCATCGAACCTGGACTGGCGACTCATTCCATATATGATATTATACGTATTTCAATGCCATTCTCCCAAATCTTCTCACCCTCTCCCTCTCCCACAGAGTCCATAAGACTGTTCTATACATCAATGTCTCTTTTGCTGTCTCGTATACAGGGTATTGTTACCATCTTTCTAAATTCTATATATATGTGTTAGTATACTGTATTGGTGTTTTTCTTTCTGGCTTACTTCACTCTGTATAATAGGCTCCAGTTTCATCCACCTCATTAGAACTGATTCAAATGTATTCTTTTAATGGCTGAGTAATACTCCATTGTGTATATGTACCACAGCTTTCTTATCCATTCATCTGCTGATGGGCATCTAGATTGCTTCCATGTCCTGGCTATTATAAACAGTGCTGTGATGAACATTGGGGTACACGTGTCTCTTTCATTTCTGATTTCCTCAGTGTTTATGCCCAGCAGTGGGATTGCTGGGTCATAAGGCAGTTCTATTTCCAGTTTTTTAAGGAATCTCCACACTGTTCTCCATAGGGGCTGTACTAGTTTGCATTCCCACCAACAGTGTAAGAGGGTTCCCTTTTCTCCACACCCTCTCCAGCATTTATTACTTGTAGACTTTTGGATCACAGCCATTCTGACTGGTGTGAAATGGTACCTCATAGTGGTTTTGATTTGCATTTCTCTGATAATGAGTGATGTTGAGCATCTTTTCATGTGTTTGTTAGCCATCTGTATGTCTTCTTTGGAGAAATGTCTATTTAGTTCTTTGGCCCAAACCTATCTTTTTTGATGCTAGTAATAATACTTAATGGCTGAAGGTATACAAGTTTATAAATACAAAATGACTCCATGTTTATATTTCTTTTTCTTTAAAATATTAAATTATAAGAAGGTTTCAGCCAAAGTGTTCCATGATACAGCTCATGAAGATTTGGCTCCAGGTTGCTAGAGTATCAGACCTAGATGCAACAATGTCTAACTTATAAATCTGTGCAAGAGAAAAACTTTCTGAGCCTCACATTTCTCTCTTTCATAAAATAGACCTAGAAAATGAACTTCAGGTCCTAAAGGGTTAATTAAATGATATTCAATGAGAAACTGCTTTGAAAACTGAGTCTACCATCATTTATCAACATATTAAAATCAATGTTTATAAATTTTGTCAATTACCTTGATATTTCAATCAAACAGATTGAGTTGAGAAATCTGACCAAACCACGAAGAATTTATAACTTCTAGATAAGATAGTGCTAAGAGACTAATTAACTTGGTTTACCAACTATCTTTGTGGCTTCTATAGACTTGGTGCTTTAATATCTATTCTACATGCATAATCTGAATATGTCTTATTTTGGACAACCTGATAATATGTTTACGTGATCTTGCTTTGGTGTTCTGCCTACCTCATCCCCTTCCTGCCAGAAGTCTTCCTCCCAGGGGTGCACTTTTCAAATACAAATCAACAAATCTAGAATCCACATCCCTAACCACCAAACTTACCGGGCTCACAATCAGGCCACTATCTGCTCTGATCACTGCAGGATCTAGGACTAGACAGCAAGGACAGCCCCTATGCCTCTGGGGTTGCTGAAATTATCTAAATTAGTCAATTCTAATCCTAGTAATTCTACCTTACCTATGCTTTTTCACAGAAACCATAAAAAAAGGTTCTTGACCTTCTCCCTCTGCCTAATGACAGACCCTGGTGTTCTCATGTGCTCCCTGCCCCCATGGTTGGATGTAGCATGCTCCCTCCTCTTGGGAACTAGGAGTAATAAAAATCTCTTTTCAATGTCCAGTTGTTTCCTGATTTATTGGTCTTACTAAATGTTTTCTATTAATATATTATTTTTTAAATGATTGGATTATTTTCATAACTAGGTATGGTTAAATTTCGGAGAAGGCAATGGAACCCCACTCCAGTACTCTTACCTGGAAAAACCCATGAATTGAGGAGCTTGGTAGGCTGCGGTCCATGGGGTCGCTGAGTTGGACACAACTGAAAGACTTCACTTTCACTTTTCACTTTCATGCACTGGAGAAGGAAATGGCAACCCACTCCAGTGTTCTTACCTGGAGAATCCCAGGGACTGGGGAGCCTGGTGGGCTGCCGTCTATGGGGTCATACAGAGTCGAACACGACTGAAGTGACTTAGCAGCATAGCTCCTTTGGTAACGAATCTGCCTGTCATGCAGGAGACCTGGGTTCAATTCCTGGGCAGGAAGATCCCCTGGAGAAGGAAATGGCAGTATTTCCTTCAGTATTCTTGCCTGGAGAATCCTATAGGCAAAGGAGTCTGGCAGGCTACAGTCTGTGGGGTCACAAGAGTCAGACATGACTTAGCAACTAACTAAACCACCACCACCATGAATAAATTTACTTTAATATGTTAAAAGACACAAAAATAATTATTTAGATAATATGCATTTCCCAGCAAGGTAGTCTAACAAAAGAACACAAAAAAGTAATATGATAAACATATTTCAAGATCCTTTTATTTAGATTTTCTTATTTAATGTTCTATATGGAGATTATTTGAAGCCTCATTTAAACCATTTATTTATTTATTTATGGGCTTCCCTGGTAGCTCATTTGGTAAAGGATCGACCTGCAATGCAGGAGATCCTGGTTCCATTCGTGGGTCAGGAAGCTCCCCTGGAGAAGGGATAGGCTACCCATTCCAGTATTCTTGGGCTTCCCTGGTGGCTTAGTTGGTAAAGAATCCACCTGCAATGCAGGAGACTTGGTTTCGATCCCTGGGTTGGGAAGATCCCTGGAGAAGTGAAGGGCTACCCACTCCAGTATTCTAACCTGGAGAATTCCATGGGCCATAGTCCATGGGGTCGCAAGAGTCGAACATGACTGAGTGACTTTCACTTTCACTCTAAACTATTTATAGACATAAGTAGGAGGAAATTACTATTTTTCGTTCTTTTCACTTTTTGAAAATTCATTCAATGAATATTTGTTATGTACCTTGTACAGTGCTAGGCATATTCTAGACTTTGGTGATATAATAGCAATAAAAACTAACAAACATCTCTATTCTCACTGGACTTATATTCTAGTGTGAATACAATGAAAAGATAAATAAGATACTATCTTTTTACATTGTCTCATGTACAGGTAGAGGAAAAAATAAGGCATTGAAGACTGACAGAATATGTTGATATTTGTGCATCTGTGTGAGAGGTCAAGGGAGATAAAATCACCAAGCACCCTGAGAATGTGACTTTTGAATAAGAATCCAAAGGAAGTCTGGGAGTTAGCTGTGAGGATATCTGGAGGAAAAGTATTTCAGCAGAAGAACAGCAAGTGCAGAGATCCTAATTGACTAATAAGGTCAAGGATCAGAGTAAAGGCTGCTATCACCAGGACAAATTAAGCTGGAGGAAAGGTAGGGCATGAAGTCAGAGGGGAAATGAGAAAGGAAAAGAGATCAATGGGGCTTTGAAGGTAACACCAGGAGATGGGAAGCATCTGAAGCAACTGATCAATATGTTAACTACTTTTTCTGCTCTATTCAGAGAATGCAATAGTAGTTCAAGGGCCACAGCAGAAAGAGTTAGCAAAGCTATAGCAACCACTGAGGGGAGACAGACCACAGGGACTTCGGTAGGAGAGTGGCTATAGGAGTAAGTAATACGTGGAAATTATTTAGAAGGAAAACTTAATTTTTAAAAAGTAGATTGTTCGTAGATTGTGAGAGAAAGAGAATCAAGATGACACCAAAATTTTAAGCCTAGAAAATAGATTTACTAAGGATTGAAATAATAGTTTGGGGGAGATGAATTTCCTAAGGTCAGCTTTGAACGAGTTAAGTTTGAGATTCTTATTGAAAACCCAAGTGGAAATGTAAAATAGGGAGCTTGATAGGTAGGCAGTGTATGGAAATATCCAAGCCAGATGTAATTTGAAAGTCATCAGCATATCAATTATATCTAAATGCATTAGGACTAGATAAAAGGAAAAAGTATATATGATACAAATTAACATATTATCATGAAGTAAACGTGCATGTAATTACTACCTGTGCCATAAAAGAATATTATCAATGTTCAGAAAGCATCCCTCATGTCACCTCCCAAATAATGCATACTTGAAGCATATTTCACTGAGTATATTTTTTGTTTGGCAGTTCTGTCCATTTACACATTAGATATAGCATTCAAAGTTCTCTGGATTTCATTTTATTTTATTTTTTGTATTGCAAAACCAGTTGTCATTCTGTTGCTTTGATCATAATATTTCTTTTTTCCAGAAATGGCTGTTTTTAAATTTGTAATCTCTTTTTTCTTTCAGATGTTGTGCTATGAGGTGACTAGGTGTGGATTTCTGTTTGCTCACTCTTGCATTTGCAAAGCTTTGGGAATACTTGGCTTGATGTGTTTAGTTTGGGAATATTCTTAGCAGTTATCTCTTCAATAATATTTCTATCTCATTATTATTTCCTCTTTATTCATAGAATCAAACTTTCCTCTTGTATCCTCTATATTCTTATTCTTATCTTCCTCATTTTTAATCCTTTATTCATTCCATTCTTATTTTGGGGTGTTTTTTAGCATGTCCTTTCTTTCAGTTCATGAATGTTCTCTCTAGCTGTGTTCAACCAGTTCATGATCTCATCTCTTAAATTTTTAGTTCAGTAATTCCCAGTTCTTGAACATCATCTGCCAAAATTATCAGTCTGGTCTTTTATACTCTTGAAACTAGTACAAATAAATAGTTTAAAGTCAAGATCTCCAATATCTGGAGTTTCTGTGCATCTATTTAATTGCTGATTGTGCTAGGTTTGGGATTTTTAGTTTCTTTGTTTTATTTTTATTTTCTCTTGTTCCCTTGTGTGTATGGATATTACTTATTTTGTACTTTGAGAACTTTTAAAGAAATGTCACGATCTTTCAATTTTTTTGAAGCAGTTATCTTACTTTTCTGTTTCATTTATTATTTTTTTTTCTGTTTTTAAATTTTATTTTTTAACTTTACAATATTGTATTGGTTTTGCCATATATCAACATGAATCCATCCCAGGTATACACGTGTTCTCCATCCTGAACCCTCCTCCCGCCTCCCTCCCTGTACCATCCCTTTGGGTCATCCCAGTGCACCAGCCCCAAGCTTCCTGTATCCTGCATCGAACCTGGACTGGTGACTCCTTTCATAGTTGATATTATACATGTTTCAATGCCATTCTCCCAAATCATCCCACCCTCTCTCTATCCCACAGAGTCTAAAAGACTGTTCTATACATCAGTGTCTCTTTGGCTGTCTCGTATACAGGGTTATTGTTACCATCTTTCTAAATTCCATATATATGCGTTAGTATACTGGATTGGTGTTTTTCTTTCTGGCTTACTTCACTCTGTATAATAGGCTCCAGTTTCATCCACCTCATTAGAACTGATTCAAATGTATTCTTTTTAATGGCTGAGTAATACTCCATTGTGTATATGTACCACAGCTTTCTTATCCATTCATCTGCTGATGGACATCTAGGTTGCTTCCATGTCCTGGCTATTATAAACAGTGCTGTGATGAACACTGGGGTACATGTGTCTCTTTCAATTCTGATTTCCTCAGTGTTTATGCCCAGCAGTGGGATTGCTGGGTCATAAGGCAGTTCTATTTCCATTTTTTTAAGGAATCTCCACACTGTTCTCCATAGTGGCTGTACTAGTGTGCATTCCCACCAACAGTATACGAAGGTTCCCTTTTCTCCACACAGCCATTCTGACTGGCATGAAATGGTACCTCACTGTGGTTTTGATTTGCATTTATTATTTCCATATGCTCTTGTCAGCATCTGGAACCAGAGTACCTCAGTCATATCAAAGCTGAGGTGAAATCCTCTTGAGTACTTGTTTCCCTTTCTTTCTCTTACTACTAAGGTATAGCCATTTGAGATACAAACCAATGTAAAGAAGGATCACCTGGGAGCCTTTATTCACAGATATTCTATTCTTAAACCCAGATACTCTCAAAAACATGGCTCAGCCTCTCAGTAATCCTTAAGTAGATGGTAAATGCCCATAGGAGAAAAATGTCTTCAAATTCTAGGGCATATAATTTAATAATTTTAAAATGTCATTGCTTTTCTTTAAGATTTTGAAAAATAGTTGTACATTTTGTGAACTTCAGCCAGATACTTATTTTGAGAAAACACTATATAGCTGAAGCTTTACTTGTTTCTTAAAGATATATAACCTAAGCTTATCTTTCATTCAAAAGATAGAAACTTCTCTATAATGTTCCCAAACATAGACTTCAATTTTAGCCCAAAATAGATGAATGATAACTTATGATTTTTACCAGGTAAGAAAGAATGGTGATCTAGAGAGTGTTCCAATATGAAATGTTCCTCTTACTAGAGGTTATTACACTGAGCACACTCATGAAACTTGCCATAGGGCTATGTCAAGGCTAGCATGAATAGGGAGGGACATTTGAAGCCTCTGAGTTGTGGAATCACATTGCTATGGTGACCAGGGAGTAGGAATGCCTCACAGAGAACATAGTGAAGGAAGACACACATGCCATGAACCAGAACCAAAACAAAAACAAGATAAAATAAAATAGACTGGCCATGGTAGTTTCATATTCAAAGGGCACACTGAGATTAATTCTGAAACCTGTTTCTTGTTCCTTAAAACTTCCCTCAGAATATATATTGCCTGGCTTTGAATTCCTTTCCATGCCTTTTAGTACTTTGAGGATTAACCTTTGATCTGTATAGAAACACTGGGGAATAGGAGGAAACCTAAATAAGCTTGATTCAGTTAAACATTGCAGCACCCAACAAATATCTGAGAAACTTGTCATCTGGTATTTGGGGTTTATTGTTCTCAGCTGGCTTTCCAGTAAGACTACTTTAAAATGCTTGAAATTGTGTGCTGTATTATATGAATATGCACATCAAAGAAAATGATAGTACAATAAAATATTATTCTAAGAACAGCAAAATTAATTAGCTATTTATTATGATATCTACTTAAAAATTATTTGTCTCTTTTTGAAGGCAAGCAAAAATGTCCAGGCATGGACTCAGCATTTAAGCTTCATATTTTTGTCCTTGTCTGTTTCATATCATTAAGTTACCACAAACCATAAGATAATACAGTACATTACAGGTAGTGTAATCCATTGTAGTAGGCATTACATTATGATGTTGGGAAATTGAGAATCTGTTCATTCTCTTATGTTGGCCACCTGCTATCGTGTTAAAGTTAATAACCCAAGACTGAAGAATGAAAGTAAATGCAGATTTAAAAAGTAATGTTATAATTTGTATTACCTTCTGAATAAACGTCTTCATTAAAGAAAATCATTTCAGTTCATGCAGGATTTTGAGTCAATGTCTGCAGCTACTATCAGGAAGGAAACTTTCTGGTGGTCAGGTAAATTTTTGTTCATTTGTACTAATTTCTATTGATGAGACTCTTTGCTTTCCATGTGTATCTCAAACATTATTTGAGAAGCAAGGCTTTCAGTTCAGGAGAGAACTGAAAGAAAGAAACTGCAGTGGTTTTCACAGAAATAAAAAGACCAGAATATGACAAGATAAGTAGAATAATATGAAAAACCTAAATATGAGCATACATTCAAGCCACCTAGTGTGTAAGTGATATGATAGTAAGTTAAGATCCAATTTTTCTCTACAGTAGCGCAGTGGGTTTAGAGTCATTCAAGAAGGTCATCTGAAACTCAATATTTTAAAAGTCTAAATTGAAGCTAGCTCTAGAAAAAAATCAGTTAAAGGCTTTCCCTTTTATTTTGCTCCTTCACAAATTAGTAGTCAAATCAAAACTTATTATAGAGTATATACAGACGTATGGAGATTTGCATATTGACTTTAAGCAGTTGTTAATTCTTTAATCTTTGAATCTCCCCAGTCTGATTAAAAATCAGACTTGTATATATCAACAAAAGATGCATGACTACTTAAAGTTTGTGTTCATATTCAGGTTTTTCTAAACATACTAAATCACTAGACTATTCTTTGATAAGTCACAATTTTTTTTGCCATATACAGTAATTTATTACATTGTAGTTTATATACCTTATTATTCATTTTTTACCTTATTAATTTATTATTTATTTTAACTTTATTATTTTTATCTCGAAAATAAGTCAAAAATAACTTTTAGCTGTTAGTTATCAGGACGCTTGTGTCTACTACACATTCATTCTAGAGTCCTGTAGGGGACACATTAATACAATAAAGAACAGATGAGCGAGCATATGGTTTGTTAAGTCATGTTTATAATAATTAAGTCCAGATCACATTTAAATAAAGGGTCAGTAGCACACAAATTAGAAATTCTGATTTAACACTTTTTAGTGGTAAGAGGTTAGGGGCATTGCTACCAGTATGAACAGAAAAGCCACATGCCATGAAATAAACAATTCTAATTACTAAAATGTTAAAAACACAACACTGTGTAAGAAGGTAGCACATTTCAAAAATATGTTTGATGTTTCTATGAAATTTTTACCAGATGGCCAGAGTTGCTACAAATAGATGACAGATATAAAAGTATTTCTCAATCTAGGGTACATGGAAAACAACAAAAATGTATGGACAACAGTTAATACAGATAAAGTGAAAATACATATATGCTGGCTGAATAGCTATTTTTACATCTTTTCCCCCTTAATTTCCTATAGCTAACCTAGTTTGGAAGGGTCATATGTATTGACTTCTTAATCTAATAAATCAGCATAAATGTACTGAAGTTTTTTATATTGTAGATGATTTAGAGAAGAGGCTTCAGAAACCATTTCACCAACAGCGTTTTCACCTAGAATTTTTACTCATTCATCATATTTACAGAAATCTCCTAGCCTAGATAAATGTTTTTCAACTCTTCTCAGAATTAGCGATCGCAAGTTTTTATGGTCTACCCAGTTGTAGTGAACTCCCCCAAAGGAAGAAGGATCTAGTCATATCCATTTTGTTAAGTGAATCTTAAATCTCAAAAATACTAACAGAGATCACTGAGGCCTCTATGTGAGGACAACTTTATTTGTTTCCTTCAAACTTCACATTAGAGAATGCTACTTGGTGTGAAGGATGATGATCACTGAAAGAGTCACCAGTAATCCAAGGACACAGTATTCTTTTCTTTTAAATTCTAGGCATAGAGAAACAAGAATTAATTAAAAAGAAATTCAGGTTAATAGAAGTTGCATGTTAAAAATGAATGTAACACTGTCAGTTAGCCTGGTGGGAAGTTAGCATAAGAAGGGACAAGTGATCTCCACTGGAGAGTATGGACACCTAGTCAATGTGTGGCAAAAGGGGTATGGAGGGGATGGTTGCCAGGGAAACTGGAAAACCAGTACATTGGACTCTATAGTTTTTCTGACTGACAAGGCAGGGTGGAATTCTTGAGGAAGAGTATTGGTTTAAGTTCCTTTTATTTACCAGGTGAGCTCAGTAAGACTCACTGAGTTGAAACCATGTCATTGTCACTGCAGTTTATATGTTAAGTTGCTGCTAATTTTGAATTCCAATAGGAACCATAGATTTTTAAGATAGAATAGCATAAGCAACATTATGAATGTCACTCCTGACCTCGCTTTCTAGAATTTGTCAAAGAAGGGTTCAGTTCAGTTCAGTCGCTCAGTCAGTGTCTGACTCTTTGTGACCCCATGAACCACCGCATGCCAAGCCTCCTTGTCGATCACCAACTCCCAGGGTTTACCCAAACTCATGTTCATTGAGTCGGTGATGGTTTCTAACCATCTCATCCTCTGTCGTCCCCTTCTCCTCCTGCCTTCAATCTTACCCAACATCAGGGTCTTTTTGAATGAATCAGCTCTTCGCATCAGGTGGCCAAAATATTGGAGTTTCAGCTTCAACATCAGTTCTTCTAATGAACACCCAGGACTGATTTCCCTTAGGATGGACTGGTTAGATCTCCTTGAAGTCCAAGGGATTCTCAAGAGTCTTCTCCAACACCACAGTTCAAAAGCATCAGTTCTTCTGCACTCAGCTCTCTTTATAGTGCAACTCTCATGTCCATATATGACCACTGGAAAAACCATAGCCTTGCCTAGACAGACGTTTGTTGACAAATGTCTCTGCTTTTTAATATGCTATCTAGGTTGGTCATAACTTTCCTTCCAAGGAGTAAGTGTCAGGCACAATTGCCTCCACTTATACTCTTGGAGCTAAGGAGTTCATGGTACAATACTCAGTAGAAGAGTATTATAGGCTCTTCCAAAGAGCCTCTTTGGAAGAAAGACATGGATGGCTTCCATTAATTACTTAATTAAATAATTATGGTAACTAAAACTCATTGCTTAAAGCTTGATTTCCTTTGGAAGCTAGTTTATTCTTTAGAGGTAAGTATGACTGGTTTTCCTTAGAGGAAGGATTCCTGTAAGCAATGTGTCATAAACAGAATTTTCTTGAGAAATATCTTTCTCAAACCCTATCACCTCTACCCTAATGTCTCAGCTTCTTCCTGTTCCTCTGAGTCCTTCCCACAGTTCTTTCTAGTTCAAAGTTATTGAGAATCCTGTAGACTTGACATCTTCCCAATTCTCAGAAACCAGGACCCATGGAAAGGGAGAAATACATGGGTTGAATGGGAAATTGTGATTCTGAATAATCCTTACTTTCTATGTACAAAGCATGTGTTCAATAAATTTTAATTGAATGAAACAAATTTCAAAAAGTTGTAATAGAATTGTTCTCATTAGAACATTTACTTGCTCATCAAAAATTACGGAAATTCCCCTGGACTTATCTACAAAGAGGGGTCAAAACTTTCTTTTCTTGTTTTGCTATTATTTTTTGATGGAATAATTCTTTCTTTCTCTAAGTATTCTCAGGTAGATTCCAAAAGGCAACAACTCAAATAAATGAAACAATTCCAACACATGTGCATGTATTCTAGAAATATTCTTTAAATTATGATCACCTGTCAAGATACTGGTATTAAGTATAGAATCTTAATATTAGCTGAACTTTGAGGTAGTTTTAACATTTCTGAGTGTTTCTCAATGATTAATCAGATTATTGGCCCTCATTGCTAAGTTAAAGGAGAATCTTCACTAAAACTGAAAATATTTGTAATGTTTCAAAAAGTCACTGTGCTGTGCTTAGTTGCTCAGTCATGTCTGACTTTGCAACCCCATGGACTGTAGCCCACCAGGCTTCTCTGTCCATGGGGCAAGGATCTTCAAATGGGTTGCCATACCCTCCTTCAGCGGATCCTCCCAACCTAGGGATCGAACCCAGATCTCCTCCATTGCGGGCAGATTCTTTGCCATCTGAGCCACCAGAGAAGCCCAGAAATATTGGAATGGGTAGCCTATACCTTCTCCAGGGGAACTTCTCAACCCCAGAATGAACCGTGGTCTCCTGCGTTGCAGGCAAATTCTTTACCAGCTGAGCCACCTGGGAAGCCCATGGTCATGGGTCATTGGAAAAGTCATTGGTCATTTTCAAATTCATCCTGGGTGTGATATAGATAACATATTTTTTCTTACTTTACATTGACTGGATCCATCTGTGTTTATCTTAAAGCTAGAAACTAAGCAGAAGCAATTTGTTTAATTATCTTAAAAATTTTAATGACATAACATTCTGGCTCAAATTGGGCATGTTATAAAGCACTTTTTTTTTTTTCTATTTAAAGCATTTAATTTAGGTATTTGTGATTTTTTTTGGTCTTATATAACATACCTTTTTCTTTCTTCGATCATAGAGTATAAAGCAAGTAGAAACAGATTTTGACTTTATTGCTTATAAAACATGAACATAGAATGTATGATTTTAAAAGGTGTGGATTTCCACATAAACTATTTAACTATGATTTTAAAAGTATGTACAGTACTTAGTTGTAGTAGAGTTGAACCCAGCTACACATATACTTTTTTATTTTAAATATATTTTAATGGTCAGTATGTTCTCTAATACCTGTACTTGTAGATAAAGATTCTCTACCCTAAACTATGATGCTAATTTTAGAAATAAAACTTATAAAATGCACTAAACATGTACAAAATTCTTCTAGACTGGTGTTAATTTTGCTACAAAAACCCAAAGCATTGATTATTATAGTTATGGATGAAGGGAAAAAAGAAAAATGCCTTCCCCTAGTATTATTAGAAAACTAGAAATAGTTTTCTGGTGTCTGGATTAATTTTCATATGTAGTCACATCTCAGAACTCATAATTTTTACTGGACCAATGTACTCATAACATTTTTTAGTTTATGTTTTCAAGTATTGTCAGAAAGGAAGAAAAAAGTCACTAAGTGCTGTTTTTCTTCTTCTTCTTCTTTTTTTTTTTTTTGATTACTTGTTGTTGTTCAGTCCCTCAGTTGTGTCTGACTCTTTGCAAACCCATGGACTGCAGCATGCCAGGCATCCCTGTCCACCACCAACTCCCGGAGCTTGCTCAAACTTGTATCAATTGAGTCGGTGATGTTATCCAACCTTCTCATCCTCTGTCATCCCCTTCTCCTTTGGCCTTCAATCTTTCCCAGCATCAACATTTTTTCCAATGAGTCAGTTTTTTACATCAGGTGGCCAAAGTATTGGAATTTCAGCTTCAGCATCAGTCCTTCCAATGAATATTCAGGACTGATTTCCTTTAGGATGGACTGCTTGGGTCTCCTGGCAATCCAAGGGACTCTCAAGAGTCTTCTCCAACACCACAGTTCAAAACCATCTATTCTTCAGTGCTCAACTTTTTTTATGGTCCAATTCTCACATCCATACATGACTACTGGAAACACCATAGCTTTGATTAGATGGACCTTTGTTGGCAAAGTAATGTCTCTGCTTTTTAATATGCTGTCTAGGCTGGTTATAGCTTTTCTGTCAAGGAGCAAGCATCTTTTAATTTCATGGCTGCAGTCATCATATGCTGTGATTTTGGAGCCCATGAAAATAAATTTTGTCACTGTTTCCATTGTTTTCCTGTCTATTTGCCATGAAGTGATGGGATTGGATGCCATGATCTTAGTTTTTTGAATGTTGAATTTTAAACCAGCTTTTTCACTCTCTTCTTTCACTCTCATCAGGAGGCTCTTTAGTTCATCTTTGCTTTCTTCCATAAAGGTGGTGTCATCTGGATATCTGCGGTTATTTATATTTCTCTGGGCAATCTTGATTCCAGCTTGTGCTTCATCCAGCCTGGCATTTCACATGATGTACTCTGCGTATAAGTTAAATAATCAGGGTGATAATATACAGACTTGCCATATTCCTTTCCCTATTGGGAACCAGTCCATTGTTCCATGTCCATTTTCACTGTTGCTTTTTGACCATCATACAGGTTTCTCAGGAGGCAGATTAGGTGGGCTGGTATTCCTATCTCTTTAAGAATACCAGACTTTGATTACTTGAGTTACAATTGTCTTTTTCTGACAGATCATTTTCCAAAGAGGAAAATAAGCACAACTGCAGTCATCACTAATGTTGATTTTTTTTAAAATTTTAATCAAAATGTATCAACATTGTGTAGGACTATAGAGTAGATACTTATTAACAAAGTATTCTGAAAAAAATGGAACATGAAATACAACTAGATGAAAGTAATTAGAATTAAGAAATGGAGAGGAAAAATATAATAGTTATAAATTAATATAAATTTTGTTTGAAACTAAATACCCCAAAAATATTTACTTTAAAATTCTAATTATTTTTATTTTGAAGAATCTCTTAGTCCAGTGCTTCTTAATATTTAATGTGAAGTCATGACTTCTGAGCATCTCTGTAAAATGCAGATTGAGATTCAGTTGGCCTGGGTTGGAACCTGAGATTCCAACAAAATAGTGTTGACATTGTTGATCTGTGTGCATCAGTTTGAGTGACAAGGGTCTGTAGAATAACCTGAGAATTAAGTTTTTAAAATATGGAGTGTCAAAAAAAAAAAGAGTATCTAATATAAACTTAAATACAAGGATGATAACTAGTTAAAATGAAGAGATATTTGAACAAAATATTGAACAAAAATTCAGGATCACAACTAAAATATTGAAAAATAGTAAACATTGAATTATCATTCTATAAATTCTATACAATATGCTACTGAATGTTACTAAATATGAGTAGAGAGTGAAAGGTGGGAAACATAATTGTTGATGTCTTGAAGAGTGATACACTGAATTGCTGCTGCTTAGCTGCTCAGTTGTGTCTGACTCTCTGTGGCCCGATGGACTGTAGCCCACCACGCTCCTCTGCCCATGGAATTTTCCAGGCAAGAATACTGGAGTGGGGTGTTATTTCCTACTCCAGGAGATCTTCCCAACCCAGGGATCAAACCTGCATTTGTGTCTCCTGCATTTGGCAAGTAGATTCTTTACCACTAGTGCCACCCGGAGAGCCCAAGGTATCGAGCATTTGAATTTTATTTGAACCATTCTTAATTTGGCTTCCAAAGATGGACTTCACAGGTTTTTTACCCTTCTAAAAAATGTGAAAGATTTCATTGTGACCACATGTGCAATTTTTCAGGTGAGAGTAATCAAAGATTCCAGATGTCAAACGGTTGTAGGAACAATAGTCTGAAGAGATAATACCTGATTCCTCAGTTATAAACTTCAGGAAGAAAAGAAGGAGATATATATATATATATATATATCTATATGTGTGCATGCTATGTTGCTTCAGTCATTTGCAACCCTATGGACTATAGACCACCAGGATCCTCTGTCCATGGTATTCTACAGAATACTGCAGTGGGTTTCCATGCCCTCGCTAGGGATCTTCCCAATCCAGGGGTCGAACCTGGGTCTCCTGCATTGCAGGTGGATTCTTTATCCCTGGGCTGCCAGGGAAGCCTCATATATTTGTGTATAACAGAAATATAGATATGGATATAGGATATATAGATATATATTTTTATAATTATATATGTTGTATATAAAATTTTGTTTTATATATAATTATATGTATATATTATCTATCTATATATCCTATATCCATATCTGTATTTCTGTCTATACACATATAATATCATACTTATATAAATATAAACACATGCATGCATATATGCACATATGAATACATAGATATACACATAAGTATGCTGTTTATAATTTGCTAACATACTTAAATCATTTAGTCATTTAAGAGTGAAAATATTGATTTTTATATTACTCTATTTGCTATCTTTCTTTTGTATAATATATATATCATACTGAGGAATAAATGATCTGTAGCCTTATTTCAGTGCACCTGGGACTAAAAATGGCTCACTTATGTTTTATATATTTTACCCACATTTACCTTGAATTGTAACCATAACAAGTATAAATACATTTATCATTTTGAAAATAATTGTACTTCAGTTGTCTTTGCAAAACATTTTATGAACAGGAACATGCAAAAATATAATTTAGAACTTGAAATTGCATTGTCATAAAATTTAGAAATAAAAAGGAGCAATCAGACTGTATCAAATCAAAAAATATACAAAGTAGATGTATTTCTTAAAATTTAATATAAGAAAGTTATTTTATTTAATCATTCTAGAAGCTAGAAAAGACAGATCTCAAATTAACTTAGATTATTTGTTTTGGGAAAGCAAAAAAGATAAATCAGCAATAGAAAATGAAGCATAAGATTATCTTCAAGTGTCTTCCAGTATGACGGTTTATAGCTGTTTGAACCTCTGAAGAAGATGGTTTTGGAAGTAGAGGTAATAGTAATAATTATATGAGGGATAAATATTTTATTTAACTCAAAAGTGATTACCAATCTTTCAAGGAAAAGTGCGAAGTATCTCAAAAGCCACCTATCATGAGCTGTGTTCATAATCCAACTGATGACAATATCATTTCTGTATAAATTATCCTGTTTGCAATTGGCAACATTTCATATATATATCATATTGTCAAAATTTCAAATATGTATATAAAAATAACTTAAATAAGTATTAATTTTAAGATCCCTATAGGGGACAGCCTTGTTATTAATACCGTGAAGAGCAGATGCTGTAGCATATGGCGTACTAGCTCATATTTATGTTAATTTTATGTAAATAGGATTTTAATACAGCAACATTAATCCGTTGTTGCTTTGGTCTTCTGATATATCACTTTACCCTCTTTTTGGATAAGATTAATGTACGTAGTTTAGACTTTCTCAGAAAGTTCCTTTTTAGCAGTATAAAGAGCAATGACTTACTTAAATCTTTAACACATATGTTTAAATAGAAAGTCAGACCCATAAAGAAACTAAGAATTTATCTAAATCTTATTCTCCTGCTCAGTTGAAGCAGACTTTAAGAAATACAGAAGAGAATCAAATATGTATGTATCAGTGGAGGAAATGAGTATGTATCCATGGAGCAAATAAATATGTTTGTTTTAGCTAAATAGCTATCATTTGAATAGGTAAAATAGACCAGAGGAAAATTCTCCCAAGTTATATTTTAACTTGCGAATCATATTACAAGAAAGTATACATTTCTTCTATTTTGGAAATTAAAAATTTAAGTGGAAACTATTTTTATTAAGGAGATTCTGGTTAACTTTTTAAAGATTGTATTATCTACTTTTAGGTTATAAGCATGAAGATGCATCCAGTTTATTTATTTAATAGTAATGCAACTTGAAACATTTATTTTTTAATTGATATAATTGACATATGACATAATATTAGCTTTAGGTGTTTGTATTACTTTTAGTTTAGGTGATTTGATATATGTGTATGATGGGAAATGATCACCACAATAAATCTAGTTAGCATCATCACCACACATAGATACAGATTGTTTTTCCCTTGTGATTAGACTTTTAAGACCTACTTAGTTAGCAACTTCGGGTATACAATATGGTATTGTTTGTTAACTATCGTCACATTATTGTTCATTGAGCCTCCAGGATTTATGCATCTTATAACTGGTAGTTTGAACCTTTTGACCATTTCCTTTATCCCCCTGCCAAACTCCTCCTTTGGTATCCAGCAATCTGTTCTCTGTACCTATCAGTTCAGTTTTTTTCTATTTTAGACCACAAATATAAGTGATATTTTATAGTATTTATCTGTCTTTGTTTTATTTCACTTAGCATAATGCTCAATTTTTTACTTGTTACACTTTGCAGAATAAAAATGTAACACCTAAAAAAAAAAAAGTAACACCTAATATTCTTATAGATGAACTATAAGAGAGGGAATTTACCATTTTTGTTTATTCAGAATTATAATAACATTATAATGAAAGAAGAAATGGAATGGAATATTTCATAGTATTGATGTTTTGATATTTATTATAAATTAACAGCAATTCATGCTAATGTATTTTAACTTTATTTCATTAAATTATGGATTATCATATTATACTATATTTAATATATCTTACAATCCAACATTAAAGGTCATTTAGAAGAGAAAATGAGTCACCTAAATTTCAGTCCCATAATAAATTTGTATTGGTTTGTGGTCTGGATTTGGAGGAGTCCAGAAAGCAAATTGCCTCTAATATTTACCCACCAAAAAATAATTATTTTGAAGCTATTTGTTAAACAAACAGATATTGTTTTAAAAGGTCAGTTTTATGTTCATGTAATTATGAAGCAGAAATAAATGCTACTTTGCTTTTGTAGTTTGAGCAACTCAATCAAGATCAAGTCAGATCCTAAAAATCCATGTAATTCTAATCTAAGGAATTAATTTAATCCTGCATAAAGCCAATTTCCACAAGTAAACCTGTAGTGATTTAAACATGTGAATGACATTTTTCTGGGCAATTGATGGCTATTTGAGAAGGACCAAACACTATTATAGAATAGATTGACATTAGGCCCCTGACTCCCTGAATTTTGGATAAATCCAAATTTCAACAACTGGTTTTTAATCTTTTGGACTCATTGTTATGCATATGAATTTTTTTTTGTGGAGTAGGTTTACATAGAAATGTATTTTAAAAGAACACTTAAATTGAAAACCTTTGTTGTTTGACAGTATTGGAAATTATGATACAAAATACTCATGTTAATTCTGAAGAAAGAATTAATTGATTATTAGAAAGCCTCATGTTGAAATGTCACTGACATGTCATATTGTCATTTTATCATGATTTGAGAAGAATGTATCATTTAATGAAATATTTAGGGCAGAGAGCAGTTTGAACAGAAAATATATATGCCTTCTCACATGACCTCACAATCCTAATGAGCAATGTTCTTCAGCCTACTCGTTACCATTTAAAGTCTAATCCTAAATATTGAAGTTACTGATTGCTGCTATTCCACAAAAACAGTTTCAGTGGCTGAAATATAACTACTTTTAGAACAACTGATGAGGTATATACAATCTCCAATCTGGAATCCTCAATTCTTCAAAAAGCCAAGCCATTCTTGGTGTTAAATACTCAATTTATTGTTTCAAAGTATATGTGATATTCTGAATTTAAGTGGAAAGGCATAGGATGATATCTGGTTTGTTTCATGACATGTAATATTTCCTGAAGTGGACAGTGATACAGATATACTTCATACGAATAATGCAACTGATTTTATTTTGGGTGCTTATAAGTTTGCCACTATAAATGCCATTCTTGTGCATGGATTGTCATTGCAGCCTGAAAATATTGTTTATTTATGTTTTAAACAAAAATCAAAAAGAATCCCAAAATTTTGCCATACAGATAATATTCTGATTAACTAAAGGAGAAAATAATTTCCTGACAGATATACAATAATGACATTTAATTTGGGAAATGACATGGAAGCATAGAGAGGCAGAAAATGAAGTTTGTGTAATATCCTAAGTTATCTAGTAAATGGCTTGATAAATGATCTACAATAGGAACACAAAAATAAGTCATACTGTTAAATGATTAGACACTTTATTTAGAGGAGAGCCTTCATTTTGAAAGGTCAATAAAATCTTTTTATTCTCAAAATCTGTGTTTATTGGGATGTCCTGGGAATTTACAATCGAGCCACGGTGAAAGGACAACTCATGTCATCATCAGGAGAATGGGATCAGATCATATATCACTTGACAAGAGCTGGCAATTTAACCTGACAAGAGTCTTGCCAACGAGGACAGTTTTAGGAGTTGCACTGCCATGGCAAAGATTTGACATGTCATTGAGGGATGTTGTGCAGAAGCCTGACAATAAACCAGGACTTGCTAATGCAGTTTAGGATTGCTGTAAAAATTTATTAGAAACCAGAGACTGTAAAATTACTATACTTCTTCAGAACTGTTTTTCTTTCCCTTGCTGAATATTTATGTGATGTTTAATGCACAGCACATGTTTTAAGACTTGTTTCCTGATGGTGTAAAAGAAGTCTATTATAATGCACATGAAATTGCACAAAATTCAATTAAATGCATGAGAGAGTAAGTAGAATGTCCACCTGTAAGCCCATTTTGACGAGATTTTTTTTTTCATTGATGGTTTTAGTGTCTGCAAATTTCAGGAGTTTCAATAATGGCACTTATGTTTTAAGAAACAAAAGATATTTACATTCAATCAGGGATTAATTTAACAGAACTTAAAAGCATGTGTAACTTGGAGTAACAGAATTCTGTGTGTTTTATTTAGAAGGGATGAAGAGAAAGTCTAAATGTAACATTACTATTAATTGGCAATGCAATTATGATTGCTGGATGAGTCTATACAATTCTTATTAGTCACTAAAAGAAAACAGAAAAAGGCAAGGTAGACACATTAAAATTCTCTGTTGTTTTTGCAGTAAGCCGGCTCTTTAAAAGATACTTCCAAATAGTAATGTGGGTCAACTAATTCCTAGATGCAAATCAGTAAATGCCATACCTTCTCACAGTTCCAAATATGACTGAGCCACTACTTTATGGATATCAAGAAATGATTTAATTTTCCCATCCAAACTTTCCTGTATATGTATCATATTCAAGGCAATCTGCTAGTTGTTATGAGAATGTAACTGTAAGGGACATAGTCACAAATATGCAGCACAAATAACAGTTTGAGAGCAATTCATCATGATAGATATCACCTCAAAGTGACTGGCCAACATGAAGGCATAATTAAGGGAAGATACCCATCAATTTTAATTCTGGCTACTCTACCTTCCAACTGGACTATAGGATCTTTAAGGTATCTTGCTCTTTCTTTAAGATGTCTTTCACTTTACAAATCCTTTGTAGACGTTTACTCAAACAGTTTTAACCATTTTATTCTCTGCTGTCTATTCAGTCTTTTGCTGACCTCTTCAGTAAAGAATAAACCCCATTCTGAGTGTCCTCAACAGAATAACGCTGTCACTTCTCTCTGCCACAAGTACCTGGAGAAAGGCATGTAGGAGTATTTGGGAGGAAAAAAATATATTGGGAACACTCTGCAATGGTTGAAAGACTGACAGGACGACCGGGCATACCTATACAGAGAATGCAGTTTGGCAGTCAATCCATCATTGCTTTATTCCCATTTAAGAATGGAGCAATTTTTGCCTTGAGGACTCTGACTGCTCACTGAGTTGCATTTCAGACTCTGCTGCATTTCCTCTGCGTTCTGCAGACTTGGCACTCTTACTCCACTCCACACTAATTGTGATTGCTGACTCGTGCCTGGATGCGAGGCTGCCAAAAGGGCAGGTATCCCAGAGAGACATCATTACCCAGGTTGGCAAATACCTGAGAGCCCTATTTAATGATACAATCTTATTTTTACAGCATGGGGCAGGCTTCAAGTCTCACAGCATCAGTTTCTGGCCGTAATACTGTTTGGCAAAAGCCTTTCATATACTTTTGCAAACTAAAAAGAAATAAACCATGAGGATATAGATCAATGGTAGATGGATCACATACCTGGGAAGAGTTGGGAAGATGTGAATAGCTCTAGGGTAAACATATTTATCTAATTGCTGGAGAATAAAAGTGAATTCCTTGCTGAGAATAACTTGAGAAATTATATACATAAAAAATAGCTTTTTGTAGAGAGCCAGGACTCTTTTTTTTTTTTTTAAACCAGATTTTAGTCAGATATTCATTCTGGAATTGAGGTCATTGCTAAGTCATTGAAAACTAAATGGAATAGGTATGACAAGGGGCAGAGAAGCTTTGTAGCGCCCAGCAGGATACACAGGATAGTCTTTATAGTCATTATTATATTTTAGTATTGCATTTTCAAAAAAACTAAATGAACTCTCCCTTTCCTTTACTCAAATAATGATTTTTAAATGAAAAATAATAAAAGTATGTGGTCAAACAAACATCTAATAGTATAATGAATAAGTTCTCCTTGCTCAGAATTCAAATCCACACAACAGATGGCAGCGATTGTTAAAAATTATACACATGCAAACACATAAATATGTGGGCATATCACACATACATAAACACCAGTTTAAAATACACAGTATGTGCAGCATATTAACAATCTCTGGGTCAGGAAGATCTCTTGAAGAAGGACATGGCAACCCACTCCTGTATTTTTGCCTGGAGAATCCCATGGACAGAGAAGCCTGGAAGGCTACTGTCCATAGGGTTGCAAAGAGTCAGACACTACTGAAGCAAACTTAGCAAGCAAACAATCAAGTATATATCAACACATATAGGTCCCTTGTGTGTGTGCGTGCTAAGTCACTTCAGTTGTGTCTGACCCTTTGGGACCTATGGAGTGTAACCCACTAGGCCCCTCTGTCCATGGGATTCTCCAGGCAAGAATACTGGAGTGGGTTGCTATTTTCTCCTCCAGAGGATCTTCCCGACCCAGGGATCGAACCTGTGTCTTACACCTCCTGCAATAGCAGGTGGGTTCTTTACCACTAGACCACCTGGGAAGCCCATTGGTCTCTTGGTCTCTTTTAAATAACTAAAAAGTAAGATAATACTATGTTATATGGATCTGCTTCAATTTCGTTGTGCCACTAAGATTTATTATTGACACTTCCAAATATGAATCATTGTGTGCATACTTTTGAGCATTGAAAGGAGAAAATGTGTTGATTAATTTCTAAAAGTGAAATTACTGGTCAATGATTTGATGATTCAGTGTTTTTAAGTATATGATTAAATCACCCTCAAAAAATTGCCCCAATTAACAATTGGCACAATAAGTAGAAAAGTGCTTGATGTTTTGCACCCTTGCTAATACTGTGTATTTTCAAACTTCATCGTTTTTAAAACTGATAGGTAGAGAGTAGATTCTCATTTACATTTTTTAAAGTGTCAGCTAATGGTTGAATATAAGAACTTTAGCAACATCTTAATGTGGGTGAGTCAAGCCCTCTTTTAATCAAATTAAATTAACTAGTATATAGATTTTATTTTAATAGACACCAATTCAAGACCACCAACTAAAATTATTGTGGATAATTGCGGTTTTGAAAATTAATGGTTAAAGAAAGAAAAAAAAATTAGATGTCGGCAGATAATTAAATTCAATTTAAATCAATCTTTGGTGTGATAACTTGAGTATCTAGCTGCAGGCAAGTATTATGGCAGTAGGATTTTTATAGCAAGAGTCCGGAAGTGCAGAAAAGTTTCAACTGAATGAACAGCTGAAAACAAACAAAAAGAGTTTCTTTGCTATAAAATTAGTGTAGTTTCATCACAGAAGTGAATTTTGTCAAGAATGACAGTATTTCATTGTGAATAGTTAGATATTCATAAATCTATAAGTATTCAATATAAAAATCCAAAATACATGGTAAATACCTGTATTGTACCATTGTAGTTGCTAAGGTATCTATTTAAACTGTCAGTCATATGAAACTATTTATTCCATGATGGAGCTCAAAGTTTGACTCATACTCTACTTTTTCCAGATTGTTAGCTCACAAAGCAGACCTTCCATTTCCTTGTTAAATCTCATCTATAGTTTTACAAGTGACTCAGTACATTCAAAGAACAGCAAAGGAATCATCATCATCTCTATGCAGGATAAAACCTTACATAATACTAGTCTTTTCCTTGTGACACATTTTAATCTTCCTACTACTGAGAATTTCTTCTTGTTCTCTTTTCCTACTTTTCGGGTTTCTTGCTTAAGAACAAAGCCCACATTTCTTAGAACATTCAGCTTTTTATATTTTTAGAAGATAAAACTTTTGCCAGGTGATAAACATATCGATTTTTTATGTGGAAAGAGTCAGATTCTCAATTTCTCCATCTGCTTTCTCATGTTTTATTACCATTCTATTTGTCAAGAATTTGTTCAAGTTGAACCTACTAGGTAGAGGGGATGATTTTAACATGCCTGTATATAAATAAACAACACAAATAGAAAGAAATCATGTATCTTAACCCATATTAGTGCCTATAAGTAGGGATAGTTACCAAAAAAAAGAAAAAAAATATTTTTTTTTCTTTTCATACACAGTTAAATGACTCTAGGGGTTGAATTTCATTGTATAACTTCATTACCAAGTGTAGTGACAAGCAAATTCAAAACATTAATATCTTATTTACACAAAATGCATTTTTCATTTCCCACCATATCCCACAGAGAGATGTAATCCAGGCTGTCCTGGTCTCTATCATATGGTTTGTTTGAAAGATAGAGTTAATTGAACATTGTAAGAAGGGAACAGAGTGATTGGAGAATGGTCAGTTTATTATCCTAGTCTAGAAGTGACACACTAGAAGAAGGAAATGGCACCCCACTCCAGTACTCTTGCCTGGAAAATCCCATGGATGGAGGAGCCTGGTAGGCTGCTGTCCGTGGGGTCTCTAAGAGTTGGACACGACTGAGTGACTTCACTTTCACTTTTCACTTTCATGCATTGGAGAAGGAAATGGCAATCCACTCCAGTATTCTTGCTTGGAGAATCCTAGGGACGGGGGAGCCTGATGGGCTGCCATGTATGGGGTTGCACAGAGTCGGACACGACTGAAGCGACTTAGCAGCAGCAGCAGAAGTGACGCACATGATTTCAAACAAGATTTCATTAGCTAGAATTCATCACATGGGTCTGCCTTATGATAGAGGGCTGTGAAGTCAAATATTACATTTGCATAGAAGGAGAAGAAAAGAGGATATTGTTGAAGACTAGTAATTTATACAAAATTACCTTTTCATAAAAAGGAAAATTTCCTAAATAATATAATGACCTATGAAGCTGTAGTAATTAAGAGAATATATCGTTGACATAGATTTGAACTAATTGACCAGTGCAATAGAATAATGAAGTCAAAAAAGATTTCTCATCAAAGTCTCACAAAGGTGCTTATTCCATAAGGGAAAAAAGCAGAGACCATGTGCTGGAGGCAGATAAATTATGCCTAAGGAAAAAAATGACATTGAATCTTTATTTCATACAAAAACTTAGTTCATATGTTACAGGTAAAAGAAAAATTCAAAGTCATAGTAGAAAGCATAGAAAAATATCATTTAGAATTTAGATAAAAAGTTCTTAAAAGAAAAATATAATCCCTGAAAAATGTAGGAGTTAGACACACTAACCCCCTGCATGCATATAACTCTCAATTCCCCTAAAATTTAACTACTAATAGCTTACTGTTGACCAAAAGCCTTGCTAATAACACATATTTGTATATCTATCATATACTTTATTCTTAGAAAAGAGTAAGCTAGAGAGAAGAAAATGGTACTAAGAAAATCATTAGGAAAATACACATAGTACTTTACTGTATTTGAGTTTATGTCATCTGTTTAAAAGATGATGGAATGATACAAACAAAACATTGTAACTGTTATACATAGTATTAACACTGGACCTCAAAAATACTGCACAGTAATAGAAATGTTTCTTTGAAAGCAAAGTTTTAGAACAGAGAAAACTAACACATTATTAGTTTTATGTTGTCTATCACTCACCTTATGTCTATGTAAGGATACGTTAACCACTTTAATATCTTGCACAGGATATACTACACAATGAACACTTAGGGGAAAATGATGATGTTGACACAGAAATGACATAGTTCTTGCTGTACAGTTTTTTTTTCACATGAAAATGTACATATACACAACAGATAAGTTTATTAAATGTAGAGCATGGTGATTCAGTTCAGTTCAGTTCAGTTCAGTCGCTCAGTCGTGTCCAACTCTTTGCGACCCCATGAATGGCAGCACACCAGGCCTCTCTGTCCATCACTATCTCCCGGAGTTCACTCAAACTCACGTCCATCGAGTCGGTGATGCCATCCAGCCATCTCATCCTCTGTCATCCCTTTCTCCTCCTGCCCCCAATCCCTCCCAGCATCAGAGTCTTTTCCAATGAGTCAACTCTTCGCATGAGGTGGCCAAAGTACTGGAGTTTCAGCTTTAGCATCATTCCTTCCAAAGAAATCCCAGGGCTAATCTCCTTCACAATGGACTGGTTGGATCTCCTTGGAGTCCAAGGCACTCTCAAGAGTCTTCTTCAACACCACAGTTCAAAAGCATAAATTCTTCGGTGCTCAGCCTTCCTCACAGTCCAACTCTCACATCCATACATGACCACTAGAAAAACCATAGCCTTGACTAGATGAACCTTTGTTGGCAAAGTAATGTCTCTGCTTTTCAATATGCTATCTAGGTTGGTCATAACTTTCCTTCCAAGGAGTAAGTGTCTTTTAATTTCATGGCTGCAGTCACCATCTGCAGTGATTTTGGAGCCCGGAAAAATAAAGTCTGACACTGTTTCCACTGTTTCCCCATCTATTTGCCATGAAGTGATGGGACCAGATGCCATGATCTTTGTTTTCTGAATGTTGAGCTTTAAGCCAACTTTTTCACTCTCCTCTTTCACTTTCATCAAGAGGCTTTTTAGTTCCTCTTCACTTTCTGGTAATTACTAACTATTAAGTGGAAATAGATCATTGTAAAGGTCTTCACCCTTGTCGTCTTCACATTGAGTAGGCTAAGGAGAGCGAGGAGAAAAGGTTGGTCCTATTCACAACCTCAAGGGGTAGAAGGGGAGATGAGAGGCAGGTATACTCTGTAACTTTATGGAAATATGTCATCATATGTATATGACTATTTTGCTTTTTCATATCTCTAAAAAAATGTTTCTATATAGGGCCAATCCTTCTGCCATTTGTTTTAGTTTCAGTGCTTGTATCATAGAAGAGTTTATGTTGAAGTTTATGAAGAAGTCGAGTGATTTGCATAATCAGAAACTTTCCTCCACATTGTATAACGTCAATTTGTTTTCCGGCCCTGCTTCTTCTCTGTCTTCTTCTTCATTGTCTGGCACTAGATCAGAAGCACGTATCTCTATCAGGTCATCTTCTGTTAGTTCCTCTGATGTAGTTTCTATTAGTTTTTGAATTACAATAAGATCTGTATCGTGAAACCCTCCACATCCCACTAAATTTTTTTTTTCCATATCCACAATCTCTTTCATGATTTCCTTGTTTGGCTCTGTAATAAATCATGTGAAATTAAGCATAGCATCTAGATATAGTTTTCTCCAGTAACAATTTATTGTTTTGAGTTTGATGACTTCTGTGGCTTTTTCTATAATGATGATGACATCTTCAGTGGTGTGACCATTCTAGACTTTCATGATGTGCTATTTTATCAGAGTTCTCTTCCACACCATTGACAATCCTTTCCATAGAATACCGTGGGTGGTTGTTGTTGTTCAGGTGCTAAGTTGTGTCCAACACTTTGCAACCCCTTGAACTACAGCACACCAGTCTTCCCGGTCCTTCACTATCTCCCAGAGTTTGCTTAAACTCATGACCATTGAATTAGTGATGCCATCCAACCATCTCATCCTCTGTCACCCCCTCCTCCTCTTGCCCTCAATCTTTCCCAGCATCAGGGTCTTTTCCAGTGATTCAGCTCTTTGCATTAGGTGACCAAAGTATTGGAGCTTCAGCTTCAGCATCAGCATGAGTCCTTACTGTGGATAAGAAGCCTTAACAGTCCTTGTGACTCCCTGATCTAGAGGCTGAATTAGAGACACGTGTTTTGAAACAAAATAGAACACTTCAACACCTTTCATTGTTGAACTCATAGGGTTTTGGGTGGACAGGGACATTTTCCAGTATCAAAAGGACGTTAAAAGTCATTTCTTTGCTGGCAAGATCCATTTCCTGATTTTAGAGACAAAGTATCAATAGAGCTAATCTAGAAAAACCTTCTTAGTCACCAGATAATACTTTTCTGGTCATGACATTTTTAAAGCAATCTTTTTTTTTTTTTTTCTTAAAATTATCAAACTGTATTTTTCTGGCATTAAATCTTCCAGCCTTAAATCCTTTGTCTTTCTTTTAAGTTGTCATATATTGGCTTTAGGTTTTCCTCCAGTCATATTAGAGTCTATAGGTATACCATCTCTGTCATACATTAACAAAAATATACTTACGGTCTCAAATAGCTAAATACTTGCACTCATTTTCTTCATTATTCATACCCTATGGGCAGTAGATGAAAAGAGTCTTGCTGTTTATGAAATAGTAAAGAAAGTTTAGGAAAAAAGTAAATTGAAAAGGCACAAGTTTAATATAAAAGTTACCTCCAGTGTATCTCAGAAACAGGACTAGAATAGCGTTAAACAAACAAAAAAAAAAATCAAGAATATGTTTTCTGTTCTTTCATAACCATTAGTTATCTTAACATAGTTTAGGGGAAATTTCTGTCTACTTATGATCATATTAAACTGATAAACAAGATTTAATATTAAGTTCTGTTCCACATGAGCATGGATAGGCAATTCACACTAAAACAATTTATTTGAAGTTTGCTCAAAAAAAAATAACCTTTATAAATACATTTAAGGAAAGTACAGTTTGTGCTTTACAGAGTCACACCTGCATGAAATGATAAAAAATACATTGGTTGAATTATAGATGATAAAATCATTCATTATTCAATGAATTGGCAGCCTTTCTATCAAGGATGACAAAAAACTTATCAAACTAAGACAATCATCAAATTAAATCCTCAGAACTATAAAGCTAATGATCTCTTTCAAGATTTAATATATCTCAAATTGGTTTTCCAATCATACATGTATACACACATACATACACACTTATATATATACAAATATGCATGTATATTTATGTATTAGGATAGACTGTATATAGTGAAGATACACTGGAAGTGAGAAATAGATTTAAAGGACTAGATCTGATAGAATGCCTGATGAACTATGGATGGAGGTTCATGACATGGTACAGGAGACAGGGATCAAGACCATCCCCATGAAAAAGAAATGTAGTGTTTACTGCACCATAAATAAGATTTACTATAAGTCTGTTTAATAAGTCAGCTTAAATAGGGAAAAAAAAAAAAAAGCAAAATGGCTGTCTGGGGAGGCCTTACAAATAGCTGTGAAAAGAAGAGAAGCAAAAAGCAAAGGAGAAAAGGAAAGATATACTCATTTGAATGCAGAGTTCCAAAGAATAGCAAGGAGAGATAAGAAAGCCTTCCTCAGTGATCAATGCAAAGAAACAGAGGAAAACAACAGAATGGGAAAGAGTAGAGATCTCTTCCGGAGAAGGCAATGGCACCCCACTCCAATACTCTTGCCTGGAAAATCCCAAGGATGGAGGAGCCTGGAAGGGTACAGTCCACGGGTTGGCTGAGGGTCTGACCTGACTGAGTGATTTCACTTTCACTTTTCACTTTCATGCATTGACGAAGGAAATGGCAACCCACTCCAGTGTTCTTGCCTGGAGAATCCCAGGGATGAGGGAGCCCGGTGGGCTGTCGTCTATGGGGTCGCACAGAATCGGACACGACTGAAGTGACTTAGCAGCAGCAGCAGCAGAGATCTCTTCAAGAAAATTAGAGATACCAAGGGAACATTTCATGCAAAGATGGGCTCGATAAAGGACAGAAATGGTATGGACCTAACAGGAGCAGAAAATATTAAGAAGAGGTGGCAAGAATACACAGAATAACTGTACAAAAAAAGAACTTCATGACCAAGATAATCACAATGGTGTGATCACTCACCTAGAGACAGACATCCTGGAATGTGAAGTCTAGTGGGCCTTAGAAAGCAACACTACGAACACAGCTAGTGGAGGTGATGGAATTCCAGTTGAGCTATTTCAGATCCTAAAAGATGATGCTGTGAAAGTGCTGCACTCAATATGCCAGCAAATTTGGAAAACTCAGCAGTGGCCACAGGATTGGAAAAGGTCAGTTTTCATTCCAATCCCAAACAAAGGCAATGCCAAAAAAATGCTCAAACTACTGCTCAATTGCACTCATCTCACATGCTAGTAAAGTAATGCTCAAAATTCTCCAAACCAGGCTTCAGCAATATGTGAACCATGAACTTCCTGATGTTCAAGCTGGTTTTGGAAAAGGCAGAGGAACCAGAGATCAAATTGCCAACATCTGCTGGATCATGGAAAAAGCAAGAGAGTTCCAGAAAAACATCTATTTCTGCTTTATTGACTATGGCAAAGCCTTTCACTGTGTGGATCACAATAAACTGTGGAAAATTCTGAAAGAGATGGGAATATCAGACCACCTGACCTGCCTCTTGAGAAGGCTGTATGCAGGTCAGGAAGCAACAGTTAGAACTGGACATGGAACAACAGACTGGTTCCAAATAGGAAAAGGAGTACATCAAAGCTGTATATTGTCACCTTGCTTACTTAACTTATATGCATAGTACATCATGAGAAACACTGGACTGGAAGAAGCACAAGCTGGAATCAAGATTACTGGGAGAAATATCAATAACCTCAAATATGCAGACGACACCACCCTTATGACAGAAAGTGAAGAGGAACTCAAAAGCCTCTTGATGAAAGTGAAAGAGAGTGAAAATGTTGGCTTAAAGCTCAACGTTCAGAAAACGAAGATCATGGCATCTGGTCCCATCACTTCATGGGAAATAGATGGGGAAACAGTGGAAACAGTGTCAGACTTTATTTTGGGGGCTCCAAAATCACTGCAGATGGTGACTGCAGCCATGAAATTAAAAAACGCTTACTCCTTGGAAGGAAAGTTATGACCAATCTAGATAGCATATTCAAAAGCAGAGACATTACTTTGCCAACAAAGGTCCGTCTAGTCAAGGCTATGGTTTTTCCTGTGGTCATGTATGGATGCGAGAGTTGGACTGTGAAAAAAGCTGAGCACCGAAGAATTGATGCTTTTGAACTGTGGTGTTGGAGAAGACTCTTGAGAGTCCCTTGGACTGCAAGGAGATCCAACCAATCCATTCTGATGGAGATCAACCCTGGGATTTCTTTGGAAGAAATGATGCTGAAGCTGAAACTCCAATACTTTGGCCACCTCATGTGAAGAGTTGTCTCATTGGAAAAGACCCTGATGCTGGGAGGGATTGGGGGCAGGAGGAGAAGGGGACAACAGAGGATGAGATGGCTGGATGGCATCACTGACTCGATGGACAAGAGTTTGAGTGAACTCTGGGAGTTGGTGATGGACAGGGAGGCCTGGTGTGCTGCCATTCATGGGGTCGCAAAGAGTTGGACACGACTGAGCGACTTAACTGAATTGAACTGAAACACTACATTTGAGTGTAAAGATCTTAGACATCCTCTAGTCAAACATCTCATATAAACTCAGTTCACAACACTCATGATAATTGTTCATTCAGCGTCTGCTTTTCATGCTCCATCAACAAGCAATTTACCAATCCTGAGACACAGCATTCAATTTTAGGAAACTGTAATTAATTTGATATTTTTACATAAGGAGAGCCAATATACAATTTTGTGTACTTATTCAGCCTATCATTTCATATAAATACTAGATAAGTCCTCCTCTAAATCATCCCTTTTCTAGGCTAAACATAAGACTCCTTCCTCTTGAATGAATACAATTTCCATCTTCTTCCCCACTGAGATTCTTACTACTATTTCTGAGAAAGGACTGTTCTAAGTACTTATTCTCTCATTTAATGATCACGTCAGCCCTGTGAGGTGGGTGTCATTGCCTTCCACCCACACATTATTTCAGACTACAAACATAGAGGCAAAACAAAGAATAGTTAGTAATTTGACCCAAATACACAGCCAGTATGACCTAAAACTTGGCACTCTGATCTATCAACTGAACTGTTAAGCATTATGATAGCAGGGAAAGGCTCACTTTTAAAAATGTTCTCTGAAGATTTTGAACGTAAATTCACTAAAGCAAAGAGTTTAGTTGTTTTGCCCCAAACACTTTAGTAGAGATCAGGAAATAATGTACTAAAATTATTTTCTCTATGTGAAACAGAAAGAATATCAATTTTGGGAATCAACTATCTCCAGTGTCTACTAATACATAATAGATTTCCCTTGAAAATTCAGAACTTTAAGAAATCTCTTAAAATCTGTGATATAACCTATATTTCTGAGAGAAGTAGATGAGAATAGTGAATAGAATCCTTTTCTTGGGGGGGGGGGAGAGGAAAATTACTTAATGGAAAAGGGGAATGCTGCATCTCTTCTTTCTGGAATATGAAGTACAGGTGTCTCATGGGAAAAGTCAAAGAGAAAAAAAATTGTGGAAAAGTATGGTAAGGATTTTTAAAATGGATTAATCACCATGATATTTTTTCTAATTGGAAATGATTATCTTTTTAGGTATATTGAGAAGGCCTTTGGAACTGAATCTAGTATTAATAGGAAAGGATGTCATAATCAATTAGTCATGCCTTCCATGGACTCAGAAGTGGTAGGAATAACATAAAGACCATTCCTCTATACCTGTCAGTCTTGGTTACTACCCAATAATAATTCCCACTGATTATCAGTCTTCTTTAAGAACATCACCTCCATAATTCCCCTAACTCAGCTTTGCACCATCCCTTGGCTCTTCAAAAGTCCCCTCTCCCTGATCCCCCAGCCACACACACATGCACACTGTGCACTAAACAAACATCCTCTCTGCTTTGCACTGAAACACTTTTTTCATGAGACACCAGTTCTGTCTATATAGAGAGTATATAACCTTACTTTAACTGAATCTTGACTCCTTTAGGCCATTTTTCCTATGAAATAACGAAGACAAACTTGCCTTACCATATGGTCCACATAGCTGGGGAGGGGTAGTAACTCCAGGGTCCTCACTTACCAGAACAGCTCAGGACCTTCGTTCCTACATCCTCACTTGAACTATTGCTCCTTTCAGTAACCTACTTCTCTACACAATCCCTCATTTATCAATTTTCTAGTCCTTCTTTCTCATTCATTGAATATTTTGATGCCTGTTCCACTATTTTTAAAAATCGCTCCAATGTTCTCAGCTGTTATAAACATGACTATAGAAAACGTATGCAGTGTCTTAGCAATTCAGGTCCAGAGATATGACCTCTTTTCAACATCAGTTTCCTTTTCTAATGTCACACAATGAAATTTTATCCTTACTCATTCTGCTTATGAAATCCACACACCCTGAGATCCCACTATCTGACGATAGCCTTCATAGCAAGTTATTGTTCTTTTGCTGTGTTATACCCACCACAATGGTTCAACTTTGCCAGGGTCCAGCCCCAGCTGATCCAGGGTATTCGAAGGAGAGACGGCATAGGCGAGGGTCAGGAAACAACTGCTTAATTACACGTTAATTAAGGATACAAAGAGTAATAGAATGAGGATAGCTCAGTAGGAAAATTCAGTGGAGAAAAGAGGCTGAGTAGCTTGGTTTACGCGGGAGACCAATAAAACTTCAAGACAAGAAGTTTGCACCACTTACGTAGGCCGCAGGCGTCCTTCCGTTCTCCCGAAGGAGAGGAGACACTGAGGCCTCCCTGGTTGGATGTTAGAAGCCCAGGCATAATTAGTAAGCATGGCGGGTTCCGCGCTCCAGATGGAGACTCAGCCAGAATTTGGGAGAGAGAGTGACATGGGGAGACCAAGTTTCAGTGAACAAGGCCCACACTTTATTTTCCAAAGTAGTTTTTATACCTTAAGTTATGCATCGAGGATAATGGGGGAAGGGGTGGAGTCATGCAAGGACAGCAGTTCCTGGTTCTAATCTAAGCCAGGCTTTCAAACTTATCATATGTAAAAGTTCAGGTGATTGACATCATCTTCTGGCCCGGAGGCCTGTTAACCTTTTAAGAAACTTATTTTTCTCTAAAGGTGATTATTCCAAAGTCAGGCACCAGCCTCCAAAAAAGCATTGGACAAAGCTGCATTTTACATTTCTATACACCCATTATATCAATCAATACACTGCCAAGGACACAGTAGGTAAGGAGTATGGAGACTTAGCAGCAAACATTGGCCCAACAAGTGAAAAACCCTTCTACCAATACAATTTCTAATCAATCTTTTAACTACTCAAAGGAATCTATGTTTAGGCAGTTTAGAACATCTCCAGCCTCTCACAGTTGGGAGGCTCTGAACAATCACATGTGGCCGGAAAAACCTATTCAGGCAGGCTAGAGGATTTCCAAAGGAGTTTGTAGGTTAAACATTGTCACACCCAAGAATTATTAACTGGAGCTGTAAGCTAACTCTTTTTTCAGAGAGAGGTAGTGGGGGACAGCCCCCCATAAAGTCAGAGGTGTAGGTGAAAGCACAAAGCAGAAAGTAGGCAGACTCTGGTTTGGGGGGTAGATGCTCGAGAATTTCCAGGGGGACTCCTGAGGCTCGATCCCGCCTTTGCGTATGCCGAGCCTCCTTCCTTTGTCATGGGCGGAGTTCCTCACGCTGGCTCAGGGCAGTGATAGAATTCCAGTTGAGCTATTCCAGATCCTGAAAGATGATGCTGTGGAAAGTGCTGCACTCAATATGCAATATGCAATATGCACTCAATATGCAATATGCCGGCTCCCGGCACAACTTCATGAAGATCACCAATCCCTTGACTCCTTTTTTTCAACACATTTTTGCTTGCTTTGTTAAACAGCTAAAATATACACGTTTTGGAAACACCCTCAATTCATGTGCTTCACTTGCTTTTCTAATTCAGCTTTCTGGAAAAACAAACAAACAAACAAATAGAAAACTTGGATGAGTTCAACTTTTCTTCTACTCAACTTCATCTGGATTTCTCAGTGCTTATGGAAACAAAACAAAACATAACAGAATACTTTTAACTGTATCAGATTTATTTTCTCCAGCTTCAAGGGGGCTTGTCACACTATATAGAGATATTTTTCACTTTCCATGTTCACTCACAGAGAAAAATAGCAGTATAAGTTAGAAACCCCCTCAGCTTCTGCCACCCTATGTCAGAATTTTACATATTCACACATGTGTCTTTTTCTAGTTAAGGCGGAAATGCTGCCTTTCTTTACATGCCTTTTGCTCTGATTCTGTATTTCAACTCATCCACTCTGGTCTCCTCATATACTTCATACTGTTAATTTGCCCTCTTCCTCTGGTATCGTCAACCTCCTCCTCTATTGACTTTTTCCCTGTGTGGAGGTGAATGTTCAAATTTCAAGTTATTCTCGCCCAATTTTATATTCCCACTCAACAAAACACCTTCTCTCTTTTAAATTCAAGTTTCCTGGGAGAATTGTTAACTGTACTGACTGCTCCTTCTTTACTGGCTGTAATTGCCTGGCTTCCTGAACAACTGAAAACTGACTGTGCTTTCTATGGTACTTCAAAGTTTTTCTCAACCAAGACACTCATGTTTCTAAATAAAATAGATAGCATGTTGTTCTTTTCTTACACGATGTCTCCGAAGTGTTAAAATGCCTTATTTTCCCCATTGTTCATTAAAATATATTTTACATACAGTAAAATTGACCTTTTTAGTGCACAGTTCAAAGTTTGACAAATGTATACGTGCATGCCAAGATACCTCAGTCATGCCCGACTCTTTGTGACCCTATGGACTGTAGCCCACCAGACTCCTCTGTTCATAGGATTCTCCAGACCAGAATACTGGAGGGGGTTGCCATGTCCTCCTCCAGGGGGGTCTTCCCCAGCCAGGGATTGAACCCGCATCTCTTGTGTCTCCTGCACTAGCAGGTGGGCTCTTTACCACTTGCGCTGCCACAATTATACAACTACCATTAAAGTCAGTATACAGAATAGCTCCATTGTTTCCAAAATTGTTTCTGTGCTCTTAGTAATCCATCTCTCCCTGCTCAAACCTCTGACACCACTGATTTGTTTTCTGTCCTATAATTGTGATTTTCCCAGAATTTTAAATAAACGGAGTCATACAGTATGTTGCCTTTTCAGCCTAGCTTCTTTCATTTAATATAAAAATGCATTTGATACATACTTCACCATCAGGTTGTGTGTGGATCAGTAGTGGTTGTGTGTGGATCAGTAGTTTACTCCTTTTACTCCTAAGTAGTATTTACTATCAGAGAAGGCAATGGCACCCCACTCCAGTTCTCTTGCCTGGAAAATCCCATGGATGGAGGAGCCTGGTGGGCTGCAGTCCATGGGGTCGCTGAGGGTCGGACACGACTGAGTGACTTCACTTTCATTTTTCACTTTGATGCATTGGAGAAGGAAATGGCAACCCACTCCAGTGTTCTTGCCTGGAGAATCCCAGGGACAGGGGAGCCTGGTGGGCTGCCGTCTATGGGGTCGCACAGGGTCAGACACGACTGAAGCAACTTAGCAGCAGCAGTATTTACTATATGACTGTATCAGATTTTAATCATTTACAAATGTAAGGATATTTGGATTGTTTCCAGCTTGAGGCAAGTAACAATTCTATGTAAACTTTTATCTATTTATTTTTTTAGCTCTTTATTTTATTATTATTATTATTTACTTTACAATATTGTATTGGTTTTGCCATGCATCAACATGAATCTGCCATGGGTGTACACGTGTTCCCAATCCTGAACTCCCCTCTCACCTCCCTCCCCATACCATCCCTCTGGGTCATCCCAGTGCACCAGCCACAAGCTTCCTGTATCCTGCATCGAACCTGGACTGGCGATTCGTTTCATATATGATATTATACATGTTTTAATGCCATTCTCCCAAATCATCCCCCCCTCCCTCTCCCAGAGTCCAAAAGACTGTTCTATACATCTGTGTCTCTTTTGCTGTCTTGCAAACAGGGCTGTCATTACCATCTTTCTAAATTCCATATATATGCATTAGTATACTATATTGGTGTTTTTCTTTCTGGCTTACTTCACTCTGTATAATAGGCTTCAGTTTCTTCCACCTCAGTAGAACTGATTCAAATGTGTTCTTTTTAATGGCTGAGTAATACTCCATAGTGTATATGTACCACAGCTTTCTTATCCATTCATCTGCTGATGGACATCTAGGTTGCTTCCATGTCCTGGATATTATAAACAGTGCTGCGATGAACATTGGGGTACACGTGTCTCTTTCAATTCTGGTTTCCTCGGTGAGTATGCCTAGCAGTGGGATTGCTGGGTTGTATGGCAGTTCTATTTCCAGCTATGTAAACTTTTAGTTACAGATATTTGTGTGAGAGTATGTGCTTTTGGTAAATGTTTAGAGGTGGGACAGATGGGTGACATTCAAAGTGTATGTTTACTTTTATGAGAAACATTCAGGCTGTTTACAACATGGCTGTACCTCCTGCACTACTGCCAGCATACTCGGTGTGCTCCAGCTGCTCCATAACCTAGCTATTACCTAGCTATTACATGGTATTATCAATTTGTTTTGCTTTATTTTTCTCAGTCAAATATATGTGTAATGGTATCATATTGTGATTTTAATTGCATTTTCCTAAAAAGTAATGAACTTATTTTCATGCTTATTTGCCATCGGAATGACTTCTTACATAAGCATTTGTTCAAATACTTGTTCATTTAAAAAGCCAGGTTATCTACTTTTAATAGAGTTTTGAGAGTTCCTAATATACTCAGGATGAAGTGTTTTATCAGATATAATATTTGTAAATATTTTCTCTCAATCTATGACTAATTTTTTCATTATTTAATGTTTCCCAGAGTAGAAGTTTCTACTTTTAGTGAAGTCTGGATATCTATTTTTTATTTTATGGATTATGTTTTTGGTGTCATAGCTAAGAAATTTTACCTAATTTTATTTCCCCTATTTTATCTGTTAAAGATTTTGTAGTTTTAAGTTTTACTAAACAAGACCAAGAGCTGACTGTGGCTCAGACCATGAACTCCTTATTGCCAAATTCAGACTTAAATTGAACAAAGTAGGGAAAACCACTAGACCATTCAGGTATGACCTAAATCAAATCCCTTATGATTATACAGTGGAAGTGAGATATAGATTTAAGGGCCTAGATCTGATAGATAGAGTGCCTGATGAACTATGGAATGAGGTCCATGACATTGTACAGGAGACAGGGATCAAGACCATCCCCATGGAAAAGAAATGCAAAAAAGCATAATGGCTGTCTGGGAAGGCCTTACAAATAGCTGTGAAAAGAAGAGAAGTGAAAAACAAAGGAGAAAAGGAAAGATATAAACATCTGAATGCAGAGTTCCAAAGCATAGCAAGAAGAGATAAGAAAGCCTTCTTCAGTGATCAGTGCAAAGAAATAGAGGAAAACAACAGAATGGGAAAGACGAGAGATCTCTTCAAGAAAATCAGAGATACCAAAGGAACATTTCATGCAAAGATGGGCTCGATAAAGGACAGAAATGGTATGGACCTAACAGAAGCAGAAGATATTAAGAAGAGATGGCAAGAATACACAGAAGAACTGTACCAAAAAGATCTTCATGATTCAGATAATCATGATGGTGTGATCACTGACCTAGAGCCAGATATCCTGGAATGTGAAGTCAAGTGGGCCTTAGAAAGCATCACTACGAACAAAGCTAGTGGAGGTGATGGAATTCCAGTGGAGCTCTTTCAAATCCTTAAAGATGATGCTGTGAAAGTGCTGCACTCAATATGCCAGCAAATTTGGAAAACTCAGCAGTGGCCACAGGACTGGAAAAGGTCAGTTTTCATTCCAATCCCAAAGAAAGGCAATGCCAAAGAATGCTCAAACTACGGCACAATTGCACTCATCTCACACGCTAGTAAAGTAATGCTCAAAATTCTCCAAGCCAGGCTTCAGCAATATGTGAACCGTGAACTTCCTGATGTTCAAGCTGGTTTTATAAAAGGCAGAAGAACCAGAGATCAAACTGCCAACATCCGCTGGATCATGGAAAAAGCAAGAGAGTTCCAGAAAAACATCTATTTCTGCTTTATTGACTATGGCAAAGCCTTTGACTGTGTGGATCACGATCAACTGTGGAAAATTCTGAGAGATGGAAATATCAGACCACCTGATCTGCCTCTTGAGAAATTTGTATGCAGGTCAGGAAGCAACAGTTAGAACTGGACATGGAACAACAGACTGGTTCCAAATAGGAAAAGGAGTACGTCAAGGCTGTATATTGTCACCCTGTTTATTTAACTTATGTTCAGAGTACATCATGAGAAACGCTGGACTGGAAGAAACACAAGCTGGAATCAAGATTGCCGGGAGAAATATCAATAGCCTCAGATATGCAGATGACACCACCCTTATGGCAGAAAGTGAAGAGGAACTCAAAAGCCTCTTGATGAAAGTGAAAGAGGAGAGTGAAAATGTTGGCTTAAAGCTCAACATTCAGAAGACGAAGATCATGGTATCCGGTCCCATCACTTCATGGCAAATAGATGGGGAAACAGTGTCAGACTTTATTTTTCTGGGCTCCAAAATCACTACAGATGGTGACTGCAGCCATGAAATTAAAAGACGCTTAGTCCTTGGAAGGAAAGTTATGACCAACCTAGATAGCATATTCAAAAGCAGAGACATTACTTTGCCAACAAAGGTTCATCTAGTCAAGGCTATGGTTTTTCTAGTGGTCATGTATGGATGTGAGAGTTGGACAGTCAAGAAGGCTGAGCACTGAAGAATTGATGCTTTTGAACTGTGGTGTTGGAGAAGACCCTTGAGAGTCCCGTGGACTGCAAGGAGATCCAACCAGTCCATTGTGAAGGAGATCAGCCCTGGGATTTCTTTGGAAGGACTGATGCTAAAGCTGAAACTCCAGTACTTTGGCCACCTCATGCGAAGAGTTGACTCATTGGAAAAGACTCTGATGCTGGGAGGGATTGGGGGCAGGAGGAGAAGGAGACGACAGAGGATGAAATGGCTGGATGGCATCACTGACTCGATGGACTTGAGTCTCAGTGAACTCCGGGAGTTGGTGGTGAACACGGAGGCCTGGCGTGCTTCAAATCATGGGGTTGCAAAGAGTCGGACATGACTGAGTGACTGATCTCATCTGATCTGATCTGATTAGTTCTATAATCAGTTTGGGGAGACAATCTTTTTTTTTAATATTTGATATGGATCAAGGTTTAATTTTTATAATATGAACATTCTTTTTTTTTTTTCAGAATCATTTGTTGAAGAGACTGCCTTATTTTTTGGCGAAAAAAGATCTGTTTAATAATATTTGTGTGGGTCTATATATGGACTTTCCTCTTTTATCAATTTATATGCCTTTTTCCAATACTATACTGTCTTGAGGGAGAAGGCAATGGCACCCCACTCCAGTACTCTTGCCTGGAAAATCCCATGGATGGGGGAGCCTGGTGGGCTTCAGTCCATGGGGTCACTGGGAGTCGGACATGACTGAGTGACTTCACTTTCACTTTTCACTTTCATGCATTGGAGAAGGAAATGGCAATCCACTCCAGTGTTCTTGCCTGGAGAATCCTAGGGATGGGGGAACCTGGTGGGATGCCGTCTATGGGGTCACACAGAGACGGACACGACTGAAGCGACTTAGCAGCAACAGCAGCATACTGTCTTGATAATTGTGACTTCATTATTTATCTTGAAATCAAGCCATATGAGTGCTCTGATCTTTTAAAAAAATATTTTGAGTACTTTATTTCAGTATCAACTTATCTGAAAAAATACCAGCTACTAGTATTTTGATTGAATTTGTATTTGATAGATCAGTTTGGGAAGAATTGGCATCTTAACGATATTAATTATTCTAACCAGTAAACATGGTGCATCTTTCCCGTTCTTGAGTTTATATTTTTAACTCGCATTTTGAGTGATTCTGAAGCTGAAACTCCAATACTTTGGCCACCTAATATGAAGATCTGACTCATTGGAGAAGACCCTCATGCTGTGAAAGACTGAAGGCAGGAGAAGGGGATGACAAAGAATGAGATGGTTGGATGGCATCACCGATGTGATGGACATGAGTTTGAATAGGCTCTGGTAGTTGGTGATGGACAGGGAAGCCTGGCGTGGTACAGTCCATGGGGTCACAAAAAGTCGGACATGACTGAGTGACTGAACTGAGTCTTCTGTAGATATTGCACATGTTTTGTTTTGTTTTAAGCTGTATGTCTAAGGACTTGGTATTTTCAGTATAAATATAAGTGGTACATTTTATAGCTTCAATTGCCAGTTGCTCATTGCTCATATATAAAAATAGGACTGATGCTTTTGAAAATATTTTTATTGTACCATACTGTTTATATTCTACTACCTTTTCTGAAGATTCTTTGGCATTTCTATGTAGATAATCATGCAATTCGTGAAGCTTTCCAATTTTTCCTTTCCAGTCTATGTGCCTTTCCCCTTCTTGCTTTATCTCACTGGCTACAATTTCTAGTAGAATGTGGAAATTTTCTGGTAGTCCAATGGTTAGACTGCACTTGAATGGCTGAGGGCCCAGGTTCAATCCCTGGTCTGGGAATTAAGATCCCATGAGTCTCACACAGTAAGGCCAAAAATAAACAAACATAAAATCTTGCCGAATGTTACACAAAAGGACCACTTCTCTCTCTGAACTTCTCTCCTTGGTTTTCTGACACCCATATGTATTGATTATTTTTTTCTACCTCTCTGACTACTCCATCTCAGTCTCCATCAGTCTTCTTTCCTCTCTCTTCTGAGTGGTTTTTTCTCACTCTTTTTTTTCTCTTCAATTCATACATGCTCTCTTCAAACTGTTGTTCAACTGTTGTGATTTTGATGTATATATAAATGCTGTTTACTGCTGATGCAGTCATTCTTCTGAGTACCCTTTGAATACTTCCTTAATTACTCTGATTCTCAAAGACATTTCAGATTATGTAGGTCAAGAAACAGTTTTTTCTCTTCCTTCTCTTTTACTTGCTTCATAATAATTTCACCAAACACTCAGTCAATTATAAAACCTGAGAATCTTGTATGGTAACTCCTTTATGCCTAAATTTTATGAGATTAAATAATATAAAATTGTCTTTTATATTTATCAAAACAGTTAAATATTGGCAAGTCCATATGGTTTCACTTAATAGATTCTTTCAACCTCTCAATTCTCATGAATATTTTTAAAATTCATCCACTTCCATTCATCCCATTGCCACTACCTCTATTAATGGATTTCATCATCTCTATCTGAAATATATAGTAGCCACTTAACTGATCTCTCAAGTGACCCTTGTCTAGTTTCTATCATGCCTTCTCCAGTATTTTCTTCAAACTGCAGTGACATCTTTATTTCTGTCCTATCTATTCTGTTTATTTGTACATCCTTGGAAAACCAAGGATTTCTGAGCTTCAGTTTTGTATCTCTATGTTAAATATCGCAGTCTCATCATCTGCTTGTTTTAAAGCCCAGTGAGAATATCTATGGGAGGATGTGTTATAAAATATGAAGCTATTTACAAGATGTTTTCTATCATTACCTGGTATGGTTAAAATCCATTCATTTCTTATCAGGGAATTACTTTGATGTAAATCAAACCAACAAAACTGCCTTTTATGGTTAGAAAAAACCATATTGTTTGCCTCATTTCCACTGTAACCTCAGGACTATTTATCAATAATATCATCAAGAATTACATAGTGTTTTCTTATGAATAAACTTTCACAAATTTCACATGTGTGAATTTCGTGTTTAAGACAGCATGTCCAGACTATATACATTAGATTTGATATGACAACTCATCCACTCAACTGATTTTCAGATTAAGAGATTAAAATAGATGGAGAGATAAATTGGGAGCTTGAGAGTGACATGTACAGTACACACTCAGTTCAGTCGCTCAGTTGTGTCTGACTCTTTGCAACCCCATGAATTGCAGCATGCCAGGCCTCCCTGTCCATCACCAACTCCCGGAGTTCACTCAAACTCACATCCATTGAATTGGTGATGCCATCCAGCCATTTCATCCCCTGTCATCCCCGTCTCCTCCTGCCCCCAATCCCTCCCAGCATCAGAATCTTTTCCAATGAGATAACTCTTCACATGAGGTGGCCAAAGTACTGGAGTTTCAGCTTTAGCATCAGTCCTTCCAAAGAACACCCAGGGCTGATCTCCTTCACAATGGACTGGTTGGATCTCCTTGCAGTCCAAGGGACTCTCAAGAGTCTTCTCCAACACCACAGTTCAAAAGCATCAATTCTTCAGCGCTCAGCTTTCTTCACAGTCCAACTCTTGCATCCATACACACTATCATACATGAAATAGATGACTGATAAGGGCCTAGTTTATAGCACAGGGAACTATTCTCAACACTCTGTAATGAGCTATATGGGAAAATAATTTTAAACAGAGTGTATATATGTGTATGTATAATTGATTCACTTTGCTGTACAGTGGAAACTAAGAAAATGTTAAATCTACTATAATCCAATACAATTTTTAAAAAGAGAGGTTAAAATAATTCTTACACTGTCATAATTACAATCACAATTTTAAGTCTTAAAATAAGAATACACAATAATTTTGATTTGTATAACTCAGTGCATAACAATTATACATAAGCTTATTACATAGTTTAACAAAAAAATACTTTTAAAAGTTACCTTTTTTCATAACAAATATGAAAAAGCCTTACTATTCAGTTTTGAAAAATTAAATCAGTAGCCATTCATGGCATATGATATAATGCACATTGTCTATCTTTTGTAAGTTCCCTAAGTTACCAAAGTAACCAGCTCCTTTCTGGTAATTTTGAAATACCTATATATTTGGAAACAGTAGGCCAAATGAAGAGAGGTAATGTCTAAATGTGTATTTTACATTGAGCTCAAACATAAGATAAGACCAAGAAAAAAAAAATATCATTATGGCAGAGGAGATTTTGCAGGTAAAGTTTATCAATTGAAAACACCTGTTTTTCTGTTCTAAATACATATAAAGTCATACAATATTTTGACTCAGCAGTCTAGAATAGGAAATTTGAAAACTGGAACATTTTAAAATGAGGATAAAAAGAGACAGTGCTCAATAAACATTTAAGTGAGTAAATAAATGAATAAACTATTGACAACTTGGATGTGTGATAAATTTTATTTAGAAAACCTCTTTGGTGGCTTCCATCAAGAATCTTGTACTTACATGCACCCTTTTGTAAAGGGAAAACTCTTAAATGGTTACTAACAACTTCAATTTTATTTTGTGGTCTCTCTCCATAAACCATAGACTAGTAGTCTCCACTTTCTACAAGTCTCAAATAGTGTAATTGCTTTAAATTGTGATCACCTGATCAGATGCCTGAAAATTACCTGATCTATTTAATATAACTTGTTTAGCTGAATCAATTTAATTTTCAGGCCATATGTTCACAAAATTATTTCACTTAATCCATTTCAAGGTGGCTTCCTCTTTTGCGCCTTGCTGATTCACCTTCTTTTGATTGATCCAATTCTAGAGTAAGAAATTACCTACATGAGAATTTTAAAATAACACTGCTCAATAATCAAAAGACACATTCTATTCATTTTCTCAGGCCAAACATTTCAGGAATAATGAGTTGTTTTAAAATTATCTTGTCTTTTTCCTTCATAGAAAATGAAAGGCTTAAAAAAGGTATGTCCTGATCATACCTACAAATTAAAATATGAATATTGGATTATCACAGAAGCTACAATAAATTCCAGTCAAATCAAAATATGATCCATTACATTTTCTGTAGTAATTTATTAAAAGTCCCCTTTCATTTTTACATGTGCTGAGCAAAACTGAACACTTAACTAATATGACAAGAATTGATGTAAGTGACCATTTTCCACTTAGAAATTTAGGCAGTTTTATTTTCACATCTTTCCACATTAATTTGTTTCTTAAAGCTTTTTTTGACTGTACCTGACTTTCAGTACTGACTTTCAGTAGTTTTAGCTAGATTGCCAATTTTTATTTCAAAATCTAATTTTCTTTGGAAACATAGATTCAAAAGTCACCATTCTGTTCTGTATAAATTAAGCCCGACTTTCCTCCTGTTCACTTTATGTGATCATTATATATAAAGGGAAGTAAAAGGGGATGGTGGGACACTATCTCTTTGCATTAATTTTCCTTTTATTTCCTCATTTCTAGAATCATGATTCAGTCATTTTAGTCTTTTCTTATAAGTTTTCCATATTATTAGAAAATATATTATGACTTTATTTTGGTTACAGAGAGATGTTTATTGATTAACAGATGTGAAAAATGCGTTTCTATACTTTATTTTCTTATATACAAGGTTCTGGCCTACCTTTAATAAGCTCATTTTTACTTACTAATTGGAGTAGTCTAACATTGTGTTTCAACAATTTTTGCAGGTATCTTTAAAAAATAAAATAACATCTTTAGTGTTTCAAATAAATCATTAACTATGAAATCTTTGTTTTTCAAAGAAGAACCATTGATATTAAATTTAGATCATTGACAATTTACTCTTCAAAAGAAATAACTTGATTTATGCAGTCTGACTTTCAGTAAAAGGGCCTTAGCCCTAACTCTGGGAATACTATAACCTTACTATGTCCTTAATTCACAAAATATAACAGATGGGTGGAAAATTCATTAATCTTCACATGGAGTGTTATACCATTTGAGCTCTAACGAATATGAATATGTGAGACCTGTCAACCCATATTGATCACCTATTCCCTTCTGAATGTTTTAAATGTTTCTTGTTAGTGGAAAGCACATGTCTCAACTTTATTCCCAATAGTATCAAGTAATAAAATATTATTTGTTGGTTAACTAAAAAAACAGATATGATTTAATCTATAGGGTGTTTAAAGAATACTACATCATCTAAAAAATAGATACATTAATTTATATTAAACCTAAAGTACTCTAAGTTCTGTGATCAAAAAAGAAAATTATATCACTTAGTCTGCAAAATTAAATTATATATTCATTAATTCAACAAGTACTTGTTAAATGATCAATATATACTGAATAATATAGGGGATATATAACAGATGCTGTTGGGGATCTATCAAAATCTCCACACTTGGATCATTTCTACATATATGTCCACCATCAACTGTCAGCACTTTTCTTTGTATGAGGGCTTTTTCTGGCTATCTGGCTGCTTTATTACCTCTGGGACAAGAAGGACCATTTTCTTCCCAGAAGCAGCTGTAACCAAAGACTGATGGGAATTGATATATAAATATAAATCTCCTCCCATTTCATGTTGGATAAATATGGCACGTGTTTTGCACTGGGTCCCAGATTTCTCTAGCAGAATTCAGTTACATTTACACTTAATATTAACTTGCTTACAAGTAAACCCTAAAGTGGCTGTCTTCTCTGTCTTGCTTCCCATTCTTCTGCTCTTATTTCCAACAATGATATTCCTTGCATTTGACATCTTGTCTTAAGGTTTACTTCTCAGGAAACCAAACTAAGACAGCTAAATAGATGATATAGATATGGGTATACTGCTGCTGCTGCTGCTAACTCACTTCAGTCATGTCTGACTCTGTGTGACCTCATGGACTGCAGCCTACCAGGCTCCTCTGTCCATGGGATTTCCCAGGCAAGAGTACTGGAGTGGGGTGCCATTGCCTTCTCCAAGATATGGGTATGCTGCTGCTGCTGCTCAGTTGCTTCAGCTGTGTCCAACTCTGTGCGACCCCATAGACAGCAGCCCACCAGGCTCTGCTGTCCCTGGGATTCTCCAGGCAAGAACACTGGAGTGGGCTGCCATTTCCTTCTCCAGTGCAGGAAAGTGAAAAGTGAAAGTGAAGTCGCTCAGTCGTGTCCGACTCTTAGTGACCCCACGGACTGCAGCCTACCAGGCTCTTCTGTCCATGGGATTTTCCAGGCAAGAGTACTGGAGTGGGGTGCCATTGCTTTCTCCGAGATATGGGTATAGATTTACATAATTCATTATCATTGCTATCATCATCAGGATTCTGGTCTTAAATTCTGATTTGTATTTCAAAAATAATTATTTCTATACATTGGGGCCATAGCTTATAGTTAGCATCTCTTCCTGTTTAAAGAGCACTTTTGTTTTTCAGTCACTCAGTCTTATCTGACTCTTTGTGACCCATGGACTGCAGCACGCCAGACTTCCCTGTCCTTCATCATCTCCCGGAGTTTCCTCAAACTCATGTCCACTGAGTCAGAGATGCCATCCAACCATCTCTTCCTCTGTCGTCCCCTTCTCCTCCTGCCTTCAATCATTCCCAGCATCAGGGTCTTTTCTAAAGGGTCAGCTCTTTGTATCGCGTGGCCAAAGTATTGGAACTTCAGCTTCAGCATCAGTCATTTCAATAAATATTCAGGATTGAGTACGCCTTTCCTAATTTGGAACCAGTCTGTTGTTCCATGTCCCATTCTAACTGTTGCATCTTGACCTGCATACAGGTTTAAAAAGTGCATTAGGGATTTTCAATATTTGAAATGGTGGTTATCTTGAGAAAAATTCATTATATCAAAGAGCAAAAAGAGGAACATAAATTAATTAGTTTCATGTTGATAAATAATTTATTGACAGAATAATGTCTTATATATTTTAAACATCAGAATATGATTAATAAAAATAATTTCTTTCAGTTTTAATGTTAGTATCCTTATATCTATAGTCAATTTCACTTGCAAATAAATGCACAGTTTTGTCTTTATTTCATTTAATGAAAAAAGCTACAAAGTAAAAGTAGGATTTTTAAAAATAAACATTTCCTTCCAAATTTTTCTAGATTATTCTAATCTAATTCAGTTATCAGATCAGATCAGATCAGTCGCTCAGTCGTGTCCGACTCTTTGTGACCCCATGAATCGCAGCACACCAGGCCTCCCTGTCCATCACCAACTCCAGGAGTTCACTCAGACTCACATCCATTGAGTCAGTGATGCCATCCAGCCATCTCATCCTCTGTCGTCCCCTTCTCCTCCTGCCCCCAATCCCTCCCAGCATCAGAGTCTTTTCCAATGAGTCAACTCTTTGCATGAGGTGGCCAAAGTACTGGAGTTTCAGCTTTAGCATCATTCCTTCTAAAGAACACCCAGGGCTGATCTCCTTCAGAATGGACTGGTTGGATCTCCTTGCAGTCCAAGAGACTCTCAAGAGTCTTCTCCAATACCACAGTTCAAAAGCATCAACTCTTCGGTGCTCAGCCTTCTTCACAGTCCAACTCTCACATCCATGCATGACCACAGGAAAAACCATAGCTTTGACTAGACGAACCTTTGTTGGCAAAGTAATGTCTCTGCTTTTGAATATGCTACCTAGGTTGGTCATAACTTTCCTTCCAAGGAGTAAACATCCTTTAATTTCATGGCTGCAATCACCATCTGTAGTGATTTTGGATCCCAGAAAAATAAAGTCTGACACTGTTTCCACTGTTTCCCCATCTATTTGCCATGAAGTGATGGGACCGGATACCATGATCTTCATTTTCTGAATGTTGAGCTTTAAGCCAACTTTTTCACTCTCCACCTTCACTTTCATCAAGAGGCTTTTGAGTTCCTCTTCACTTTCTGCCATAAGGGTGGTGTCATCTGCATATCTGAGGTTATTGATATTTCTCCCGGCAATCTTGATTCCAGCTTGTGTTTCTTCCAGTCAGCGTTTCTCATGATGTACTCTGCATATAAGTTAAATAAACAGAGTGACAATATACAGCCTTGATGAACTCCTTTTCCTATTTGGAACCAGTCTGTTGTTCCATGTCCAGTTCTAACTGTTACTTCCTGACCTGCATACAAATTTCTCAAGAGGCAGATCAGGTGGTCTGGTATTTCCATCTCTTTCAGAATTTTCCACAGTTTGTTGTGATCCACACAGTCAAAGGCAATTCAATTGTAACTCCTAATTATTCTTGAAAAGATCAAGTTAACCTTTACAGCATTAAATTCTTAGATTGTTCCTCAGGCTGCAAGAGATGTCACTGAAGCAGATGAATCTAAAGCTCTGGATGCTGTGTTTACATAGTGAAATGCTTTATAAAAAATAACTTGAAATAGTTGAAAGCTCAAAAGAATTTGCAAAAATAATACTGAGAGCCCTGTATACACTTGTGGACACTTCATCTAGCATTCCGTAATGATAGTCTCTTACATATCCATAGAACCTTGTCAGAACCAGGAAACTAATATTCAGTTCAGTTCAGTCACTCAGTCGTGTCTGACTTTTTGTGACCCCTTGAACCGCAGCACACCAGGCATCTCTGTCCATCACCAACTCTCAGAGTCCACCCAAATTCATGTCCATTGAGTCGGTGATGCCATCCAACCATCTCATCCTCTGTTGTCCCCTTCTCCTCCTGCCCTCAATCTTTCCCAGCGTCAGGGTCTTTTCAAATGAGTCAGCTCTTCGCATTAGTATGATATTAAGTGAAATAGAGACTGCATATAGATTTCACCAGTTCTTACATGCACTCTTTTGTGTGTACGTGTGTGTCCATGTGTGTTTCTGTGAAATTTCATGATAGAGGTAGTTTTGAGTAACCATCTCCACAATCTGGGAGACAGAACTCTTCCATTACCACAAAGAAACTACTTAATGTCACCCCTGAATAAGTCTACCCTCTCTCAACCCTAATTCTTGGGAATCATTGAGCATTATAACTTTTTTGCTTTGAAAAAACACTATATAAATGAAATAATCCAGTATGTAAACTCTTTAAGATTGGCTTTTTAAAATTCAGCATAAAGTTCTTGAGATCAAATAGCAGTAGTTTGTTGGTTTTTCTTGCTAAGTAGTATCTCATTCTGTGGCTATTCCACAGTTTGTTTATCTATCACATGTTGAAGGGCATCTATAATGAACATTTGTGTACAATCATTTTTGTGAATGTAAGATTTCATTTCTTTAGGATAAGAACTTAGGGGTGTATTTGCAAGTATGTGTTAGCTTCTAAAGAAATGCTAGACTGTTTTCCAGAAATGCTGTGCTGTTTACACTCTTACCACAAATAGGTGAGCTCCAGTTTCTTTTCATTCTCAGTATCTGTTAAGTGCTTTTCTGCCTATCATAAAAATGACATGGTAACTCTCGAACAATTCTCAAATAACTTTAGTTGTTTGTGTATAGAGTCATTCAGGGAGTTTAAGATGCAGATGTCTCCATTATTGTTAATGATAATAGCCACAGTTTATTGTGTCTATAATGGGCCAGGTTGGCCCTAGGCTATTTAGTTCCCATAACAACCCCTTTCAGGTAGGTTATTATTACCATCTTAATGATAAAAAATGTCTCAGAGTGATTTAGTAACTTATTGATGATCATTCATACAGTTAAGGGGAGTACCTGAGTTCCAAATTCAGTTTGAATTCAAAATCAAAGATATTACATTAAAGTCACACAGAAGATAAGAGAGACTGAATATTTCTGTGCCATAATTATGAGTTGAAAGTTATATAAGTTCATCAACAGGGGCTGGGCATGGAAGAATGACAGCATTTAATTTATTTGACTCTGCTAAAGTTAGTTTTTAAAATGCTCATGGCTAATTTGCAAGGTGAAAGAAGTTTAAGCCATCTCAAATATCTTTGAAATATAAAGATCAAAACCACAAAGTTATGAAGACTAGTATTGTTTGGCAGAGAAGAAAGAATGTTTTAATTAAATGTTTCTCATATATATGTAAGCTATGTTATTTCTGGTATCAGAAATTCACTAAACTGATACCAATAAAAAATATTTTTAAAAGTAACTGCAGCATGATCCTTTCTACATTAAATTTGGAATATTATGTCTTGTAGCACACTTATATCTCATATAAACTAAACTTTATGAATGAGTGTTGCTATGAGTATCATATAATCAAAAGACCATAATCTCACTTAAAATAAAACACTTTTAATAGAAAATAGCTAAATTTTCTATTTCTTGCCATAAAGCAAGAAATTATGTTGGCTATTCACTTAATATAACAAGCAGCCTATTTAAAAGACATCTATGTAAATATTTGATGTACTGAATGATGTTGGATTTGTACTCAGCTTTTGCTGACATGTTAGCATCTGTCTTCAATCTGTTTAGAAGAATGAGCTCTCAGGTTGTTTTTACTGTTTTTAATATTGCAACTTTTTCCCATGGCAAGAGGGAGAGTTATTATAAAATGTGCTTTCTTCTAACCTTAAGAATTATAATTTAAAATACCAGTTTGTAGGCTCAACTTTTAAACTAGATGTACACCTAAGTCACCTAGCCTACAGCAGTAAAGCATTGTGTCACTACTCAAACATAATTGTTCTAGTGGAAAAATTTTATTCCTTAAAAACTACATCTCAAATGCAAAATCTTTGCCCACCCCACCCCCCACCACACACGCACATCTCTATGATTGGAAATAAGCACTCACCAACTGTCCTAACTACTAATAACCCAAAGTATATTTATGAACTGTGTTTCCCTGCCTTCTGCATGTGTATCTCAGATTTGCTCTTTGTAGGACCCAAGAGGTTTTGTGAAACTCCTTGCTACAGCTAATTTACTTCTATAGATAGAAGTGTGAAATTATTAATCCAGTCTCCAATAGCCTCCATTACCTTGCAATACTAGGCCTGTTGTGGCTTCCATGTAGCTCTAGCCTCATAGCTCTCATATCTCTATTTTTTGACCTGCTCTTGGGCTTTCAAGTGGGCATAGCTCTTCCCTGCCTCAGGAAACCCACAGTCATCCCTTCCTCCTGAAATGCTTTTGCCCAACTTCCAGCTGTTCACATCAATGTTTCCCTCAGATTTACTTCCTCATACTTCCAAATCTACATCAGTGTTCCTGTTATATTCCCTCATACATCTTCCAGTTTTAGTTTATAATTATCATTACAAAGCAAATTGTTATTGGTGTGAATGTTTGTTTAAAGGCTGATTTGTTCATTAAAAGGAAACTTCATCAAGGAATGACAAATGTTTCCTTAACATATTTAGTTCCTCACTTTATGGCAGTTGTACAGAAAAAGTTCAATAAATGTTTATCATGTGAATCATTGGTTCATAAATACCTGTTCTGATAGCTTACAGCAAATTTCTGAAGAGGTCACTGTTAAGCAAACCTTATGTTTTAAGATAGAGTTCCAGGTCAGAGTCAGTCAGGCATCAAGTTTCCAAATAAGGTATTCACTAAACTGAACACAATTGTACTATAGCTTTCTATAGGCTAGAAATACATGTCTATTTATCTAATTCATAGACAATGTTATAATTATTAGGAAAATTATATGATCTAGGTAAGGTCTCAATAGAAGAATTCTCTTTGAGCAAGTAAATGTGTTGAGCAGCCAAGATTCCCTACAATTATGCAAATTTTAAGCCCAATTGGGATTAAAAAATTATCTAGGGAAAACATCAATCTTTTATTTAGTTACACTTTTGCCTTTCATGAATGTTTTACTTGCATGTCTCTATATTTGAGGCATTATGGCTGTAATTGAGAGTTTGAAAAAAAAGAATGTTATTTTCATTCTTTAATGAACTGTTTTCTTAGGGAAAAAATTAAAATCATACTGTATTTGGTAATATATTGCTATGTCAAAGATGGCTATCCAGATATTACCTGAATAATAAACGAAGGTAACAAAGGTATTAATAATTTTATTTGAGTGGCAAAATATTTTAATTGTCCACAAATTTTAAAGGTTCAATATGATTTGGTCCAATGACTTATTTATTAAGTCAATATTTGGCTAGCTTTCTAAAATGTATAACTTTAATATATCTTTGGTTTGGCGTTATTCATATATTTCCTAAATTAGGGGTTTACTATGGTTATTAAAATGTACTTAACATTTTAACTCTTAAAAATCAATGTGTATTTTAAAGATCATCTTAAAACATATTTTATCTTGGATCACTATTAGAAAGCTCAGTCACCTGGATTTATGTAATATGATGTCATTGACAATGTTGGAAATTATATGCTTTAACTTAGAAACCTGACAATCTTGTAACTTAAAAGCATATTTCAGATATAGTTATGATAACCTAATATAATAAACACAAAAAGGAGTCCAATGACTCCAAATACACAAATTACATGAATTCTGTATATAAACTGATTATACCTTTTATATTTCTTTAGACTCTAAGAATATGCTAGAATATGACCTTATGCTTCATTTTTATAATGGTATGAATTTGTGATTACTTAGAATAATATGAAAGTAGTGCAAATATTTCTTGCCTGGAGAATTCCGTGGACAGAGGGGCCTGGCAGGCTGTAGTCCACAGGGTCACAAAGAGTCGGGCATGACTGAGTGCCACACAGGCTCTCTCTCACACACACAGTGCAAGTATATATTTAGGTTAATGCCCATTAAGACTATTCCTCCCAACATAAGAATGATACCTCTCCACCAAAATTAAGGGTTATCTGACATAATCATATGTCAATTTCCTAACAGAAGTAAACAAAATTAAATGTATCCTTGTATTTAGTTCACTTGAAGGCCAAATCTATACATTTCTCTATAAGAAAATAGAAAACTGGATTAAAAATTTTAGTGGCTATTTGATTTCCCTGATTTAACTATCTATTCTGAAGTGTATAGATCTATATGATCAATATAGATAAAATTAGTTTTCCTATCTCTAACTGTATCAAGTGAAAGGAGCACCAAATAAGAAGGTACTTAGGGACACTTGGAATTATTAATAGATTATGGTCAATATGATACAAATGAAAACCACTTTGTAAGACCCCAAGGGAGAGCTTCAAAAAGACAGCCATCCTTTAGGACACTTGTATATGTTAATTAGAAACCCAGACACACCTCAAGTGGGCAATTCTGTAGAATAAGCCCTGGGGTCAAGAACAACAGGCACTAGTATTTGTAACATTTATTAGCAATTTTGTCAAGAAGGGTTATCCCTTAAAGGGTATGGTACGAGAGCAACAGCAACAGTGTGTTAGTTCCATTATTATTGACATTTTAGTGATGTTAATAAAAAAGGAAAAGAGTTCATCCATTTATGTAATCCTCACCCTCAAGTCCTGGAGAAGGAAATGGCAACCAACTCCAGTATTACCGGGAGAATCCCATGGACAGAGGAACCAGGTGGGCTATAGTCCATGGGGTCATAAAGAGTCAGACATGACTAAAGCGACTAACAACACAACAATACACCTACAAATAGGATCCCAACTATCACCCCAGCATTTTCCCAAAGGATAGGTCTCCCAAGCAATGCTCAAGAGAGAAGGTAACAGACAAGCATATTGATGATCAATATTCTTCTCATGTTTCTTATAGCTTTCAACTCAGCATGCTTCTATCATTTAGAGTTTATTGAAAGTTAGCTGAAAATTACTGCATGTTTTTCTATAATTTCAAACTAGTGAGCTTGGAGGGCACACAGATTTTAAATTAAATTCAAGGGAGACTAGTTTTTGCAGAAAAGGAAAAAAAAATCCTAACGAGTAAGAAAATGGAATTTAGAGTAGGAAGACAAGTGAATATTTTATAAAATTTGTACTGACTCACAACGATCAGAATACAACTAACAGTGGCTTAGGGATTACTCTTTAAAGATGACAATGACTGTGTCATGCTAATATGTACAAGCATCTCCCAAGAACTGAATGGCTTGTTTGTTTACTAAAGATTTCCTACAGGTTATCCCAGTTAAGCTTGATAGCTTGCTAGCAAAGAGTTCCTGCCCAAGGGCACCTCATAGACATTTCATGTTATGGTAAATAGCAACATAAATGTTACACTTACACAGTAAATGGAGGAGGATGCCAGAGGAAGATGGCAGAGTAGAAAGATGTGCACTCATCTTCTCCTGCGAGAACTCCAAAATTACAACCAGCTGCTGAACAACCATCGATAAGAGGATGTTGAATCCCACCAAAAAAGATTCTCCATGTCCAAGAGCAAAGGAGAAGCCCCAGCAGGATGGTAGGAGGGATGAAATCACATTTAGAATAGAACCCCATACCCGCCCCTGGTGGCTCAGACAATAAAGAGTCTGTCTGCAGTGTAGGAGACCCAGGTTCGATCCCTGGGTCGGGAAGATCCCCTGGAGAAGGAAACAGCAACCCAACCCAGTATTCTTGTCTGGAGAATCCCATGGATGGAGGAGCCTGACAAGCTACAGTCCACGGGGTCACAAAGAGTCGGACATGACTGAGCGACTTCACTTTCCATACCCACCAGAGACACTTGGAGGATTCAAAGAAACCTTGTGTGCACCCGGCCCCAAAGACCCCACAGAGGCCAAGCCAGAACTGTGTTTGAGTGTCTCCTGTGGAGGTACAGGTCAGCAGTAGACTGCCACAGGGGCAGGGGCTTTGGGTGCCACAGACATGGGTATGGCATAAGCCCTCTTGGAGGAGGTTGCCATTAATCCCACCTTAGAGCCACCAGAACATAGACAGGATTGTGGAAACAGACTCTTTGAGGGCACAAACAAAATCTTGTACACACCAGGACCCAGGAGAAAGGAGCAGTAACTCCACAAGAGGCTGATCCAGACTTGCCCATTAGTGTCCAGGAGTCTCTGGCAGAGGAATGGGTTGGAGGTGGCCTGCTGCGGGGTCAGGGGCACTCAGTACAGCAGTGGATTCATGGAACCTTTTGAAGGAGGTCTCCATTATCTTCATGACCTCCACCATAGTTTGGCCTCAGGTCAAACAACAGGGAGGAAACGCAGCCCCGCCCACCAACAGACAATAGGATTAAATATTTACAGAGCATGACCCTGCCCATCAGAAAAGACCAGTTTCCCCCTCACTCAGTCTCTCCCATCAGGAAACTTCAATAAGCTTTTTATCCTTATCCATTAGAGGGCCAAGAGAATGAAAACTACAATCACAGAAAACTAATCAAACTGATCACATGGACCACAGCCTTGTCTAACTCAATGAAACTATGAGCCATGCCCTATAGGGCCATCCAAGATGGATGGGTCATAATGGAGAGTTCTGACAAAACGTGGTCCACTGGAGAAGGGAATAGCAAACTCTTCAGTATTCTGTCTTGAGAACCCCATGAACAGTATGAAAAGGCAGAAAGGTAGGATACTGAAAGATGAACTCCCCAGATCAGTAGATGCCCAATACACTACTGGAGATCAGTGGAGAAATAACTCCAGAAAGAATGAAGATACTGAGCTAAAGCAAAAACATTCACACAGCCAGTTGTGGATGTGACTGGTGATGGAAGTAAAGCTCGATGCTGTAAGGAAAATATTGCGAAGACCCTGGAATGTTTGGTTCATGAATCAAGGCAAATTGGAAGTGATCAAACAGGAGAGGGCAAGAGTGAACAATGACATTTCAGGAATCAATGAACTTATGGACTGGAATAGGTGAATTTAACTCAGAAGACCATTATATCTCCTTCTGTGAGCAAGAAGCCCTTAGAAGATATGGAGTAGCCATCAAAGTCAACAAGAGAGTCTGAAACAATTCCTTCCTCTGGAATGAAAAAGAAGGAAATCAAGATATACCTGGAGTAACAGGCAAATTTGGCCTTGGAGTACAAAACTAAGCAGGTCAAAGGCTAACAGAGCTTTGCCAAGAGAATGCACTGGTCAAAGCAAACACCTTCTTCCAACAACACAATAGAAAACTCTACACATGGACATCACCAGATGGTCAATACTGAAATCAGATTAATTATATTCCTTGCAGCCAAAGATGAGAAGCTCTATACAACCAGCAAAAACAAGACTGGGAGCTGACTGTGGCTAAGATCATGAAGTCATTACTAACAAATTTAGACTTAAATTGAAGAAAATAGGGAAAACTACAAGACCATTAAGATATGACCTAAATCATATCCCTTATGATTACACAGTAAAAGTGAAAAACAGATTCAAGGGATTAGACCTGATAAAGTGCCTGAAGAACTATGGACAGAGGTTTGTGACATTGTACAGGAGGCAGTAATCAAGACCATCCCCAAGAAAAAGAAATGTAAAAAGGCAAAATGGTTGTCTGACTTCAGTTCAGTTCAGTCACTCAGTTGTGTCTGACTCTTTGTGACCCCATGAACCGCAGCAAGCCAGGCCTCCCTATCCATCACCAACAGCTGGAGTCCACCCAAATCCATGTCCATTGTGTTGGTGATGCCATCCAACCATCTCATCCTCTGTTGTCTCCTTCTCCCCCTGCCCTAAATCTTTCCCAGCATCAGGATCTTTTCCAATGAGTCAGCTCTCCGCATCAGGTAGACAAAGTATTGGAGTTTCAGCTTCAACATCAGTCCCTCTAATGAACACTCAGGACTGATCTCCTTAAAGATGGACTTGTTGGATCTCCTTGTAGTCCAAGGGACTCTCAAGACTTCTCCAACAGCACAGATCAAAAGCATCAATTCTTTGGCTCTCAGGTTTCTTTATAGTCCAACTCTCACATCCATAAATGACCACTGGAAAAAGCATAGCCTTGACTAGACAGACCTTTGTTGGCAAAGTAATGTCTCTGCTTTTCAATATGCTGTCTAGGTTGATCATAAATTTCCTTCCAAAGAGTAAGCGTCTTTTAATTTCATGGCTGCAGTCACTATCTGCAGTGATTTTGGAGCCCCCCAAAATAAAGTCTGACACTGTTTCCACTGTTTCCCCATCGATTTGCCATGAACTGATGGGACCAGATACCATGATCTTAGTTTTCTGAATGTTGAGATTTAAGACAACTTTTTCACTCTCCACTTTCACTTTCATCAAGAAGCTCTTTAGTTCTTCTTCACTTTCTGCCATAAGGGTGGTGTCATCTACATTTCTGAGGTTATTGATATTTCTCCCGGCAATCTTGATCCCAGCTTGTGTTTCATCCAGCCCACCATTTCTCGTGATGTACTCTGCATATAAGTGAAATAAGCAGGGTGACAATATACAGACTTGACGTACTCCTTTTCCTATTTGGAACCAGTCTGTTCTATGTCCAGTTCTAACTGTTGCTTCCTGACCTGTATAGAGGTTTCTCAAGAGGCAGGTCAGGTGGTCTGGTATTCCCATCTCTTTCAGAATTTTCCACAGTTTATTGTGATCCACACAGTCAAAGGCCCTGGATAGTCAATAAAGCAGAAATAGAAGTTTTGGGGGAACTCTCTTGCTTTTTTGATGATCCAGCAGATGTTGGCAATTTGATCTCTGGTTCCTCTGCCTTTTCTAAAACCAGCTTTTTTGTTGTCTGAGGAGGCCTTACAAATAGCTGTGTAAAGAACAGAAGTGAAAGGCAATGTAGAAAAGGAATGATATACCTATTTGAATGCAGAGTTCTAAAGGATAACAAGGATAGATAAGAAAGCCTTCCTCATTGATCAATGCAAAGAAATAGAGGAAAATAATTGAATGGGAAAGACTAGAGATATCTTCAAGAAAATTAGAGATACCAAGGGAACATTTCATGCAAAGATGGACGCAGTAAAGGACAGAAATGGTATGGACCTAACAGAAGTAGAAGATATTAAGAAGTCCAGGGGTCCAGCCCCGGTTGGATCCAGGGATTCCCTCAGGAGGACGGCGTTGGCAATTAAAAGGATAGATAAAAGGAGAAAGACACAGAGGCTTGACCTGACTGGTTTATGTGGGAAACTAATAAAGTTTGTGACACCGAATTTGCTCTGACCACAGAGGCCGCAGGCGCCCTCTCGAATCGCGGAAGGTGCCCCACCCTGGGCACTTTCTCGAGTGGGTCTTAGAAGCCCAGGCAAGTAAGTGGTCTCAGAGAGCCCCCACGGTCCTAGTCAGTCATCCTGAAGGAAGAACAGAGAAGAAAAGGAGAGAAAAGGAAGCAAGAAAGAATGACACAGGAAGACCCAGCTTTGAGCAAGGCCGGTAGCTTTATTTTCAAAGGGAGGTTATATACCTTAAGTTGTGCATAGAGGATAATAGGGGGTATAAAATCATGCAAAGTCAGAAGTCTTTGATTCTTATCGAGACTAGGCTTTCTTTCCTGCAAACTTATCGTATACAAATGCTTTAGGTGATTTACATCATCTTCTGGCCAGAAGGCCTGTTAACATTTTATGACTCTGATAAAGGTTTGTCAACCATAAGACTTATTTTCTCTAAGAGTAATTATTTTAAAGTTTGGCGCCATCCTCCAAAGGTGTTAGATAAAGTTGCATTCCTATAGGGCAAAGGTGCAGTGGGCTTACAACAAAGGAAAGAATTTATTACCTTAGGGGTCTAAAGTTGTTAACACTAAGGCCACTACTTTTTTTTTTTCTATATACCAACTATATTAATTAATATACACCTAAGGACACAATATAGGGGATGTGGAAACTTGGCAGCAAGCATTGGCTCAACAATGAAATCTTCTACTAGTTCTATTCTAACAATTTCTAACTCTCTGAGAGGCTCTATACTATTTGAATATCTTAAACTTCCCATGCCTCTAGCCGTTGGGAGGCTGTAAACAATCGTATGTGTAGCTGTAGGAGTCTGGATAAGCCTGTCAGGCAAGTTAAAGAGCCATCTGAGGGGTTTGGATTGAACCACTCCTATTATGCCCAGGAGGCTAATTAACTAGAGCCCTAAGTTGATTTCTTTCAGAGAAAGGTGATTGGGGATAGCCCCCCGTTAATGTCAAAGGAGTTGATGAAATTCGTAAAATAGTAAAACAGACAGGTTCTGGTTTTGGGGTAGATGCTCAGGCAGATCCAGGGGGCCCCTTGAGTCCTGACTCACCTTTGCATATCAGGCCTTTCCTCATGACCTTTGTCATGGGTGGGATCACCTGTGCTGGCTCCTGGCAAAGAAGAGGTGGCAAGAATACACAGAAGAACTGCACAAAAAAGATCTTCATGACCCAGATAACCATGATGGTGTGATCACTCACCTAGAGCCAGACATCTTGGAATGCAAAGTCAAGTGGGCCTTAGGAAGTATCACTAAAAACAAATCTAGTGGAGGTAATGGAATTCCAGTTGAGCTATTTCAAATCCTAAGAGATGATGCAGTGAAAGTGCTGTAGTCAATATGCCAGTAAATTTGGAAAACTCAGCAGTGGCCACAGGACTGGAAAATGTCAGTTTTCATTTCAATCCCAAAGAAGACAATGCTGAAGAATGCTTAAGCTACTGCACAGTTATGCTCATCTCAAATGCTAGCAAAGTAATGCTCAAAATTCTTCAAGTCAGGTTTGAAAAGTATGTGAACAATGAACTTCCAGATGTCCAAGCTGGATTTAGAGAAGGCAGAGGAACCAGAGTTCAAATTGCCATCTGTTGGATCATTCAAAAAGCATGAGAGTGCCAGAAAAAACATCTACAGAAGTAGATGTTATTGACTACACCAAAGCCTTTGACTGTGTGGATCACAATAAACTGTGGAAAATTCTGAAAGAGGTGGAAATACCAAACCACCTTACCTGCCTCCTGAGAAATCGGTATGCAGATCAAGAAGCAACAGTTAGAACAGGACATGGAACATCAGACTGGTTCCAGATCGGGAAAGGAGTACATGAAGACTTTATATTCTCATCCTGTTTATTTAACGTATATGCAGAGTACATTATGCAAAATGTAAGGCTGGATGAAGCACTAGCTGGAATCAAGATTGCCAGGAAAAATATCAGTAACCTCAGATATGCAGGTGACACCACCCTTATGGCAGAAAGTGAAGTAGAACTAAAGAGCCTCTTGATGAAAGTGAAAGAGGAGAGTGAAAAAGTTGGCTTAAAATTCAACATTCAGAAAACTAAGATCATGGCCTCTGGTCCCATCACTTCAAGGCAAATAGATGGAGAAATAATGGAAACAGTGAGAGACTTCCTCTTTTTGGTCTCCAAAATCACTGCAGATGGTGACTGAAGCCATGAAATTAAAAGGTGCTTGCTCCTTGAAAGAAAAGATATGACCGATCTATATAGCATATTAAAAGCAGAGATATTGCTTTGCCAACACAAGTCCATCTTGTCAAAGTCATGGTTTTTCAAGTAGTCATACATGGACATGAGAATTGGACTATAAAGACAGCTGAGTGCTGAAGAATTGATGCTTTTGAACTGTGATGTTGGAGAAGACTCTTGAGAGTCCCTTGGACTGCAAGGAGATAACCAGTCCATCCTAAAGGAAATCAGTCCTGAATATTTATTGGAAGGATTGATGCTGAAGCTGAAACTCCAATACTTTGGCCACCTGATTCAAAGAACTGACTCATTGAAAAAGACTCCATGCTGGGAAAGATTGAAGGCAGGAGAAGGGGATGACAGAGGATAAGATGGCTGGATGGCATCACTGACTTGATAGACATGAATTTGAGTAAACTCCAGGAAGTGGTGATGGACAGGGAGGCCTGGCATGCTGCAGTCCATGGTGTTGCAGAGTCGGACATGACTGAGTAACTGAACTGAACTGAACTAAACAGTAAACAGTCTGATTATCAAATCTTCCTCAGCTTCCCTCCGTTTAGGTGCTTATTTTCAAGTCAATTTAATAACAATTCATGTGTTGGTTCACATCTCACATACCAGGACAATTAAAAAGTTAAAAATAAATATCAAACATTAGCATAAAAAATAGATTTACCTCTACCTGTAATGTTGTTATAATTATTCTGAAGTCAGTCACTTTTGTCACTTTTTTATAGGCTGGTAATTCTCAATTAACATACAGCGTAAAAAACGCTTTGCTGCTGGAGATGTGTGGCAATGATTTGTCAAAGAGAAATTATATCATTCTCACCTTATGTGATTTCCAAATACTCAATGCCTGTCTTACACTTTAAAACATGTTTAAATGAACATGTCCTGGTGTCCAAGCTTCTAATTTTGATTGTTTTTTTTTTCCTCTCTCTAAGAGAAGTTCGACTTCTTGACAGAGATTGGCAATTGATGTTAATAGCCATAGTTTTATGAGAATTCACTGCATGCTCATACCATCTAAATATAAGAGTTAAATTACCTTCTATTGCTTGCTAAAAATTTTAATTAATAAAAATTTTCAGTATTTTAAAATTACAGCATGATATTTAAAGAAAATTAGGAAAAGATAAATAGCAAAGATACCACTTACTTGCTTAAGGATAAGCCATTCAGAAGTAAGATTAGTTTTATAAGTTATCATGAGAATCAAACAACAACAAAACTCAATAACCATAAAACATTTCTAAGAAAGTTTCATGAGGTATATTTCAAAGTGAAAAGCACTTACAAATACAGTAAGAATAAAAACATTATTGGACATAATCTTTAGTCGCCTCATTGCCTTACACAGAAAATTTTTGAATACAAGTTGAAACTTCTCTTACTCAGTCTTAACCCATGCTCATCACCACCATCACACCTACCAAAATTATCATCATAATCTTCACCATCATAACCACATTTTCCTTTTCATTCTCTGCTTACTCCTCAAATACGTGAAAGTCTATTATGTGCCAAGCACTTGTTTAAGACCACAGAACTAATACAAGTTCCTTTTCAGCTACAACTTCATGTCTATTTCTCTGGGTTCTTAAGTACTTGCAAATGTTCTTAACTTACTAAAAATTATACCTCTGCATTTCCATATGTGCTAAAAATGCTTTTGATAAATCCTTTACAGTCATCTGTAGAACTAAAAAATATATTTTAATTCTTATTTAAACACACTGGTTAGATTTATATTTTAAACAAAGATAGTACTTGACAGCTTTGCTTTTGAACAGAAAAATGCATTTTAAAAATAAACTTTAAATTTGAGTTAAGTGTACATTCAAAGAACATCTGGATTGTTTCTAGTGTTTGGCTATTGCAAATAAAGCTGCCAAGAGCATTCATGCACAGGTTTTTGGACTAAAACAGTTTTCATTTCTCTGGGACAAATTCCCAAGTGTGCAAATGCTGGATCATATAATAGTTACATGTTTAGTTTTATAAGATACTGCCAACTTATGTTCCAAATAATTTCAAAGAATTTGCCAAAATGGCTGTACCGTTTTATATTACCATCAGCAGCTTATGAGTCATCTGGCTTCACTTTGTCCAAATTAGCATTTGCTGTTGTGAGTATTTTTATTTCAGGCATTCTGATATGTAATATGTTATTGTAGTTTTAATTTAGGTTTCCCTAGTGGCTAACAATGTTGAACATTTGTGTGCTTATTTACCATTATCTTTGGTGAAATGTCTGTTCATTTTTAGTTCAAGTCTTTTTCCCTGCTTCCTTTTTTTTTTTTTTTTTTAATACCGCAGCGTTTTGAGAAATCTTTATATACTCAATATATTAGTCCTTTGCTAAATAAATGAGCAAATGTTTCTTTTAATCCATTCCTTGTCTGCTGTGTGTGTATGTTTGACTTGTGTTTCCACCCTTTTAGAAGGGTCTTTTGGGGAGCAAAGACTTAATTTTGAAGCGGTACAATATATTGATATTTCCTTTTATCAATCATTTTTTTGATGTCAAATCAAAAAACTCTTTGCTTCACTGTAGATCCTATTTTCTATTTCTAAAAGTGCTCTAGCTTTATATTTTTATATTTTAAGTCTGTGATCCATCATGACTTAATTTGTATACGTGTATGAAGCTTGGGTTGAGATTGGTTGGTGGCTTGACTGATTTACCTCTAAATGGTATTCTTCCTCTAACTAAATTGCTTTTTCTCCTTTGTCTATCAGTTGGGCTATTTTTGGGTCTGTTTCCTTTCTCTGTTCTACCAATTCATGTGTGTATCCCACAGCTAAACCACCAATACCACACTATTTTGACTCATGTAGCTATATAATAGGTTTTAATAGTGGATGGATTTAGTCCAACTACATTATTCTTCTTTTTCAACTTTAGTTTTCTATTCTAAGGCTTGTGATGAGGCTTTCCAGATAAATTTTAAAATAAGTTTGTCTATCTCTACAAAACATCCTGCTGAGATTTTGATAAAAGAAGTGTCATTAAACATTTAGATCAACTTGGGTAGAATTGGCATCATTTTCTATGTTGTCTTCCAACACATAAACATGGCTTTTCATTTTTTTTTAAAGATTTTCTTTTATTTGTTTTATTAGCATTTTGTAAATATCAGTGTATAAATCCTATAGAACACATATAATTTTGAAGAGTGAAATGCTTTCACCCTCCTCTACTTGAACTTTGTTTACAAATGACAAAATTCCCACCAATATTAATTTAGGGGAACCAAAAAAAAAAAAAGGTTACAAAAACATAGAGGGACAGGAAGAGGAGTTGGTTAACACTGAGGACGAAGAAGTAGGAAGAGTCAGTATTTCACTGTGTGTGGAAAGTGCAGGAAGAGCTACTTTAAAAAAATTATTTATTTATTTTAATTGGAGGCTAATTACCTTACAATATTGTGGTGGTTTTTGCCATACATTGACATGAATTAGCCACGGGTGTACATGTGTCCCCCATCCTGAACCTCCCTCCTCATCCCATCCCTCTGGGTTGTCCCAGTTCATCAGCTTGAAGTGCCCTGTTTCATGCATTGAACTTGGACTGGTCATCTATTTCATATACGGTAATACACATATTTCAATGCTATTTCTCAAATCATCCCACCCTCACCTTCTCCCACAGAGTCCAAAAGTCTGTTCTTTATATCTGTGTCTCTGTTGCTGTCTTGCATATAGGGTTATCATTACCATCTTTCTAAATTCCGTATATATGTGTTAATATACTGTATTGGTGTTTTTCTTTGTGATTTACCTCACTCTGTATAATAGGCTCCAGTTTCATCCACCTCATTAGAACTGATTCAAATGTGTTCTTTTTAATAGCTGAGTGATATTCCATTGTGTATATGTAGGACAGCTTTCTTATCCATTTGTCTGCTGATGGACATCTAGGTTGCTTCTATGTCCTGGCTATTGTAAACAGTGCTGCAATGAACATTGGGGTACCAGTGTCTCTTTCAGTTCTGATTTCCTCAGTGTGTATACCCATCAGTGGTATTGCTGGTTCATATGGCAGTTCTATTTCCAGTTTTTAAGGAATCTCCATGTTGTTCTCTATAGTGGCTGTACTAGTTTGCATTCCCACCAACAGTGTAAGAGGGTTCCCTTTTCTCCACACCCTCTCCATCATTTATTGTTTGTAGAGTTTTTGATAGCAGCCATTCTGACCAGTGTGAGATGGTACTTCATTGTGGTTTTGATTTGCATTTCTCTGATAATCAGTGATATTGAGCATCTTTTCGTGTTTGTTAGCCATCTGGATGTCTTCTCTGTAGAAATGTCTGTTTAGCTCTTTGGCCCATTTTTTTGATTGGGTCGTTTCTTATCTGGTATTGAGCTGAGTGAGCTGCTTGTATATTTTTGAGATTAATTGTCAGTTGCTTTGTTTGCTATAATATAGTGAAAATGAGTATACTACCCGAAGCAATCTATACATTCAATGCAATTCCTATCAAGCTACCAATGGTCATTTTTCACAGAACTAGAACAAATAATTTCACAATTTGTATGGAAATACAAAAAACCTTAAATAGCCAGAGCAATCTTGAGAAAGAATGAAACTGGAGGAATCAACCTGCCTGACTTCAGACTATACCACAAAGTTACAGTCGTAAGACAGTATGGTACTGGCACAAAGACAGAAATATAGATCAACGGAACAATAGAGAAAGCCCAGAGATAAATCCACACATCTATGGACACCTTACCTTTGACAAAGGAAGCAAAAATATGCAATGGAGAAAAGATCATCTCTTTAACAAGTGGTGCTGGGAAAACTGGTCAACCACTTGTAAAAGAATGAAACTAGAACACTTTCTAACACCATACACAAAAATAAACTCAAAATGGATTAAAGATCTAAATGTAAGACTGGAAACTATAAAACTCCTAGAGAAAAACATAGGCAAAACACTCTCTGACATAAATCACAGCAAGATACTCTATGGCCCACCTCCCAGAGTAATGGAAATAAAAGCAAAAATAAATGATTGGGACCTAATTAAACTTAAAAGCTTTTGCACAATGAAGGAAACTATAATCAAGGTGAAAAGACAGCCTTCAGAATGGGAGGAAGAGCTATTAATTTCATAGTGTGTCCTGATTTGAGAGTGCTTCTGCATCTCTGAGGCGGAGGTGCTTCTTCCCACTCCCCTGCTGGAGGCTAGACTCTGAGGCAGTGACTTAAGGAGTTTTGGAACTCAGCCACAGACACTCAGAGTGCCTCAGATTTACCTTAATGCCCACTTTTACCATCACACAAGTGGAAAAACTTTTAACTCCCCCGTCCAAAGTCCTCTCAGAATCTCTTCGCTTTCAGGAGGTTGTCTGCATATGTGGTCAGCTACTGCTGCTACTGCTGCCAAGTCGCTTCAGTCGTGTCCGACGCTGTGTGACCCCATAGACGGCAGCCCACCAGGCTCCCCTGTCCCTGGGATTCTCCAGGCAAGAACACTGGAGTGGGTTGCCATTTCCTTCTCCTAGTGGTTGCCAAAGGCCAGAGCCTGTCAGACCTACGAACCAAGGGCTCTAAGACCCTGTGACCACAGACGGACATCCAAGTCCTCTCCAGGGCCCCTAGGTGCTCTGAGGGGTCACCAGTATAATGCCAGGGTTGGTGTGAGAAGGACCACAAAGCTTTCTGAAGTGTGTTTCCAACTATAATATTGAAGTGCTGTTTTTCTATGAAATAAACACATCACTGTCTTGGAAATTTCCTTTAGGATTAACAAGAGACTTAAAGCTGACAGAGTGAAAGCTGAAAAGCAAGCTGCTCTTCCAAAACTGATATGTAGAAGCTTCATTTTTAAAAGATGCTAGAAACACTAGTAGCATTGCTCATTTAAGGTACTGTTATATGGCTGCTGCCAATTAAGTATTTAAACTTCGACAGAAACCCTCTGAAGGCATGTATCACATTGTATCAACAGTGAAAATGCCAAGCTGATTATTTTTGTGGCTCCATACAGGTATTTTTTTGTTTTGGTTTACTTTTTTTTTTGTATCATTCCGAATTTGTAAACCATGTTATTTTAAAGTACATTTTGCTCTGTAGTCAGATAAAAAAGTGTTTTGAGCCCTGGTTCTACTGCCAAGTAGATGAATTGCCTTAGACTGTTTACCTTCTTTGATTCAGTTTACTTGGATCTTACGTGGAAATAATGGCATCTCCTTCTTGGAGAAAGGAGGATTCTAATTGTGATGATTAAATGTGGTGCTTATAACCTACACATTTAATCATGAGTACCTTCTCACTCTCATAAACTTACCTAAAGTGGAAGGTTATTCCTATAATGGAAGCAAGTTAAACAGCAGTAGAAAATACGGAGCCATCGGGGAAGTAGAATCAGATCAGATCAGATCAGATCAGTTTCTCAGTCGTGTCCGACTGTTTGCCACCCCATGAATCGCAGCATGCCAGGCCTCCCTGTCCATCACCAGCTCCTGGAATTCACTGAGACTTACGTCCATCGAGTCAGTGATGCCATCCAGCCATTTCATCCTCTGTCGTCCCCTTCTCCTCTTGCCTCCAATATTTCCCAGCATCAGAGTCTTTTCCAATGAGTCAACTCTTCACATGAGGTGGCCAAAGTACTGGAGTTTCAGCTTTAGCATCAGTCCTTCCAAAGAAATCCTAGGGCTGATCTCCTTCAGAATGGACTGGTTGGATCTCCTTGCAGTCCAAGGGACTCTCAAGAGTCTTCTCCAACACCACAGTTCAAAAGCATCAATTCTTTGGCGCTCAGCCTTCTTCACAGTCCAACTCTCACATCCATACATGACCACAAGAAAAACCATGGCCTTGACTAGACAAACCTTTGTTGGCAAAGTAATGTCTCTGCTTTTGAATATGCTATCTAGGTTGGTCACAACCTTCCTTCCAAGGAGTAAGCGTCTTTTAATTTCATGGCTGCAGTCACCACCTGCAGTGATTTGGGAGCCCCCCGAAATAAAGTCTGACACTGTTTCCACTGTTTCCCCATCTATTTCCCATGAAGTGATGGGACCAGATGCCATGATCTTCGTTTTCAGAATGCTGAGCTTTAAGCCAACTTTTTCACTCTCCACTTTCACTTTCATCAAGAGGCTTTTGAGTTCCTCTCACTTTCTGCCATAAGGGTGGTGTCATCTGCATATCTGAGGTTATTGATATTTCTCCCGGCAATCTTGATTCCAGCTTGTGTTTCTTCCAGTCCAGTGTTTCTCATGATGTACTCTGCATATAAGTTAAATAAGCAGGGTGACAATATACAGCCTTGACGTACTCCTTTTCCTATTTGGAACCAGTCTGTTGTTCCATGTCCAGTTCTAACTGTTGCTTCCTGACCTGCATACAAATTTCTCAAGAGGCAGGTCAGGTGGTCTGGTATTCCCATCTCTTGAAGAATTTTCCACAGTTGATTGTGATCCACACAGTCAAAGGCTTTGACATAGTCAATAAAGCAGAAATAGATGTTTTCCTGGAACTCTCTTGCTTTTTCCATGATCCAGCGGATGTTGGAAATTTGCTCTCTGGTTCCTCTGCCTCTTCTAAAACCAGCTTGAACATCAGAAAGTTCACGGTTCACATATTGCTGAAGCCTAGCTTGGAGAATTTTGAGCATTACTTTACTAGCATGTGAGATGAGTGCAGTTGTGTGGTAGTTTGAGCATTCTTTGGCATTGCCTTTCTTTGGGATTGGAATGAAAACTGACCTTTTCCAGTCCTGTGGCCACTGCTGAGTTTTCCAAATTTGCTGGCATATTGAGTGCAGCACTTTCACAGCATCATCTTTCAGGATTTGGAATAGCTCCACTGGAATTCCATCACCTCCACTAGCTTTGTTCATAGTGATGCTTTCTAAGGCCCACTTGACTTCACATTCCAGGATGTCTGGCTCTAGGTCAGTGATCACACCATCGTGATTATCTGGGTCGTGAAGCTCTTTTTTGTACAGTTCTTCTGTGTATTCTTGCCATCTCTTCTTAATATCTTCTGCTTCTATTAGGTCCATACCATCTCTGTCCTTTATCGAGCCCATCTTTGCATGAAATGTTCCTTTGGTATCTCTGATTTTCTTGAAGAGATCCTTAGTCTTTCCCGTTCTGTTGTTTTCCTCAATTTCTTTGCATTGATTGCTGAGGAAGGCTTTCTTATCTCTCCTTGCTATTCTTGGGAACTCTGCAGTCAGATGTTTATATCTTTCCTTTTCTCCTTTGTTTATCGCTTCTCTTCTTTTCACAGCTATTTGTAAGGCCTCCCCAGACAGCCATTTTGCTTTTTTGCATTTCTTTTCCATGGGGATGGTCTTGATCCCTGTCTCCTGTACAATGTCACAAACCTCATTCCATAGTTCATCAGGCACTCTATCTATCAGATCTAGGCCCTTAAATCTATTTCTCACTTCCACTGTATAATCATAAGGGATTTGATTTAGGTCATACCTGAATGGTCTAGTGGTTTTCCCTACTTTCTTCATTTTAAGTCTGAATTTGGCAATAAGGAGTTCATGATCTGAGCCACAGTCAGCTCCTGGTCTTGTTTTTGCTGACTGTATAAAGCTATAAATATGGTTTAATGTAGAGGTTCGATAGAGGTCTTTCACCCAAAATATCTTTCATAATCTTTGGTCTATCTAAAATCTTCTTGTTAAATTGAAACTCTGTTTCTGTTACTTTTCTCCTCAAATGCAGATACTCCTGGGCAGATAAGATACTTCTCAGGTGGCACTAGTGGTAAAGAACCCCCCTGCAATGTAGGAGACTTAAGAGAGTTAGGTTCACTCCCTGGGTGGGGAAGATCCCCTGGAGAAGGAAATGGCAACCCACTGCAGTATTCTTGCCTGGAGAATACTATGGACAGAGGAGCCTGGTGTGCTACAGTCCATGGGGTCACAAAGAGTCAGACATGACTAAGCGACTTAGCACATTGATACTAACAACATTTTATAACTTGCTTTATCTACATGGTTTGTACATGCTCTATTTTATCATAACAGAGAAGATTTATTTCTCATAAAAATAATTTTTGGTTGGTGAGGCTTGAAGGTAAGAAATGGCCAAATTCTAGCAAGAATAAGACAGGACACAAACATCTATTTGTTTATTTTCTGATAAAGGTGACCAAAGTATGAATCTACTGGTTCTCAATCCTCCTGCATTTTAGAATCATCTTGAGACTTAAATACATACAGCACACATATACACATACACCCTTGCATACCTGCATACATACATACTTATGCCATGGCCCTATCTAGAAATTCTATTCTGTTTAATTGGTCTGCAGTGGGCTTTTACATCTGTATTTTTGACCTCCTCACCCTGCCCCTGATTCTCCATGCAACTAGGTTTGAAATGTTCTTGTATACAAGTTACAGAAACTGAATGAAGTATTAGGTACATTGAAATGATTTCTAGACGGAGATCCAAAACTTTGTGAAAACAATTTGCCTTTTCTAGATTTTCTCCTCATTTGGAAAAATAAAATAATTATATTGCATTTAATTATAAAGATCCTTATAGCTTTAAAATTATGTGATTCTAAATATCAAAGATGTTTCAAATTTTTCCTTCTTTTGGCTCTTTGAATCAACATTTGGACATAGACTTAATTTGACAGATTTCCCCCTAAAGGGGTATTAGATTAATGGATGGTTAGAGATAGTTTATATATCCTATCCCCAAAGTAAAGCTTTATTTGACATCCTGAAAGGGTTCTGGGTACATTAGGGAAAATAACATTTCCATTCCAGATTCAATACTGATCCATCAAATCTGTTCGCCTGCTGTCAGCAGAAGTCATTGCCAGATGCTTGAGAGAAATGGCCAGAACATTCCTGAATGCCACCAGTTAGCTGCACAGAACTCAGCTGTGGGGAACAGTTCTCTCTTGTTCCTCCAGATACTGCTCAGACATTATGAATTATTTGCTTTAATTATATTTTTAGTAGCATGGCTCTGAGAGTAAGGATCAGTTACTTTCAAATCCTCCACAAATAAGTTGTAAAAACCCAGTCACACAGTTAGCTTAACTGTTTCAGTAATAGATAAATGTTCCAATGTGTTCTAAATAATCCCAAGAAAATATGCTGGAATCTGTGCCAGTTTATTTCCCACTTCTGGAACTATATTGCTTTAATGAATTTCAACTTTTTAAAAAACATAGATTTTGATGTTTTGGTTAGAGAGTTAAGTCCAAGTAGCTTCAAGTTCAGAGTGAATGAGTATGGATGCATGAGGCATGCATATGTTTACATTTAAAATTATTTTCATTTTTAATAATGGGGCAAAGCAGAGTTTTAGCTAAAATGATGGCAGTAAAAGCGATCCCCACTGCCAAGGGTGCTGGTTTTGGCTTCTCTAAGGTTGAACTAGCTCAGAGCATGAATAGGCAACTTCATGAGAGATGAAACGCCAAGTGCTCTAAGGCCTAAATCAAATAAAGATCTAGTTAAGTGCCTAATGAACCTCTCAAGCAGATGTGGACAGTTTCAATATGCTAACTATTGTATAAGGTTATTAGGCAGAAAATGCAAAATAAAATCATATTAAACCGTAACACTAGATATGGAAAATGGACAAAGCAGAATGGAGACTTTTCCAAATGCTTTTGGACTGAACTTCAGTTCAAGCTTTTAGCATATGTAAGCTCTGAATGGCTTCTTTTAAAAAATGATTTCAAAGATAGTTTAGACTTAAACCAAGTTAAATCCCAATTGTTTCAGCTCCTCTTAGAGATCTTATTTTTTGATTCAGAGGAAACAAAAATTTTAAGCTTCTTCCAATATCTATAAATTAGAATTAAATCTGATACTGTTGAAAAGAAACAGCTATCATCTTTTAAAGGTTTCCACCTAGTGGCAAAGTTATTATGAGCAAGAGATAGGACCTTGGTGATGAAAACAAATAGAAACAGTTTAATTACGAAACTGTTTAACCCTTATTCTTTAGTAAAGTTGAGAACTGTGCATTAAATACATTGCAGATACTAATAGCAAAAGTAATCCACTAACCAGGCACTTAGAATAAGACCTCTTTCTCTTAGGTTCACTTAGATTGCCAGCTTTGTTATATCTTTGTGCCTTCTGTGATTTATACGATTGTACTATATTAAAGATAATAACAAAGAAAAAGGCAGAGAATACACATGTTTTCTTCATAAGATTTTGTCACAACTTCACTATTGGCTTATGTAACAAAATCTTATAAAGCACTTGGAATAGAATTTGGAAATATATCTAGAGCCAATACTGCATTTAGGTGACATACTCTTATGGAACTGATACTAGAATTGTAAGGATGATACTTGTTTACCAGTGTGACCAAAGACTTCCCTTACTTAAGTGACCAGATGCAAGAAATGCAGGTTTTAAATGTTTACACTATTTAAGGCTATCTTTATTTGAAGTATACATTTTAGCAACACACTCTGTAAATTGGCCAGGGAAAGAGAGAGGGAGTACATATATTGGATAATTCCTGTGGACAATCAATCACATGTAAGATTCATAAATCCAGTGATTAAAATGAAAAGAGTACCACAGACACTTACATGTAACCTAACATAGTCTAGCAAGTTACCTTGTATGTACATTAATCATACTTAGTGTAGAAGGCTCCTATCAGTCCACCTTAAGGAAAAGGGCAACATGGTGACTGTTTCACATTACTTTCCCAACATTTTTCTATGTTGTTTTCAGGTAAAAGTGGCTAAAGTCGGCCTTGAAATGCCAAAGAAATACTAAGTGCATTCAGGCACCTGAGCTCATTGTGCTTTTGAAATTGCTCCATTCTCTGCACCGAGTGCACTGACCACTGGGGTTAATCGTCATCAAACAGGGCTTTCTGACCCACTGGAAATTTAGATCTTAGCTTACTTTGTGTTGCAGCATCCTGTGCTGATCTTCCAAGCCTTTACCACAAGCTGTAGCAAACAGTTATGGGCTTGGGAAGAGATGAAGCCAAAGAGAGCAAGATTAGCGTCCTGAAGTTCCTCCTTTTCTCCTTTTTTTCACATTAGTGTTTTTCTCCACAATGAGTTAACAGAATACGGTGGAGAAAATTCTCCCATAGTCTAAGGAGTTGACCCTCTTTCCTTGCTTAGGTGATAGCACTGCCACTTCACACAGAGGGCTAATTTACATTTAATGCTCTGCAAATTAATTACAGAGAATAAAGATAATTGTAAAATCACCCCCATATGCACTTCCAAAAATAAACAAACAAACCACATCATGATTACTAAGCAGCCATCTATTGCTTAATTTTATGCACAGTGGGAAAGGCACCAGTAGTCTGGAAATGGAGGGAGGGTAGAGAAGAAAGGATACTAATTTGGAATATGTAACAGCAGAGGCAGTTTTATGTGGTAATGACCTGTAGCTTTCCCAGCAGGAGTGGAAGTTCTCAAAGCCTTACGCACTGGAGTGCAAGGACATGTTTGGGTCTAGACAGGCAGTCAAAAGACTTAAATGATAATTTGACCAAGTTCAAGATTATTTTTTCCTACACCAGTAGGTGGATATTCCAGGCATAGGTCTGTTGCTTTTGCTGTTGCAATGAACCAGTGGCACCATTCAAACAAATTCCTCTGACTAAATGTTTTCTTTAATATAGAAGACTGAAATTCATTTACCTGGAGAGGAAGCATCAGAATGTTATTAAGCTTATATTATTGTAGAAATATTTTTTTTAGATGCTGCAGTTAACTTCAGTGGGGCCAATAAAACCCTTTGTCAGATGTCCCTATCTGGCTTTTACCAAAAACACTTGTTAGGATTTTGATGTATGGAGGACAACAAGTAATAATAATTAAAATAAATATAAATAATATAAATATTATAATTGATACTTATAACATATAATATGCTCAGCTTGCTCAGTTGTGTCCAACTCTGAGATCCCAAGGACTGTAGCCTGTCAGGCTATTCTGTCCATGGAATTTTTGAGGCTACATACTAGAGTGGGTGGTATTTTCTCCTCCAGAGGATCTTCCCAACCCAGGAATCAAACCCGAGTTTCTTGTGTCACCCGCATTAGCAGACAGATTCTTTACCACTGTGCCGCCTCGGAAGCCCAATATATAATATAAATAATGAATATAAATATAAATAAATAATATTTGTTCAAATGTCAGACTGTCAATAAGACTCTCATAACCTAATTTCCATTTTAAAAAAAACAAACCTTATTCCCTACTTTAATAATTATTTTTCCACTTAATATTAACTATCCCTCTTTATTTTTAATCAGTTGTCATTATTTATTTGTGTTTGTTTATTAGTGGTCTACTGTACATAGAATGTTCTGGAGCATATCTTTAGTTTCTAGATCAATGCTTGACATACAACAGACAATGTTATATGAGAGAATAGGCAGAGTTAAACTATATGCACTTTGTTTTACAAGATCATCACACAGAATATAGTCATACACCAGATTTTGATCAACAGACAGAGCATCTCAACAAGCAAGAGAAGCCAGAGTTACTTAATCTTTAAAAAAAATTAAGAAATTCCCAAAAGAGAGCTGTAAAACATTTAAAATGCACTTAAATGTTATAATAAGCAAAATTAGCTCTTTTATTATTTTTAACTGACATACATTATATTAGTTTCAGGTATATAACATAATGATTCAATGTTGATATATATTACAAAATGATCACCACAATAAGTCTAGTTAACATCCATCAACATTACAGGGATACCTCTGAGATTTTGTAGGTTCTATTTCAGACTAACGCAGTGACTGAAGATCACTATAAAGTGATTCATGGGTTTTTGATTTCTTAGGGCATATAAAAAGTCACATTTATAACAGTATACTGTAGTCTGTTAAGTGTGCAATATCACTGAGAGTCATTCCTCCCAAATCATGCCTCTACTTTAGAGTCAGTCCTCCCAAATCATGCCTCTGCTTTATTACCTAGAGTTTATATAGTATTTTTAATTCTTTGTTTTCATTTCAATAGTTTTCACAGCTTATTTTGCCAGGTGTAGATTTTGTCTCAAGAAGCCATTTTTTTTTTTTTTGCTCATCTCCTTACCCATTAAAGCTTTATCATGAGATTGAAGCATTTCAGTCACATCCTCTGACTCCACTTCTAATTCTGTTTCTCTTGCTTTTACTATCACATCTAGAATTACTTCCTCTACTCAAGTCTTGAACCAATCTGAGGCATTCATGAAGTTTGGAATCAACTTCTTCCAAACTCCTGTTAATGTTGATATTTGGATCTCTAAATATTATTAATGATATCTTGGATTATGAATCCTTTTCATAAGATTGCCATTTACTTTGGCCAGATCTATCATAGGAATCACTATCTATGGACGCTATAGCCTTATAAAATGAATTTCCTGAAGAATAAGACCTGAGAGCCAAAATCACTTCTTGATCCATGGGCTGCAGAATGGATGTTGTGATACCAGGCATGAAAATCTCATTGTACATCTCCATTGGAGCTCTTGGGTGGCCAGGTGCATTGCCAAGGAGCACTAATATTTGGAAAAGAATATATTTAAAAATTTTTTCTGATGATAGATCTCATCAGTGGGTTTGAAATATTCAGCAAACCATGTTGTAAAAAGTTGTGCTGTCATTCATGCTTTGTTCCACATATAGAGCAAAAGCAGAGTAGATTTAATATAATACTTGAGTCATAGGATTTTTGGAATGAATGGTCAATGACAACTGTCTTCAATTGTGACAAAAAATTCATCTCTAGATTGGTGAAAATGGGAAACAAGTTATTTGGTTCCAAAATACAGTGTTGGGACAAAGTTATATATATTCCTAATTCAAAAAGGGGAAAATTGAAGGCAAAAGGAGTCACTAGCCCCCAAGCAATTTCAAAACCCAACCAGTCAGTTTCCATTAGATTTCAAGGCCGGGGAATAATCCTCTGAGACTTGAGATTCTGCCTTTTGGACCCATGACCATAGCCTCTGCATAGATCTACTCCTGTACACGTGAATCTGGCCTATAGAATTAGGGCTCTCTACTTGGGGTTATACTTCATTCATTTTATTCTTTGTTCCTTTTAGACCAGCTGGTAAACATTTCTCAAATGTTCACTGGTAATACTTACCATTTCTCCTGGTAAATATTCCTCAAATCTGGTAGGTCTTCTGTATATGTGATAGAGATTCTCACCATTAGACAAGAAAGCCCTCCACATATCTTTTTGGAATGATCCCATCTTTATTCTCAACTTCTGCTGAGATGGTTGAGTGAATCCCTGAGCCACATGCTTAATCTCTTTAAGAACCCTTTTTGTGAAAGAATACGCTAAACCTTTAATTGTTTTGAGGCACTAGCCAATTGTAGTTCAGCCACATTCTTGGCTTTATAGGCAGAATTCATTTTCTTAAAAGTGAATCTCCTAATTCTAGCATCTTTTTGCAATCTGGATAAGCTGCAAATTTCTCAAATCATTAAATCCTTGTTCATTTTTGCTTAAGTTCCTTCCTCAATATTTCTGTTTCCCCTTACATTTTACTACAGGCAATGAGAAGAGACCAGACTGTATTTTGAATTACTTATCTTGGAGTGTCTTAAACTAAATACCCAAGTTAATCATTTACAAATTCTGCTTTCCACACCACTCTAGGGCACATTTCTGCTATACCTTCTAATATTACTACTGTATAATAAGGATCAGCTTTCCTCCAATTTCCAATAGCATGTTCTTTTTCCTCTGAGACCTCACTATAAGTGCCTTGAACCCCCACAGTTTTACTAGTAGTCAGTTCAAATTAGTCTAGGCTTTTTCTATCATGCACCACAAAATTATTCCAATCTCTCTGTCCATTAACCCAGTCTCAAAGGCACTTATATAGTTTGAAGAATTTGTTATAGTCATACCTTACCTTCAGCATCAGTATTTGTTTTCATTTACTATGGCTCAAATAGGAAGTTAGCATAAATTCTGTGACTCAGAAAAACAAATGTATTTAAAGCCCAGAAGTCTTAACTCAGCATCACTGGACTGAGATCCTGGTGTGAGCAGGACCATACTTCTTCTGGAGGCTCTAGGAAGAAATCTGTTCCTTACCTGTATCAGCTTCTAGTGACTACTGAAATTCCTTGGTTGTGGTAATATTACTCCATTTTTCCAGGGAAATATTTTAAAATCTCTCTCTGCTCCATCTTCATATTGCCTTCTTTCAGCATGCCTATAATCTCCCCTGTAAACTCCTCTACAGGGTGCTTCACCTCCCCATTCAAGACCTGCCTGGATCAGTCAGTCAGTTCAGCCTCTCAGTCATGTCCAACTCTTTGTGACCCCATGGACTGCAGCACTCCAGGCTTCCTGTCCATCACCAACTCCTAGAGGTTACTCAAACTCATGTCCATCAAGTCAGTGATGCCATCCAGCCATCTCATCTTCTGTCATCCCCTTTCTCCTCCCACCTTCAATCTTTCCCAGCATCAGGGTCTTTTCCAATGAGTCAGTTCTTTGCATCAGGTGGCCAAAGTATTGGAGTTTCAGCTTCAACATCAGTCCTTCCAATGCATATTCAGGACTGATTTCCTTTAGGATGGACTGGTTGGATCTCCTAGCAGTCCAAGGAACTCTCAAGAGTCCTTTCCAATGCCACAGTTCAAAAGTATCAATTCTTCGATGCTCAGCTTTCTTTATGGTCCAACTCACATCCATACATGACCAGTGGAAAAACCATAGCCTTGACTAGATGAACCTTTGTTGGCAAAGTAATGTCTCTGCTTTTTAATATGCTATCTAGGTTGCTCAGATTTTCTTCCAAGGAGCAAGCTTCTTTTAATTTCATGGCTGCAGTTGTCATCTTCAGTGATTTTGGAGCCCAAGAAAATAAAGTCTGTCACTGTTTCCATTGTTTCCTCACATATTTGCCATGAAGGGATGGAACCAGATGTCAGGATATTAGTTTTCTGAATGTTGAGCTTTAAACCAACTTTTTCACTCTGCCCTTTCCCTTTCATCAAGAGGCTCTTTAGTTCTTCTTTGCTTTCTGCCATAAGGGTGGTGTCATCTGTACATCTGAGGTTATTGATATTTCTCCCAGCAATTTTGATTCCAGCTTGAGTTTCATCTGACTGCAGCCATGAAATTAAAAGACGCTTACTCCTTGGAAGAAAAGTTATGACAAACCTAGATAGCATATTGAAAAGCAGAGACATTACTTTGCCAACAAAGGTCCATCTAGTCAAGGCTTATGGTTTTTCCAGTGGTCATGTATGGATGTGAGAGTTGGACTGTGAAGAAAGCTGAGTGCCAAAGAATTGATGCTTTTGAACTGTGGTGTTGGAGAAGACTCTTGAGAGTCCCTTGGACTGCAAGGAGATCCAACCAGTCCATTCTGAAGGAGATCAGCCCTGGGATTTCTTTGGAAGGAATGATGCTAAAGCTGAAACTCCAGTACTTTGGCCACCTCATGCGAAGAGTTGACTCACTGGATAAGACTCTGATGCTGGGAGGGATTGGGGGCAGGAGGAAAAGGTCACAACAGAGGATGAGATGGCTGGATGGCATCACCGACTCAATGGACGTGAGTCTGAGTGAACTCTGGGAGTTGGTGATGGACAGGGAGGCCTGGCGTTCTGCGATTCATGGGATCGCAAAGAGTTGGACACGACTGAGCAACTAAACTGAACTGAACTGTGTTTCATCCAGCCCAGCATTTCTCATGATGTACTCTGCATATAAGTTAAATAAGCAGGGTGACAATATACAGCCTTGACGTACTCCTTTCCAAATTTGTTGCCAGTCTGTTGTTCCACGTCCAGTTCTAACTGTTCCTTCCTGACCTGCATACAGATTCCTCAAGAGGCAGATAAGATGGTCTGGTATTCCCATCTCTTTAAGAATTTTCCACAGTTTGTTGTGATCCACACAGTCAAAGGCTTTGGCATGGTCAATAAAACAGAAATAGATGTTTTTCTGGAACTCTTTTGCTTTTTCAATGATCCAATTTGATCTCTGGTTCCTCTGCCTTTTCTAAATCCACCTTGAACACCTAGAAGTTCACGGTTCATATACTGTTGAAGTCTGGCTTGGAGCATTACTTTTTGAGAATTACTTTACTAGCATGTGAGATGAGCTCAACTGTGCAGTAGTTTGAGCATTCTTTGGCATTGCCTTTCTTTGGGATTGGAATGGAAACTGACCTTTTCCAGTCCTGTGGCCACTGCTGAGTTTTCCAAATTTGCTGGCATATTGAGTGCAGCACTTTCACAGCGTCATCTTTCAGGATTTGAAATAGCTCAACTGGAATTCCATCACCTCCACTAGCTTTGTTTATAGTGATGCTTCCTAAGGCCCACTTGACTTTGTATTCCAGGATGTCTGGCTCTAGGTGAGTGATAACACCGTCATGATTATCTGGGTTGTGAAGATCTTTTTTGTATAGTTCTTCTGTGTATTCTTGCCACCTCTTAATACCTTCTGCTTCTGTTAGGTCCATACCATTTCTGTCCTTTACTGTGCCCATCTTTGCATGAGATGTTCCCTTCATATCTCTTATTTTCTTGAAGAGATCTCTAGGTTTTTTTTTTTTTCATTCTACTGTTTTCCCCTATTTCTTTGCATTGATCACTGAGGAAGGCTTTCTTATCTATCCTTGGTATTCTTTGGAACTCTGCATTCAAATGTGTATACCTTTCCTTTTCTTCTTTGCCTTTTACTTCTCTTCTTTTCACAGCTATTTTTAATGCCTCCTAAGATAACCATTTTGCCTTTTTGCATTTCTTTTTCTTGGAGATGGTCTTGATATCCCTCTCTCTTGTACAATGTCAGGAACCTCCGTCCATAGTTCTTCAGGCACTCTATCAGATCTAATCCCTTGAATCTATTTGTTACTTCCACTGTATAAATGTAAGGGATTTGATTTAGGTCATACCTAAATGGTCTAGTGGTTTTCCCTATTTTCTTCAATTTAAGTCTGAATTTAGCAATAAGGAGTTCATGATCTGAGCCACAGTCAGCTCCCAGTCTTGTTTTATATACTGCCTCTTAATTCTGTATTTTTTACCTTTCTTTATAAGTAATATATTCAAGTACTCTTACAAGATATTTAGAAATACGTGTTTTTGATTACTCTTAGATGAATCATTTTTGTTGCTTGGTCTGTGATGGGTATTGTACTAGTGTTAGGTTTGGACCTACCACTGGCTTATCAATTATCACTTGATGAAGGTGTAACTTAAGGTTTTTATTTTGGGGCTAAAAATCAACAGTGATTTATCAAGTAACCACAACGTGTCCACATTTTTATGTATAGCAATTTGGAAGAATACATATATTTCTTGCTGACTTGTAAAAGTGTCTCCTTTTTTCTCTCTTGTCATTTAGTGCCTCAGAATTTAAGGCAAATTGTGAAGAAACATTTATTATTCCACAGTAAAAGATATCAGTTTACAAAATAACACACAAGTCTATTTAGCTATTGATATTAGTAGGTAAAGTCACAAAACTTAAAATTATACCTTTATGATTGAGTGCTAATATTTATTGTTAGCCAAAATATGAGATCATAGTAACTCAGTTACACTGTACTTGTATATTATATGTGGACAACCATACTGGAGAATTATTTGAAAAGAATCATCAGTGCTACTGAAATGCTCATACCTTTGCATATAGCTCTTCCCTTTAACTTAATAAAATAATCAGATATGTGCAAGAATATTTATGTATACGGACATATTTATGTTATTGTTTAAAAGGATGAAAATTCAAAAACTCTAAGTGCTAATCTAAAAGCTTAAAAGATTGAATGAATAGTTTGTTAATTCTCTATGCTGAAATATATTGGCTATTTAAAATTATATTTAGAAAAACATTTTATGACATGAGCAAAGTCTTTAGGATGTATAATCAAAGCAGTTTAACCAACCACAAGTGCCTTATGTTAACAGTTCTGTGAAATAATCGCACATAATTTTGCATTTCTAGACGTCAATGATATATACACATGTAATGGAGGTTTTTATTTTGACTTTAATTTTCTTAATTTTTTAAAAAATTTTGTGATAATAAACTTTTTTGTAATAGAGTTGTTAAAGAGAAAACTAGGAACGTCTATTTGTAAATAAATAATGAAAAGGAAAAAGAGTGTCTTGTCATATCAGAGCCTTAGGAACTTTCATGTAAAGGAAACAGCACTCTTTCTTCTCTGCTATTAAGGGAAGGAAAAGGGTGCAACTAAAGGCTAAAATGAAAAGCTGTATGAGAGATAATCTCTTACCTGTTCCCTCAGTCAATGACATAGAATCAGTATCCTTAAAATCCCATAAAATTGCATGTACACATAGACACATATTCTATGTAGTCAATAGAATAGAACAAAGGAATAGTAAAAAAAAAAAAAAAAATGAGCTAAAAAAATCCATCAAGGATACTTTAAAGTATATATAGGGGAAGGAAAATATTAAAAATAAACAATTCCTTAATTTTGAGAGTATTGGTAGTATCATGTTTAGTATTCATTTTGAAGGGGAGTTTGTTGGGGCAAATCAACCAATCTGTGTGTTTAGGGAAATACTAACATTGTGTTTATGAGTGCCTATTTTGTACCATAAACATGTTATGAATATATGTTTTAATAACTAAATATGTACTAGACTCATTAAAAGAATCTAAAATTTTAAGTGCTAATCCATCCTTGTTAAAGGAATCAGGGAGAGTTTGATAGACTCCAGATCCTAAGCACTTTCTTAACATCCTTTCTGTGACTGTAACATTTTCACTCTTAGAAAGGAACTTATACATTTATTGTATCATATAAGTAATACAAAAATTGTTTTATCTTATGTTCTTTCTTTACTTCCTGACAAATAGATGGGGAAACAATGGAAACAGTGACAGATTTTATTTTCTTGGGCTCCAAAAGCACTGCAGATGGTAACTGCAGCCATGAAATTAAAAGACTCTTGCTCCTTGGAAGAAAAGCTGTGACCAAGCTAGACAGTATATTAAAAAGCAGAGACATTACCTGGCCAACAAAGGTCTGTCTAGTCAAAGCTATGGTTTTTCCAGTAGTCAGTCATGTATAGATGTGAGAATTGGGCTATAAAGAAAGCTGAGCACCAAAGAATTGATGCTTTTGAACTACGATGTTGGTGAAAACTCTTGAGAGTCCCTTGGACTGCAAGGATATCCAACCAGTCAATCCTAAAGGGAATCAGCCCTGAATATTCATTGTAAGGACTGATGCTGAAGCTGAAGCTCCAATACTCTGGCCACTTGATGCAAAGATCTGACCCATTGGAAAAGATCTTGATGCTAGGAAAAATTGAAGGCAGGAGGAGTAGGGGACAACAGAGGATGAGATGGTTGGATGGTATCACTGACTCAATGGACATGAGTTTCAGTAAACACCATGAGTTGGTGATAGACAGGGAAGTCTGGCATGCTGCAGTCCATGGGGTCGCAAAGAATCGGACATGACTGAGGGACTGAACTGACTGACTGATGTTCTTTCTATGCACTCAATCATGTTCAATTTCTTTCTTCACTATTTCTCTTAAAGCCAGAAGTATGTCACCACCAGCTACACAGGACCATGAGTTAATACAGTGTCATTTATATGCTTCCTAGCTTCCTCTGTTCTTTTCAGAGATGTCTATGAAAAGAGATCCCATCAGATCCAAAAAATGGGAAAGTGTTGTCACTTACTGAAAAATTTTTTAAATTGCTTTTGGGCGCTAAACAATGTGTATAGGTATGCTGCTGCTGCCGCTAAGTTGCTCAGTCGTGTCCGACTCTGTGCGACCCCATGGACTGCAGGCTATCAGGCTATTCTGTCCATGGGATTTTCCAGGCAAGAATACTGGAGTGGTTGCCATTGCCTTCTCCCATGTATAGGTATTAACTATCCTGATTTTATATTTGACACACAGTACTTGTTTCATTGTAACAGCAACTGAGAAAAACCAAAAACTCAATCTAAGTAACAATGAACACATACATACACAATGCATGTTGTCAGCTTGCTTTAATGTGAATAAGAGGCTCTAGATCAACGTATTTTTAGCTCTATTTTAAGCAGTTGTGTATGACTCTGATATCTAGTTTAGACTATGTCTTTGAAGACCTGCTTCAGCATTTCAAACATTCATCCCTCCAGCATTTCTTTGTGCTCAGAAGCTAATGAGTCAGTTGCAGAGCGGTCCTGTTGGTCTTCTACATTTTTATGTCCCTTCTTACTTATTATACTTCCATTTTGATAAACGGTACTTAACATGGTGGTCCCCTTCCTTCAGTGGAGTTTATAGCTCTGAAACAACAAGGAAAACTTTATATTTTATATCTAGAATCAACCAAAGTGCCTGTCATACAATAGGTTGCAATTACAATGAATATTAAACAATGAATCATGATGATATCAATATTTTGAAAATGTTATAGAAAATAAAAATTGTTGAATTTCAACAATGATGTCTCAGTACTGCCCATTTAAGAGTTATAGGATTAATATAAGGTCTTTGTTAAACTTTTCTTAAAAAGAAAAAGATAAGAGTAGGCTAATGTAATTATGAAGATTTAAAATATTTTCAGAAATTTGAATATTCACCAGAAGCAGATGGAATTAAACAAACTGATTGAGTGAACTCTGCTTCAGTGTACATCCTGCAAAAAGACAACAGATTGACAAAAATATTAATTACAAAATGAAGAATTAGTGTTTGACCTACATGCAAGCTAAGTGTTAAAAGAGTACAAAGTGTATGTGTATGTCTCATTACAGTCTTAGCTCAGGAACAGAATGGATTGGATAGCAGGAGAGAATGTGTGCATGTGAATATTGTCCTGGGGCTTATATGTCTGTTGGGTTTGACCCCTGGGTCCAGAAGATCCCCTCAAGGAGGAAAAGGCAACCCACTCCAGTATTCTTGTGGGGAATATGAATAGGTAGGTAATATGGTGTTTTCACTTATTTGTGAACATGTGGCCTCCTTTCCAAGAATATAACCCAAACAAACAGATTCTAATGATATCTGTTGAGGCTCTTTAATATAAATAGATTTTTTAAAATGTCTATCCTACCAGTGTTGGTAAATTGTATAGCTACCTTTTTACTCTGCTTTCATTGGGGAATCATTTGGGGACTACTGATGTGGGCAACTAAAAAGCTACACAGATGTGGAAATTTCTCTTAATCATTAACTGTAAAGTATAAGCTGCAATTAATGTCTATCATCAAATTAGGAGATAATGTTAGTTTTCACACTTCAGTTCTCAGTTTAATGCTTTAACTAACCTTATTAGGGGCTCTACTAGCACATCAAAAAAGGGATCAGCAAAACAAATGGGGTCTCTTGTTAATTTGCTAGACTCCAGTGGTAGTTTGTTTGTTATCAATATTTTTTTAATAAATGTAATTGTCACTTATTTAATGAGCCTGATTTTAGTATCAACACAAAGCATAAATGTAGGCAACATGTATTATAATTTGCTCCTGTGTATTCTTTATATACACAAGTACTCACAACTGTTTGTGTTTGTGTGTGTGTATGTGTATATTACATTCAATTCCATAAAAACTATAAAAAGCATCACTTCATAATTCAAAATAAATCACCAAATTTGATAATTTGACTTTCAAAATTACCAAATGCAATATTTTGGTTTGTAAACACTCTTTTTGACAAGCTTTTATCTATCTAGCAAAAGGAAATAAAGTGTATGTCCTTTAAAAAAAATTCAATAAAAACTTACTCTCTGGATTTTCTTTGGGTTTTCAAGAAAACATAAAGGATAGGTTGAAATGTCTACTGCTTACAAATGCCTAGAGAGGTCACTGAATGAATACAATTAACTTTTATTTTTCCTAATTGGTGTGTGCCACATTTAACCAGCAGAAATTCCATCTTCCTACACAGAAGAGAAAGCTCCTTAATCTCACAAGTTGGGTTTTATTTAAGCCAGTAAATTGTACATAATATTGTACAATGAATTTCCTTTCCAATTAATTTGTCTATTCTAATCGGTTTGATAGAGGAACTAACTCATTTAACACTTCAGGCAGATGCTTAGAATGTCATTAGGGAATTGACCACTTCATTGCAGTTAAAAAGTATATTATTTGGAGGTGTAAATGGATACCAGAATCTCCTTTTATGTTTTGGACCTTGGTACTAAGTTGTAGTAGGCCACACTCCCACTGTTAGCCTTAATAGGATTAGTTTGGATATTATCAAAAGAACAATTAACACCTGCTGATATTATCACAGATAGTATCAAAGAGTAAGAGGAACTCAATTTTACAGGGACCCTCATCTCAGGCATTTACAATGAGTGCCAATACAAAAATGGCTACAAAATTCAAATACTATTCCATGTAACAATTAGTGGTACAGTATCAAAATTGGTATGAAATTAAAAGCCTTTTTCTAGCTTGCTTATTCTAAGAAACGGGAACCTATTTGACCATCTGCTCATGCTAACTTTTTGACTCTGTGCATGTTATTTAATTTCTTTAAACCTAAGTTTCTTTAGCTGCAAAACTGCTACCAATAATAATGCCCAAATTCTGGGATTTGTGAGTAACCCTGTTCCTTACATGTGAATGTGAGTCCTTATTGGACTGATTCTTATAATGTTGTCTTTAATGATTTTACGGACTCTGCAGGGATTTTTTTTTAAATATGAACTTAATAAAAATACCTATGCTTTTAAGTGATAATATTAGCACATTTCCAAAAAGGTTTATAATATTAATTATGAAGTGATAGGAAATTTTATTATAGGCCTTTTCAACTTTGGAAAATATTTTTTTTTCCTTCAATTAGTGTAATGTACTTTATTAACAGATTAGACATGTTGGGATAACTTAATAGTAAATGATGGTTTTTAATATACTGTCATTTCAGTTTATAAACTGTCTTATTTTTATTTTAGGGTCCTTCTAGCCTTATATTATTAGAATGAATTGAGACTATTTGGGGCTTTTCTATGTTCAAAACACTTAAATAGCTAATAGGTTGTCTGTTCCTTTGTATTTATAGAATTTCCCACTTGTGTTTATGAACAAATGGAATGGAGTAAATGCTTAACTTCTTTTTCCATTTCTGTTTGGTTACTTGTGTATTCAGTTATGAGTCTATGTTGGTAGTGTATACTTTTTATTTATATTTTTCTAGAAAAATGCAGAAGTATAGAATTCTAGAAAAGCCAAAGAGATCTCAACGTAGAATCTAGTCCTTTGAAATAACATTGAATCAATTTTGATGATAAAACATAATCTTTTAAAATCAATTTCTCTTTAAATTTCACAAAGAAATTTCATATAAATTTACTAGTATTACATCTTTTTGGTCCTTTTAAACAAATATAGTAATAATGAAACAGGAAACAAAAATTTAGACCGTTTAGATTTAAAATCAAATGACCAGTACACTTTATACCCATGAGAATATCTACTACTGAAGAACAAAAGCAACAGAGAATAAGTGTTGACAAAGATGTGGAGAAATGGAGAACATTCATGCATTGTTGATGGGAATGTAAGATAGCACAGCCACTGTGGAAAACAGTATGATTTTTCCTGAAAAAAAAAATTATAGAATTATCATATGATCTAGTGCTCCACTTCTGGGTATATAGCTAAAGGAATTGAAAGCAGGGCTATGAAGGGACATTTTTACTGTCCTATTCACAGCAGTATTATTTGTAATAGCCAAAACGTGAACGTGAAAGCCCCTCAGTCATGTCTGATTCTTTGTGACCCCATGGACTATACAGTCCCTGGAATTCTCCAGGCCAGAATACTGGAGTGGGTAGCCTTTACTTTCTCCAGGGGATCTTCCCAACCTAGGGATGGAACCCAGGTCTGCCGGCATTACAGGCAGATTCTTTACCTGCTGAGCCACCAGGGAAACCCAAGAATACTGGAGTGGGCAGCCTATTCCTTCTCCAGCAGATCTTCCTGACCTAGGAATTGAACCAGGGTCTCCTGCATTGCAGGTGGATTCTTTACCAACTGAGCTATGAGGGATGCCCCCAAAGCCCCCAAAAGTGGAAGCAACCAGTGTCCACTGACAGATAAATGGATAAACAAAGTGTGTTTGTATGATCGGTAAAGTATTATTCAGCCTTAAAAAGGAAAGGGATTCTGACACATGCTACAATGTGGATGAATCTTGAAGACATTATAAGCGACATGAAGCAGTCACAAAAAGGCAAATACTGTATTACAAGATTATTACAGTATTGATTTGATTATACTTATCGAGGTACTTAAGAGTGTAAATTCCTAGAGACAGAAAGGAGATGGTAGTTGCCAGGGACTAGGAGAGGGAGGGAATGGTGAGTTCATATTTATCGGGTCCAGAATTTCAATTTTTCAAGATAAAGTTCTGGAAACATATTATGGTGATGACTGTACAACATACGCATGTACTTAATGCCACTGAACTAGCTGGTTAAGACCTGTATTTTACCACCATTATTTTTTTTAACAAACGACTGGTAAGTGCCAGAGCCAAGCCAAGAAATGCCACCTAAAATAGAAGCATTTGAAATCTCACTGTGCTCTAAGTCTAGTGGATCATATGGCCTTTGTATTTCACCCTTAAGATAAATTTCTAGGGATTATTTTTGTGTCCTTCTGTCTTTCCATGTACTAAAAAGAAGAGAAAGCATATAAAAGTTCAAACATAAGGCCCTGTTGCAACGCCTCATGATTTCCTTTGTAAAATATATTTTTATCCTATTAGAATACTGTCCTTTAGGGGGCCTTACCTAACTTCCCTAACACGTCACTATATGTACCTGTCCCCCTTCAACATACCCACTGTATCCAAATTTTATTTTATCAGTTCCTTTCAGTTCACTGCTCAGTCATGTCCGACTCTTTGCAGCCCTATGCACTGCAGCATGACAGTCATCCCTGTCGGTCACCAACTGCTGGAGCTTGCTCAAACTCATGTCCAACAGTCGATGATGCCATCCAACCATCTCATTCTCTGTTGTCTCCTTCTTCTCCTGCCTTCAATCTTTCCCAGCATCAGGGACTTTTTCAATGAGTCAGTTTTTCACATCAGGTGGTCAAAGTATTGGAGTTGCAGCTTCAGCATCAGTCCTTCCAGTGAATATTCAGGACTGATTTCCTTTAGGATTGATTAGTTGGATCTCCTTGATTCTAAGGGACTCTCAAGAGTCTTCTCCAACATCACAGTTCAAAAGCATCAATTCTTCAGTGCTCAGCCTTTTTTATGGCCCAACTCTCACAGCCATACATGACTACTGGAAAAACCATAGCTTTGACTCAATGGACCTTTGTCAGTAAAGTAGTATCTCTGCATATCAATATGCTATCTAGATTGATCATAGCTTTTCTTCTAAGGAGCAAGTGTCTTTTTATTTCATGGCTGCATCATCATCTTCAGTGATTTTGGAGTCCAAGAAAGTAAAGTCTGTCACTGTTTCCATTTTTCTTCATCTATTTGCCATGAGGTGATTGGACTGGATTGCCATGATCTGAATTTTTTGAATATTGAGTTTTAAGCCAGGTTTTTTACTCTCCACTCTCCACTTTCGTTTTCATCAGGAAACTTTGTAGCGCCTCTTCACTTTCTGCCATAAGGGTGGTAGCATCTGCATATCTGAGGTTATTGATATTTCTCTTGGCAATCTTCATTCCAGCTTGTGCTTCATCCAGCCTGGTATTTCACATGATGTACTCTGTTCAGTTCAGTCCAGTCGCTCAGTCATGTCCGACTCTTTGTGACCCCATGAATCACAGCACACCAGGCCTCCCTGTCCATCATCAACTCCTGGAGTTTACACAACCTCATGTCCATCGAATCGGTGACGCCATCCAGCCACCTCATCCTCTGTTGCCCCCTTCTCCTCTTGCCCCCAATCCCTCCCAGCATCAGGGTTTTTTCCAATGAGTCAACTCTTCGCATGAGGTGGGCAAAGTATTGGAGTTTCAGCTTCAGCATCAGTCCTTCCAATGAACAACCAGGACTGATCTCCTTTAGGATGGACTGGTTGGATCTCCTTGCAGTCCAAGGGACTCTCAAGAGTCTTCTCCAACACCACAGTTCAAAAGCATCGATTCTTTAGCGCTCAGCTTTATTCACAGTCCAACTCTCATATCCATACATAACCAATGGAAAAACCATAGCCTTGACTAGACGGACCTTTGTTGGCAAAGTAATGTCTCTGCTTTTTAATATGCTATCTAGATTGGTCATAATTTTCCTTCCAAGGAGTAAGTGTCTTTTAATTTCATGGCTGCAGTCACCATCTGCAGTGATTTTGGAGCCCAAAAACATAAAGTCTGACACTGTTTCCACTGTTTCCTCATCTACTTGTCATGAAGTGATTGGCCCAGCTGCCATGCTCTTCATTTTCTGAATGTTGAGCTTTATGCCAACTTTTTCACCTTCCTCTTTCACTTTCATCAAGAGGCTTTTTAGGTCCTCTTCACTTTCTGCCTTAAGGGTGGTGTCATCTGCATATCTGAGGTTATTGATATTTCTCCCAGCAATCTTGATTCCAGCTTGTGTTTCCTCCAGCCCAGCATTTCTCATGATGTACTCTGCGTATACATTAAATAAGCAGGGTGACAATATGCAGCCTTGACATACTCCTTTTCCTATTTGGAACCAGTCTGTTGTTCCATTTCTGTATGTAAGTTAAATAAGCAAGCTGACAATATTCAACCTTCACAAGTACTCCTTTCCCAATCTGTAGCCAGTCTGTTGTTCCATGTACAGTTCTAACTGTTGCTTTCTGACCTGCATGCAGATTTCTCAGGAGGCAGGTAAGGTGGTCTCATATTCTCCTCTCTTTAAGAATTTTCCACAATTTTTTGTGAGCCACACAGTAAAGGCTTTAGCATAGTCAATGAAGCAGAAGTAGATGTTTTTCTGGAATTCTCTTGCTTTTTCCATGATCCAAAGGATGCTGGCAATTTTGTTTATACCTCTCACTTTTCTGTGTTCTGAATATCTGCTTATATTCTCTTTCCCTATAGAATGGGACTCTCTGGAGAATAAGCAGTAAAACCAAGTTGTGTTCTCTATCTCTACTCTTATGACACTGATTTCAGTTGCTTTGTATTCTGTTTTTTGTATTAGTCCACAGATTTTTGTTTGCATAGCGCTCGATCAAGAAATCTCTGAAGTCTTATTCTGTGCAGGATGCTATTTTATATTCCAGGGAGTTAGCAGTATAAAATATTTTAAAAGACTCAGAATCTGTTTCCTCATTGAACTTACATTGTAGAGGAGACAGGTAATAAACAAGATAAATAAAGGCAGCACATATTATGTTCCATATTTGATGAAAGGAAAATAAAGCAGGTAATGCTCAAACTGCCACACAATTGCATTCATCTCACATGCTAGTAAAGTAATGCTCAAAATTCTCTAAGCCAGGCTTCAGCAACTTGAACTGTGAACTTCCAGATATTCAAGGTGGTTTTAGAAAAGGCAGAGGAACAAGAGAACAAATTGCCAACATCCACTGGATCATCAAAAAAGCAAGAGAGTTCCAGAAAAACATCTATTTCTGCTTTATTGACTATTCCAAAGACTTGGACTGTGTGGATCACAATAAACTGTGGAAAATTCTTCAAGAGATGGGAATACCAGACCACCTGACCTGCCACTTGAGAAACCTGTATTCAGGTCAGGAAGCAACAGTTAGAACTGGACATGGAACAACAGACTGGTTCCAAATAGGAAAAGGAGTACATCAAGGCTGTATATTGTCACCCTGCTTACTTATATGCAGAGTACATCATGAGAAACGCTGAGCTGGAGGAAGCACAAGCTGGAATCAAGATTGCTGGGAGAAATATCAATAACCTCAGATATGCAGATGACACTACCCTTATGGCAGAAAGTGAAAAAGAACAAAAGAGCCTCTTGATGAAATTGAAAGTAGAGAGAGAAAAAGTTGGCTTAAAGCTCAACATTCAGAGAAGTAAGATCATACCATCTGGTTCCATCACTTCATGGCAAATAGATGGGGAAATGGTGGAAACTGGCTGACTTTATTTTTTGGGGGGCTCCAAAATCACTGCAGATGGTGATTGCAGCCATGAAACTAAAAGATTCTTACTCCTTGGAAGGAAAGTTATGGCCAACCTAGACAGCATATTAAAAAGCTGACACTCCAATACTTTGCCCACCTGATGTGAAGAGCTGACTCATTGGAAAAGACTCTGATGCTGGGAAAGATTGAGGGCAAGAGGAGAAGGGGATGACCGAGGATGAGATTATTGGATGGCATCATCGAATCAATGGACATGGGTTTGGGTAGACTCCAGGAGTTGGTGATGGACAAGGAGGCCTGGAGTGCTGTGGTTCATGGGGTAAGGTCGCAAAGAGTCGGAGATGACTGAGTGACTGAACCGAACTGAACTGAATGTGATATGAGGTAAAAAGGTGTCTGGGTATGTAGTATCTTTTAGATAAGGTGCCAAGGATGATCATACAGAGCATATGGCTTTTTAACAAAGACCAAGTTAAGGGGAATGTATCAGTTTGTTAGGATCACCATAACATAATACTAGAGATGAGTGGCTTAAAAAACAAATTTATTTTCTCATAGTACTGGATACTGGAAAGGCAAGATCAATGGATCAGTGGGTTTGATTTCTCCCTGAAGACTCTCTCCTTGGCTTGCAGATGACTGGCTTCTTGCTGTGTTCTCACATGGACTTTGCTCTGTGCATACACATCCATTCTGCTTTTTTCTCTTCTTATAAGGATATCAGTCATATGGATTAAGGCCCCACCCTTAACAGCCTCTTCCTTGATTACTGACCTTAAAAGATTATTTCTTCAAATATAGTTACATTCTGAGGTACTGGAGTTAGGACTTCATCATATGAGTTTTAGGGACTTCAACATATGAACAATTCAGTTCATAACAGGGAGGGAAAGAGTCATGTAGTTCTCAGGGGCAGTGCATTTCAGAGAGAAAAAGAAAACAAAGGCCCAAAGTAGGAGCATGTCTGAGAGTTCAGACATGAACTCATCGAGAACTTTGTTCCGGTAGTAACAAAGAGGTCAGTGGAACTGGAACAGAGCAAAAAAAGATACAGTAGATGTGGCCAGAGAGTAAACAGGGCCAGATCTTGCATATCATTGTTAAGACCTTCTCTTCTCATTTTGAGAGCTTGTTTGGAGGTTCCAGCAGGGGAGCACAGCTACTTGTATTTCCTTGACTGCGGGAAGCGAACTCCGCCCGTGGCAAAGGTCATGAGGAAGGAGGCTCGGCATACGCAAAGGCGGGATTGAGCCTCAGGAGTCCCCCTGGAAATTCTTGAGCATCTACCCCCAAAACCAGAGTCTGCCTACTTTCTGCTTTGTGCTTTCACCTACACCTCTGACTTTACGGGGGGCTCTCCCCCACTACCTCTCTCTGAAAAAAGAGTTAGCTTACAGCTCCAGTTAATAATTCCTGGGTGTGACAGTGTTTCAGCCTACAAACTCCTTTGGAAATCCTCTAGCCTGCCTGAATAGGTTTTTCCGGCCACATGTGATTGTTCAGAGCCTCCCAACTGTGAGAGGCAGGAGATGTTCTAAACTGTCTAAACACAGATTCTTTTGAGTAGTTAAAAGATTGATTAGAAATTGTATTGGTGAAGGGTTTTTCACTTATTGAGCCAATGTTTGCTGCTAAGTCTCCATACTCCTTACCTACTGTGTCCTTGGCAGTGTATTGATTGATATAATGGGTGTATAGAAATGTAAGTAGTAGCCTCAATGTTTGTAACCTTGGACCCTTGAGTTAATTCTTTTCTTGATTGAGCCCACCTCACCTTTGCCCTATAGGAATGCAGCTTTGTCCAATGCTTTTTTGGAGGCTGGTGCCTGACTTTGGAATAATCACCTTTACAGAAAAATAAGTTTCTTAAAATGTTAACAGGCCTCCTGGCCAGAAGATGATGTAATTCACCTGAACTTTTGCATATGATAAGTTTGAAAGCCTGGCTTCGATTAGGACCAGGAACTGCTGTCCTTGCATGACTCCACCCCTTCCCCCATTATCCTCGATGCATAACTTAAGGTATAAAAACTACTTTAGAAAATAAAGTGCGGGCCTTGTTCACCGAAACTTGGTCTCCCCATGTCGTTCTTTCTTTCACCTTCTGGCTGAATTTTTCCTGAGGCGGGGAAGCTCGTCAAGCCTACTAATTTTGCCTGGGTTTCTAAGATCCGACCAGGGAGGCCTTAGTGTCTCCTCTCCTTCGGGAGAACGGGAGGATGCCTGCGGCCTTCGTAGGTGACGTCAATTCCCTGCTTTGGAATCTTATTCAGCCTCTTTTCTTCACTGAATTTTCCTACTGAGCTATCCTTATTCTATTACTCTTTATATCCTTAATTAACGTTTAATTAAGCAGTTGTTTCCTGATCCTCGCCTACACCGTCTCTCCTTCGAATACCTTGGATCAGCCGGGGCTGGACCCCGGCACTTGACCAAAGAATGGTTCTCTTCTATTGCAGATAGTCCTCCTCTTTGATGAGTGTGCAGCGTTAGGTGGGACACACATGAGGCAGTGAGGGAGGAAGGGGACACCTGCCTAGCCAGGCAGAGCAGCTGAACCAACCCTGGTAATCAGTGGGGTGATCAATATTGCAGCCAGATCACCCTCACATCCTCTTTTTTATTTTGAGGGAAATTTAATACCATTAGAGGGTTTGAGCCAAGGGCATGTTTGGACACATGATCAGCAAGGCCTCTCTGGTTTCTATGTTGACAGTAGACTAAGGTGAAGGGAGGGGATACAGAGGCTGTTGTAATAATCCAGGTGAGATGTGATGCTGGCTTAGTGTAGAGTTGTGGCATTGGGAAAGACGAGAAGCGATCAGGTTCTAGAGTTTTATACAGTTTGGGGTAAGAGACTCAAATGCAGATTTATTGAGGCCAGAATCCATGTTCTTTTCTACCACATGACTGTGGAAGAAAGCACATGTTTAAAAAAGCTAGAAAAAGGAAATACAGAAATAGCCGAAGTAACTTACTCTTGTTTGTGGTAGGGGTAGACAGACTTGCCTTGGAGTTTTATGCATATTTTGATGGTCAAGCTAATAAGATTTACTGACAGACTATATGTGTGGTATGACAAAAAACATGGATGCTGAGCCACAGGAAGAATGTTGTTATCTTTGACTTAAAAGGGAGGAGCAGATAAAGCAGGTTTGGGAAAAATAGAATGAGATTTCAGTTGGTCTGGAAAGAGGATCACACACAACTGAGTGACTTGACTTTCACTTTCAGTATTCAACAGTTTAAATCTGAGAGCTCTATTAAAACATATAATTGGATATGGCAATAGGAAACTGCATGGATATACTTAATCAAGTAAAAAGACAAAGTGTTAAATAAATAATACCTGCAGATTATAACTATGATGATGAGAAGAAGTTAAAAGAAAGGAAAAGAGAGGAGAAAGAAAAGAAGAGATACTGTGTTTCCTTCACAAAACTTTCCAAAGTTGATGCAAATTACCAAAATTATGATAGTCTTAGTACTAGGTGCTCTGTTAAAAAACAGATATATTATAGTACCTGTATTCTGAGAATTTCAGCTTATGTCAAGGTGACCTTTACACATGTTAACTCTTCCTTGCCAGCCTTCCATGCCACATGTGGATGAGGTAGCAAAATAAAGCTGTGTTCTTGGGTAACTACTGGCCTTTGGATGAGGTGAAGATATCACACCAAATGTGGTTCTTGTCTTGCATCTTTCACTAAAACTAGATGTAGGTAGTATTTTATTGAAACCTGTGTCTTCTGAGTCTTGACAGCCGACTTCTAATTGTAGTTGAGCTGATTCAATAATATGATCACTTTATATAGTCTTTTTGGAAATTAGGATCTGTCAATATTAGTGCTCATAGGATCCAGGCTGATAGATATCTTATATAAATGAAATAATAATTAAGAAAAAAACTGAAAAGAACCAAGAGAGAATGGCTGTGATAGGCTGTATAATTCTCCCCTACTAAGTGCTCAAATTAAACATTTTGGAATGTGGGAATTTTGGGGTGAGTCCTGGATTATTGGGGTGAGTCCAAGTAATGTTAAAGGACCGCTTAAAATACAGAAAGGCAAGAAAGTCAAAGAGAAAGTCATTTGACAAAAAAGCCAGAGGTTGGAATAATGCACTTTGAAGTTGGAGGAAGAGACCATGAGACAAAGAATACAAGTGGCCTTTTGAAGCTGAGAGTGGTAAGCAAATAGATTATTCTGAAAAGAGAAGAAACAGAACACAGGCTTCCTCTAGAAGGAGCACCGGCCTGCTGAGACTTTGATTTTTAACTTCTGAATCTCCAGAATAGAGTATAAATTATGTGCTTTAAATCACTATGCTTTCTCAAAGTTCTCATGATCATTTTTTTTTAAAACTTAAATTCAGCTTAAAAAATAAAAACGCCCAAGAATGGCCAAGGATTGAGCATTTAGGGTTCAATCCAGACTAAAGACTTCCAGTTGGCAATTAATGTTAAACTGTGATTTCTGGGAAAATATTTTGCTTACTATTTTATTTTACTGAAAATATGTAATAAAAAGCACCATGTCAAATGTGTATAATTTTACATACCATATAAAAAGGGTACGAATAATAATTTTCTCTAATGATAATCCTATTAACTTATAGTAAAGTAGAAAAGAAGAAAAGACAACGGTTCAGTTCTTTGTCACTCATCATTGGTTTCTGCCACTGCAAATTTATATCTAATTTTCAGAGCTAGATTTCCTAATCAGTCATGATAAAATATGTTAGAGGTTCAACTTTCATAATTAACCATGGCATGTGAGTTTCCTTGATTTTCGATATGAAATTTGCTTCTACAAATTATAATCAGTATAAATGGGTAGAACCTTACAAGAAGACATACATTTAAATTGGTATCTTTCTAAAATATTGATAAAGTAATTTTAAATGGTATGCATATAGAACTACAGCTGAAATCTAGAATCAATGCATAAGTCAAAGTATTATTTAATCAATAAAACTGTCCAGAAAACTAGTTAATCTATTAACACATGATAAATGTATAGCTAGTATTCCCTCTAGTCAATAAAAAAAGGAAAAGATGACATGAGAAATTAACAATTCTTCAGAATTTGTAATGATCATCTCTCAAATCTCCAGTATAATCTTCCAAATTAAACTGCTATATTTGCTGCTGCTGCTGCTAAGTTGCTTCAGTGGTGTCTGACTCTGTGCGACCCCATAGACGGCAGCCCACCAGGCTCCCCTGTCCCTGGGATTCTCCAGGCAAGAACACTGGAGTGGGTTGCCATTTCCTTCTCCAATGCATGAAAGGGAAAAGTGAAAGTGAAGTCGCTCAGTAGTGTCAGACTCTTCGCGACCCCATGGTCTGCAGCCTACCAGGCTCCTCCGTCCATGGGATTTCCCAGGCAAGAGTACTGGAGTGTGGTGCCATTGCCTTCTCCAGTACTATATTTAGCTAATACTTAATACTAGCTAATATTTAATCCATTTCTTCAATAATTGTAGAGATCACATTACTTAAGACAATGCTTAAATCATAATATGGATTGGGTCAGAAATATAAACCAATGAGAAATAAACATAAATATGAATTTATCATAATCAGAATTTTAATCAGTAACTAACTTTCAGAACAAGTTAATTCATTCCTGGGGGACTTCTATTTCTGGTCAAAACAGATAAACAGATTTATCTTCTTGCCAAAAAGAACCAAAAACAAAGCCAAAAAGTTCAGGATTGAAAACATATGAAATGATGGTTTTTCACAACACAAAGTCAGGCAGTAAGGAACAGTGGTCACTGAAAGATACCACTTAGATGGTGTTGATCTCATGAGAAAGGCCAAAGAGAAGTGTTGTAATACAGAGAACTACAGAGATCTGCAGAGCAGCCCCTGTGGTTAGTAAGTAATGATCAACACATATTTTCAAGGAAATTACTGAAGCAAAAAAAGAACAATCTGAAATAATTAGTAGAAAGAATGTATGGAACACACCCAAGGCTGGGAATACTGCCTATTCTTACCAGCCAGAATAAAGAAACTCATCAAGACATTGGCTAGACTATCAAAAGGATCTTGCCTCAATAGTGGTGAAAGAGGAGAAGGGAACGGCAAGAGGATAGGATGGTTAGATGGCATCACCAACTCGATGGACGTGAGTTTTAGCAAACTCCTGTAGATAGTGAGGGACGGGGAAGCCTGAAGTGCTGCAGTCCATGGGGTTGCAAAGGGTCAGATACGAGTTAGCAGCTGAACAACAACAATATTAAAGACTCCTCTGGTCTTGCCAATGATTCCTAAAGGCAAGTCCCCCAAAATGAAAATGTTTCTGAGTAACTTAATTATGTTCCAGCAAAGCTCAAAACTTTGTAAAGAAATACAAAAGTATATTGTCAAAAAAAAATCATGGTATCTGGCATCTGGTCAAAAATAACCAAGTATATGGAAGGAAAGGAGGTACCATAATGAGAAACAGCAATAAAGTGAATTTAACCCAGAACTAATGCAGATGTTATAATTATCAGGCAAAGATATTGAAATAGTGGTTACAATTGCTTTCCATACACTCAAACAGTAAGACATAAAAAATATAAAAAAGACCCAAATCAAATTTCTAGAGATGAAAACTAAAATATATGAGTTGAAAAAAATGCATAGGATGATTATAGTTGATTAAACATTGCAGAAGAGAAGACTGCTATCAGGCCAGGCTGTGCTATGCTTAGTTGTTCAGTCGAGTCTGACTCTTTGTGACCCCATGGACTTCAGCCCACCAGGCTCTTCTATCCAAGGGGATTCTCCAGGCAAGAATACTGGAGCGGGTTGCCATGCCTTCCTCCAGGGGGTTGTCCCAACCAAGGGATCAAATCCAAGTCTCCTGCATTGCCGGGGGATTCTTTACTGACTGAACCACCAGGGAAACCCTCAGGCCAGGCAGAGATGTGAATTCTCCAAATCAGAACACCTTACTGGGTCACTTTGAACATCTCTTGGGGGAACTATGGTGAATTTTTATTAAGCAGTCAATGTGGGACTGTAAACCACATTATCCAATGTCTGTGCCAAGGAGAGAACCTAGAACATGGCCACAGACTATCTTTTATACTCTGGCATCAATATTTGATAGAAAACATTTATATTCTGTGATCAGGTACCACAAGGTTTGAATTTTCCAATCAGAACTCACTTTTCTACCAGGAAAGAACATAGAACCCGGACTCATTAACTTGGTGGGGCAAGACTGAGTATCTAGCCCAGTCTCTGGTATCTGAATAAGAGGACCTTGGGGGTCTATGTCCCTGCCAATGCTCTGATAAAGCCTTTTTCCATGTTCCATCTCAGGAGAGTGAGAAAGAATGCTGCAAACTAACCCAGTTCAACAGCAGTTTAGCAAGGTGCCCAAATATGTCTCCATTATGACCAGGTGGACCAATTCTTATGCTTTTCAAGCAAGTGGATTCAGATCCTAGTGATGGATCCACAATCTACCTAAATCAGGAATTGGTGGACTTGGTTCCAGGAACCTCTCTCACTTGCATAAAGCACTTCAAAATCCTGCCTTTGGTGATTCAGTTTGAACCGATTTGGAGGCATTATTTTCAGCACTGTGTGTTCCCTCTACAGCTGTAACATGTTCTTCTCTTGATTTTTTAACTTTATATTTTGTTCAAATCAGGTCATAAACAAAGTCCATACATTGCAAGCAACTGGTGTATAAAAATTTCAATTACCTCTATATTTTCCTCTTTTTTTAATAATTCAGTGCTTTTTAGTATGTTTACAACTATCACTCTATCACTTTTAGAATATTTTCATCACTTGAAAAAATAAACCCTATATATATTTAGTAGGCAGTCCTTATTTGCTCTCAATTATACCATCCCTAACCAACTAGAAATGTGCTTTCTGTCTTTATAGACTTGTCTGATTTTGAAATTTCATAGAAGTGAAATTAAACAATATGTGGTCTTTTGTAATTGGTTACTTTCACTAGCACACTATTTTCAAAGTTAATCCTTGGCCCAGTAATAATTAGTACTTTAATCTTATTATGGTTAAATAGTATTTCACTTTATGGGTATACCACATTTTGTTTACTCATTTAGCAGTTAATGAACATTTGGACTCTTTCTACACTTTAACTGTAATGAATAGTATTGCTAAAAATATTAACATAGAAATTGCATGTGGACATTTGTTTTCATTTTTATTGGGGATATACATGATACTGGAATACCCAGACCATATGGTAAATCTATATTTAGCCTTTTGAGTACCTGCCAAACTGTGTTCCAAAGTGGTAGCACCATTTTATATTCTTACCAGAAGTATTTGAGGATTCTAATTTCTCCACAATCTTTCCATTGTTTGTTATATATTTTAAAAAAAATAGAGCCATCCAAGTGGGTGTGTAGTGGTATCTCATTGTGGTTTTGATTTGTATTTTCCTGATGGTTAAAGATATAAGCATCTGAATGCAGAGTTCCAAAGAATAGCAAGAAGAGAGAAAAAAGCCTTCCTCAGCAATCAATGCAAAGAAATAGAGGAAAACAACAGAATGGGACAGACTAGAGATCTCTTCAAGAAAATTAGAGATACCAAGGGAACATTTCATGCAAAGATGGGCTTGATAAAGGACAGAAATGGTTTGGATCTAACAGAAGCAGAAGATATTAAGAAGAAGTGGCAAGAATACACAGAAGAACTGTACAAAAAAGATCTTCATGACCAAGATAATCACGATGGTATGATCACTCACCTAGAGCCAGACATCCTGGAATGTGAAGTCAAGTGGGTCTTAGGAAGCGTCACTACAAACAAGGCTATTGGAGGTGATGGAATTCCAGTTGAGCTATTTCAAATCCTGAAAGATGATAGTATAAAAGTTCTGCAGTCCATATGCCAGCAAATTTGGAAAACTCAACAGTGACCACAGGACTGGAAAGGGTCAGTTTTCATTCCAATTCCAAAGAAAGGCAATGACAAAGAATGCTCAAACTACCGCACAATTGCACTCATCTCACACGCTAGTAAAGTAATGCTCAAAATTCTCCAAGCCAGGCTTCAGCAGTACGTGAACCGTGAACTTCCAGATGTTCAAGCTGGTTTTAGAAAAGGCAGAGGAACCAGAGATCAAATTTGCCAACATCCACTGGATCATCAAAAAAGCAAGAGGTTTCCAGAAAAACATCTATTTCTGCTTTATTGACTATGCCAAAGCCTTTGTGTGGATCACAATAAACTGTGGAAAATTCTGAAAGAGATGGGAATACCAGACCACCTGACCTGCCTCTTAAGAAACCTATATGCAGGGTCAGGAAGCAACAGTTAGAACTGGACATGGAACAACAGACTGGTTCCAAATAGGAAAAGGAGTACGTCAAGGCTGTATATTGTCACTCTGATTATTTAACTTATATGCAGAGTACATCACGAGAAACGCTGGGCTGGAAGAAACACAAGCTGGAATCAAGATTGCTGGGAGAAATATCAATAACCTCAAATATGCAGATGACACCACCCTTATGGTAGAAAGTGAAGAGGAACTAAAAAACCTCTTGATGAAAGTGAAAGAGGAGAGTGAAAAAGTTGGCTTAAAGCTCAACATTCAGAAAACTAAGGTCATGGCATCTGGTCCCATCACTTCATGGAAAATAGATGGGGAAACAGTGGAAACAGTGTCAGATTTTATTTTTTTGGGCTCCAAAATCACTGCAGTTGGTGATTGCAGCCATGAAATTAAAAGATGCTTACTCCTTGGAAGAAAAGTTATGACCAACCTAGATAGCATATTGAAAAGCAAAGACACTACTTTGCCAAAAAATGTCCATCTAGTCAAGGCTATGGTTTTTCCTGTGGTCATGTATGGATGTGAGAGTTGGAATGTGAAGAAACCTGAGCGCCGATGAATTGATGCTTTTGAACTGTGGTGTTGGAGAAGACTCTTGAGAGTCCCTTGGACTGCAAGGAGATCCAACCAGTCCATTCTAAAGGAGATCAGCCCTGGGTGTTCTTTGGAAGGAATGATGCTAAAGCTGGAACTCCAGTACTTTGGCCTCCTCATGTGAAGAGTTGACTCATTGGAAAAGACTCTGATGCTGGGAGGGATTGGGGGCAGGAGGAAAAGGGGACAACAGAGGATGAGATGGCTGGATGGCATCACCGACTTTATGGACGTGAGTTTGAGTGAACTCCGGGAGATGGTAATGGACAGGGAGGCTCAGAGTGCTGCGATTCATGGGATCACAAAGAGTCAGAGAGGACTGAACGACTGAACTGAACTGAACTGATGGTTAATGATGATGATCCTGTTTCATGTGCTTATTGGCCTTCTTGTGTCTTCTTTTAAAAAGGATGTCTATATAAATCTTAGCATATTAATTAGCTATTTGTCTTATTACTGAGTTGTACATGTCCTTAATATATTCTAGTTACAAAGTCTTTTGTTGGACATATGATTTGCAAATTTATTCCATTCTGTAGGTTATCTTTTAACTTTGATAAAATCCTATGAAGTATATAAGTTTTACATTGGATGCCATTCAGTTTATCTTTTTTTTTCCTATCACTTATGCTTTTTATGTCATATCCAAGAAGACTTTGCCTAGCAAAAGATCACAAAGATTTTCTCTGATATTTTCTTTTAAGAGTTTTACATTTTTTGTTCTCATATTTAGGTATGTGATCCACTTTGAATTAATTTTTGTGTATGATGTTACTTTTGTTGATTCAAAGTATCCGATCTCACCATTAAATTGGCTATGGGAATACAGTTTTCTGTTTATGCAGTGTTACTATGAATCTTGGAATAACCCATATTTATTTGTATGTTGAAACACAGAAGTGTTTCCTGTTCACTTGGCATCCTGGAAAGGTATAACTTTTACCTGTTTCCATTCCTTGTTACCCCTATTGAAATCCCTTTGTTTCTGCCTAAAATTCCTACAGATCCTTCTTTTACTAAGTCCAGAAAAAAATGGTGCATTCTACCCAGGAACTCTACTTTCTCCTATCATCTATTGATAATAATTGCAGACATACCTGAAATGTACTCCACAGATCATGCCCTTTGGATTTCACATCCTTTATATAGTTCACTAGGGATAGGTAATCAACACAGGCAGCTCTTGAACTTCATAGCCTTAGGTCGCCACTAATAATGAAAATTCCTTTCCTGTAAAACGTGTTGTCAAGATTGTTTTCCAACTTTTGCACTTTTTCACTTTTCCACCTGTTTTTTTAAAAAAAATAACCACTAACTTTGCCCCTGTGGATAGTCATGGTTAGAGGGAAAGGTGAGAACAATGATTTTAAAATCACTTTCTGTAGTCACAATTCATTGAAGATTAGACTCTATAACATCCTTCTAGAAATTGCAATGTTTTCTGTAATTAATCTTGTAACAGATTTTATACCATTCCATTAAACAGTTTTGCTAATATCAACTCTAGAGCAATAGATGCAATTAAAAGTATAATCTAAACTATAGCCAGCATAATTACTACACATATAAGATATCATGATAAACTGAATACTTGAGGTTTATGGTGCTTAATAGTCCTATGAACATAAAGTAGTATGGCCCCAGACAACACATAAAATGGTAAGGTCTTTGCCTATTAAAATGCAAAAAGGAAAATTTTAATCTCAAATGACATAGCTGGAGGTGAGGGGGTAGGCAGGAAAGATATGCAATAGCAAGTCAAAACAAAATCAGAACAGTTCAAAAATAGATGGATTCCTACTTTATATGCATGGTTTTTCAGTGGCTTGAAAGAGAAATGAAGAAATCATAGTAATAAAAAAAAGAATGCCATAATTTCTTTGTAATATTAAATCAGCACTTCAAAGATAAAAGAATTGGTTGCATAATATTTAAGTGATCATTTTAAAAATAAGAACAAGGAAAAAAAGGAAAATATAATTTGTTTTCCCACTGGATGATATTACTTCAAATTCATAAAACCACTTATTTCATGAAAGTAATTTGAAGATAAAAATTCAAACTACTAAATTCTTAATGAATAGAAATAAAATTGGGAAAATTAATATGCTTTAAAACTTAATTTTTCATTTTTTGAAAGTAATGCTATAATAAAAGAAAATTCAAGCATTAATTTACTTTATAGATAACCTTTCGAATAAAGGCTGTAATACTGATATATACTGTAGAGCACTCATTGCAAAAGTATATAGGGGTGAAGAGTTTGATTCTGAACATTGAAACAACACTTATTGCTGTTTATGTTGCAAGGAAGAATCATCTGTAAAATAAACTATCATCATATAGTATATAGTATTACATATACCAAAAAGCATATTAACTTTTCAGTTTTTATGTTAAATAAAAGTCAGTAACCATTCTATCAGTTCAGTTAAGTTCAGTCGCTCAATCATGTCCACTCTTTGTGACCCCATGGATTGCAGCATGCCAGGCCTCCCTGTCCATCATCAAATATCAGAGCTTACTCAAACTTATGTCCATTGAGTCAATGATGCCATCCAGCCATTTCATCTTCTGTCATTATCCTCCCTTCTCCTCCCGCCTTCAATCTTTCCCAGCATCCGTGTCTTTTCAAATGAGTCAGTTCTTCACATTAGGTGGCCAAGTATTGGAGTTTCAGCTTCAGCATCAGTCCTTCCAATGAACATCCAGGACTGATTTTCTTTAGGATGGACTGGTTGGATCTCCTTGCTGTCCAAGAGACTCTCAAGAGTCTTCTGCAACACCACAGTTCAAAAGCATTAATTCTTTCGCACTAAGGTTTCTTAATAGTCCAACTCTCACATCCCTTCATGACTGCTGGAAAAACCGTAGCTTTGACTAAATGGAAATTTGTTGGCAAAGTAATGTCTCTGCTTTTTAATATGCTGTCTTAGTTGGTGATAACTTTTCTTCCAAGGAGCAAGTGTCTTTTAATTTCAAAGATATAGTCACCATCTGCAGTGATCTTGGAGCCCCCCAAAATAAAGTCTCTCACTGTTTCCACTGTTTCCTCATCTATTTGCCATGAAGTGATGGGACCAGACACCATGATTTTAGTTTTCTGGATGTTGAGTTTTAAGCTATCTTTTTTCACTCTCCTCTTTCACTTTCATCCAGAGGCTCTTTAGTTCTTCTTCACTTTCTGCTATAAGGTTGGTGTCATCTGCATATCTCGGAGAAGCAATGGCACCCCACTCCATTACTCTTGCCTGGGAAATCCCATGGACGGAGGAGCCTGGTAGGGTGCAGTTATGGGGTCGCGAAGAGTCGGACACGACTTCACTTTCACTTTTCACTTTCATGCTTTGGAGAAGGAAATGGCAGCCCACTCCAGTGTTCTTGCCTGGAGAATCCCAGGGACAGAGGAGCCTGGTGGTCTTCCATCTCTGGGGTCGCACAGAGTCAGACACGACTGATGCGACTTAGCAGCAGCAGCAGCAGCAGCATATCTGAGGTTATTGATATTTCTCCTGGCAAGCTTGATTCCAGCTTGTGCTTCTTCCAGCCCAGAGTTTTTCATGATGTACACTGCATATAAGTTAAATAAGCAGGGTGACAATATACAGTTTTGACATACTCCTTTTCCTATTTGGAACCAGTCTGTTGTTCCTTGTCCAGTTCTAACTGTTGCTTCCTGACCTGCATACAGGTTTCTTAAGAGGCAGGTCAGGTGGTCTGGTATTCCCTTCTCTTTAACCATTCTATAGAGAACAATTAAATGCTGTTCTCCTTGACAAATTTACAGTGAAATATCTCTAAAAGGATTATTTGTTATTGTTCAATTGCTAAGCCATGTCCAGCTCTTTGCAACACCATGGACTGTAGCATTCAGGCTTCCCTGCCCTTCACTATCTTCTGATGTTTGTTCAAATTTATGTCTATTGAGTCAACGATGCCATCAAATCAAATATTATTAGAAGATTAAAAATTAACAATGACGTATGAAATTTAATGGCTAGTATTCCAAAAGCTTCTTCCAATTCATGGCAAAATAGTCTTCTTAATAATGTTTCTACTGTTATATAGCAAGCTTGCATTTTTCATACAGTGCTTTCTCACAAGACTGCTATTCCCTTCAAAGTGATATATAGATTCGTGTTTAATGATAAGTTGTTTTAGAAATAGTCATGTTCTATAGATTGAGTTTTGATTTGTACATAAAATCTATACATAAATAAACACATGTCCTAAGAATTCAATTTCATATTTGTAAAAGTGAAAAAAAAAACCTTTATTTTCTGACACATTTAAGTTGAAATACTACTTATCAGGATATATTATTTCCTTTATTCTAAAAGAAGGAAAGTGAAAAACAGCAATAACAAAACCCATTGCCTAGCAAAATGAAACACATACTTCCTCATTCTCAGCCCTCATATTCCTCCCCATGTAGTCTATGGTAAAGTTTTGAAAAGCTTTTCATAAAACATTTAAAGGAATTGCTTAAATCATAGGTGCCTCTATTTTTTATCCCTAAGGAATATCAGCATCCTTTTACAGTAAGAGACAAGATAATGAAACAGTGCTGCAAGAAAGGGTATATTTTGATTGATCTGAACAGGTGGCAGGAAGATTCAGTACTATTCACTTTACCTTTCATTTGGCTTGAAAGCAGTTATTCCCACTGTGTGGTATTAGCATCACCTGGGAGCTTTTTAAAATGCACATTCTTCAGTACTACCACAAGTTTACTGAGTCAGAAACACTCAGGATGGGACCTAGCAGTCTGTGTTTTAACATGTCCTCCAGGTGATTCTGATGCTGGCTTAGCAGTGGAGAACCACTGCTTTAAAGCAGTGATGAGGAGAGTTGCTGCTGCTGCTGCTGCTGCTGCTGCTAAGTTGCTTTAGTCGTGTCTGACTCTGCGAACCTATAGATGACAGCCCACCAGACTCCCCCGTCCCTGGGATTCTCCAGGCAAGAACACTGGAGTGGGTTGCCATTTCCTTCTCCAATGCAGGAAAGTGAAAAGTGAAGGTGAAGTTGCTCAGTCGTGTCCGACTCTTAGCGACCCCATCGACTGCAGGGTATCAGGCTCCTCCGGCCATGGGATTTTCCAGGCAAGAGTACTGGAGTGGGGTGCCATTGCCTTCTCTGGATGAGGAGAGTAGAACACAGCTAAACTTTTGTGCTGTAAATCCTACTTCAGAATCATAAACTCCAATGTGATAACTTGGCTGGGAATCACTTGCTCTGGAACTTCTTAGGAGTATGAGACTGGGTCAGATCCTTCTCTCACTTATTTATAACATGGGGGAAGTGCCATATATGTATAGTTATTTCAGATATAAAAATAATATGGTAAAATAATACTATGGTAAAAGACTGAGTACAGTGTCACTCAGCCTCAGGCTACTACTAATGGTTACTATTTTAAAATCAATAATTTATATTTTTAAAATTTTTATGGAAGTGTAGTTGCTTTAAATGTGTTAGTTTCTACTGTTCAGCAGAGTGAATCAGCTATGTGTGTATTAGTAGCCAGTCATGTCTGACTCTCTGCAACTCCATGGATTGTAGCTCGCCAGGCTCCTCTGTCCATGGGATTTTCCAGGCAAGAATACTGGAGTGGGTTGCCATTCCCTTCTCCAGGGGATCTTCCCAACCCAGGGATCAAACCTGGGTCTCCTGCATTGCAGGCAGATTATTTACAGTCTGAGCCACCAGGGAATCAGCTTTATGTATACATATATCTCCTCTTTTTTTGGATTTCCTTAGCATTTAGTTCACCACAGAGCATTATGTAGAGTTCCCTGTGCTAAACAGTAGCTTCTCATTTGTTATCTATTTTATGCATAGTATCAATCGTATATATGTGTCAACCCCAATCTCCCAATTCACCCCATCTCTTCCTTCCCTCCTTGGTATCCATATGTTTTCAATAATATTATTAAACAGGAAAATGAATAGGTTCTATGATTAGGAAAAGTTAGTAAACTTTTCCTGAAGTTCGAATCACATTTTCTAATTTTAGTTCTCCTTTACACACCAGTGTTCAGATATTAGTGAAGGAAATTCTGTTCAGTACACAAAAGTAGAAGATGGCTGCTTTGCACTCAGGTAAACCAAGAGGGCCCACAAGTGACTGATTTATTTAATGGATGAACCTCTTCATGTTAATTCTAACTTAGAGGCCTTAGCACAAACTCTTGAAACAAGTATTTTTAAAAATATCTTTGAAACAATTAAAATATTAACAAGACCTATACATAAAATGGCCTTAGGCCAAAAGAATGAAAAAGAGTCATGTGGTTTAGTATCTCTGAGAAAGAGACTAAAAAACAAAACAATATATCAGTAAAGGGGAGAAAAATGTTTGCATCATTTAAGTATCGAGAAGAAAAACATTAAAGTTCTAGTTATTCATTTATTTGTTAAGGATATTTATGTTTTAAGGAGATCATAACACCAAGAATGCACTTTATATTAATTTTCCTTTGCCTCCATTGTCTCTGTTTATTTAAGATTTGTATGTAGTCTCTTAGATAATCTATTATCTTGACTTTGCTGAAACACATCCCTTTTTCCTCTTGAATTTCTTTAAGTCACACTGTGAGCTGTTAAAGTCTCTAACTCCCTGAGCAGGGTGTGTTAACGTGGAGCTGGAGTTTTCCAAAGGAGCTGCCATAATCTGTTGACTCAATGATCCGTTAATGACACCTGAATGCTCACAGCAGAGCCCACCCCCACCTGCTGCTGCTCATGGCTGGCCCGGTGAGGATGCAGGTGCATGGTGAGCACCCAAATCAACCATTAAGGTCACTTTTATTAGTGGCTTCTGCTTACAAAACAGAGCTCTAGGGGAGCGTGATTCAGTCTAGGCAAAAACCTGGCAGCTCAGAAGAGTCTCACTGTTGGGGACCAGTGACATCTTGTTATAATAAGAAAAGCTAGAAGAGTAATATTATTCTGTTTTCAACTTCATAGACTCTTATTACGGCCTATTATGGGGATTACTAAAAACAATGGTTTCCCACCTTAAATCTTCAGTTCTCCCCTCTAGCAGTAAGGAATTTTAAAGAAAATAGGCATTCCATCTCTTCCAGGTGAACTAAGATTAATTCCTTTGGAAATGACACATTTAGTTTGCTAAGAAAAAAAAAAAAAGTCCACTGAGTGTGTATAACTCTAAAAAGCTTAATACACTGGCAATACAAATGTTAGTGAATAAAAACATCTGTAAGCACAACTTAAGAAATATACCTATCAGGGCTCTAGCTGGAAAAAAAAAAAAAAAAGAAGAAGAAAAGTACCCCTATAGGAGCCCAGCTCTGTGTGGGACATTTTGCCTTCATGTTTTCATTTTATTCCAGACAACCTTTTAAGATTTTAAAATGTGAACAGGGCTTTCTATTGTTTGACACCTACAGACTTCTTTTAAGCTTGTGTCTTCAACCTGTGTGTTCTTTTTAGTTAATGGAGTAATGATAGCCCACATTGAGCCATTTTTAATTCGACCTAGAAGCTTAGTTGTCTAATAGTTCTTAGAGCATACTTGAAACAATTGGAAAAATACATCAGTATTTAAAAAAAAAATCCCTTGTCACATGAGTAATAGTATCCATTCTACTTTAATTGACATTAGAAAATAGTACTTGAGTAAAGCAAATCATCAAAAAAAACCATCAAAAAAAAGTTGTAACATATTTAGGGAAGAAAAAGAAAACTTGAACAATTCCTTTTTCAGAACAGCTCAGTTTTATGAAGTTTGGGGAAAAAAAAACACAATGTTTAAAGAATCTGCATTTTGAATTTGACATTAATAGATCATTGAACTGTTACTTTTGGCCAATATTGTTGAAGAGATTGACTATTGATCAGTTATTAATATTTACATTCATGGAAGAATTCCTAGGTGAGTTAGAGAATTTTTTTTTCCTGCATGTTTTATATAATGTTTCACTGTATGTGGGTTTGGTTTCCAAGTTCTGTCATTTTCACTAATGGCACACTTATTGAAGCATGCATTTCAGCCTTCCTTATCTCCTACTTTGGACAACCTTATGCCTGGGATGAGCTGATAACTTCTTATTCTTTTCAATTTACACCATACTTCCAGATGAAATTATTTGAAACAAAATTGTAACTATGTCACTTACTTGCTCAAGAAAAATCTTTCCTAGTTTCTTGATGCAGTAAAAATAATACAAAAACTCAATAGCCTATGATTTACAGCCTTCCATATTCCAGTATTGATGTGACTATGAACATCAATTCAAATTCTGCTCTTTATGCTGTTTCAACCAAATTGCACTCAGGCAGAAATATCCTTGAACTATCTTCACTTAACCTCCCTCCACTTAAGTAGTTTACCTTATTCAACCATGTTGTCCACATTTCTCTCTAAAAGACATACCTAATACTCATACTGGGCTCCTCATACACAGGTAGTAGACTAGAAGCTTTTTGCACTTCCCTTTTTATCAATCAATTGAGCAATATCATTGCAAAGAGAAAGTTGTACCTAAACAAATTTTTATCTGTGGCTGTTATGAATACAAAACTTAAGTACATAAAAGTCAGCTGATAAGTGTAAGTTGTAAATAAATTATTTTCCTTGAAAAGTAAGTTACAAACTTTGTAAATGATAAATTTCTCTCTCCAAACATATTTCTGTCAAATCACTTATGATAAGATAGTTGTAAAATATTGGGATAAAATCATAGAAAACTGGAAAGATTCTGCATTTATATTTCTAATCAAATATATTTGGACTCACTTGTGACATTTTATAGGAATTAAAATTCTAAGGTCCCACATCTCGGGTATAGTTCATGCAGGGAAGGTGACATATTTACATACAATAGTGGATTAATGCTGACAGTTCTTTGAGAAAGAAATTATGGATCTTGTAGACATCATATATGTAGTGAAGAAACAGACAAATCTAAATATGACACAGACAAGATTGCACCAGATCCAAAATCTAAAGACAAACTGTTCCTTCTTTTTTATTATGAACATTTTAAAACACTTGTGATATGTATGCTAATTTTTATTGTGGTAGAATTGACTAGTAGAAAAGTGCACTTATTTTAAACTTGATGAATTTTTCATAAACTATATACATACCAGTAATCAGAGCATTACTAGCACCCCACCAAGTCCTCTTATGCTCCCTTTCAGCTACTGCCCCCTCACTCGACAAGAATAATCACTTCCTTTAACATCATACATTAGTTTTGACTCTTTTGTAATATACATAATCTGTATATATTATTCTGTGTTCAGCTTCCTTCTCGTAATGTTATTTTGATGGAATATTTGCTTCATATAACTATAGATCATCCAGTGTCATTGCATCAAGCTATTATTTTATTCAGAGTAGATACTGAGTGAATTTAGTGAAGAAAAAAAGGATTTTCCTTCATTTTTCTATATATATCCATTTTGTATTTTATCACTTGATCCCCTCTACCTGACTGCTTTTGCTCTTTTTTAAACCTCTATTTAATATCAAAGTGTAATTCTTATAAAATTATATGCATGACCTTAATCAAAGTACAAAATAAGCATATGCTAAAAATTTATCTAACATATTAATAAAGGAACCAACAAGATGCTGAAGCTAATTTGAAGAGCACTGAGGAACAACTTAGGTATTGGGAGTAAAGGGAAAATATTGGAATGATTGCTAGTTCAGTTCAGTCGCTCAGTCATGTCCAACTCTTTGTACCACGCTAGGCTTCCCTGTCCATCAGCAACTCCTGAAGCTTGCTCAAACTCATGTCTATTGAGGTGAGATACAAAGTTAGTAACTTTCCTACAAGTCTCCAAGTCAACATGCAAATTTAGAGTCTGGTCCCTAAATAATAGTTGATAATATGTTGAACAAAGCTGTATCCTCTTAGAAAATTCAAAAAAAGAAAAGTTGTTGGGTGGGTCTATTCAACAATTTCCTGGGATAACACTGATGGAACATAAAAAGTCATTTTGCCTTATTTCCTATCCATCCATCAAAGTCAATTTCTATCCCACCTCCACTTTGAAGTCTTTATGGTCACCCAGCTGGAAGTCATGTTTCTAGCCAAGGAGCACTGGTAATAACATGGAAAGTGCTCAATATGAACTTGGTGAATTAATAATTGTTTACTGCCACTCTATGGGCATATCACTCCTTGAGCAGAAATGGCTAATTAAGAACATAATTAAATTTTAAATAATGGCTAGAGAAATTGTACTGTAGAAGAGAGATAAATTAGAATACATCACAGTGCTGTTAGCAGGTTTGTTTTCTTAAAACGAGTAAATATGTTGTGGGAAATAATTGATTTATAAAGTACTCTGCTTTTGCAATTTTCTCTTTTCTGTTTCATCCTTTTGCTCTTTCTTTTGACTCTGCACATTGAAACATTCTTTTTGTAATTCTCCCCTCATCCAGTCATGTTAGGTAAAACTACAAGAACCATCTATCTCAAGTTCCATTTTAGCTATTTCTCTTCCCTATCAGAGCTGAAAAATGCTATCTTAAGTCATGCTAAATCATAGGCTTTTATGGTCACCAGTTACTTCTCTGGCTCCGTGACCCTCATGCTATTTTTCTTACTGACCGTTGTCAAGTGCTTGCTACATATCTCATTGGACTCACTGGACTTTCTTGTTCTCTTCCCTTTAGTGTTTACAAAAACATTTTCTTCTGAAAAGCTTTGCCGAACATTAACTTTTTCTCTTTATTTTTTCTAGATTACCCTCAATAAATCATATTTTTAGGGGAAATCTATGTAATGCGTCAATAAATGGAATTTAATCAAACTTTTTTCCTTGTTTTTTCAACTTCTCATGAGTAACTAAAAAAGTTCTGTTTTTACAGAGATGGTTTTGAATTGAATTATGTACACTGTTGCTCAGACCTACTTTTCTTATTTTTTATACCTGCAACTGGAGTCAATAATAAAAGATAAGAGGTGGGAGGATACAGTGGTAAAAATTACCTTTTTCTCCTGGTACTCTCATCTGATATGTGATGACTAATCGGAAACAGATCATTCAAATTCCTTTTTTAATGAAAATCCAGAAAAGAGGAGTGTTTTTTTTTTTTTTTTTTTTTTTAAGATAACAGCAGAAACTAACAAAGAACTGTACCTTCATGTCTGAGTTCTTCTAACTGTTGCTAGCAGCCTGGCAGTGTGTGTCTACAATGCTTGGTTCCTACATTTTTTCAACTTATCAACTGTCACAGATACATCACCATGAGAAGGAAACAAGTAGCTTTTTTTCTCTGGCTCACTGGGCATACCATGAAGGTGGTCAGAGCCCTGGTCCTCTCCTCTCCCCACCCCTTCTCCTGGAGTCTTCATCCCGTGGCCTACATCTGTGCACTTTAGCTGCATATGGCTATTTCAATTAAAATTAAATTTAAAATTCAGTTTATTAATCAAACGAGGCACATCTCAATTGCTCACTAGCCACATTTGGCTACCATACTGAATAGTGCAAGTGTAGAACTTTTCCATCATTACAGAAAGTTCTATTCAGCAGTGCTGACCCAAAGCATGTGTTATCTGTCCAATGCAAATATGTATACTAGTGACCTGAGTTACATTTTCAGATAATGTGCTTTTTTTTTTTTTTTTTAACAGAATTTTCCCCTGCATTCACTAGGGATTGATACTGTTGAATGGGTTTATAAATGAGTTAGAAGAGACAGAGCCCAGTGAAATCTTCAAGTGTGCAGATGAAACTAAGCTCTTCTGGGAGTGAAAATGCCAAATTGAAAAACTATGCCTGAGGGCTTTATTGAGGGGGCAGACATGCATCAGATGAGTCTCTCTCTGAGCAAATATAATTTGATAAAGTTAGGTAGAAATAATTCTATCCTTGCAGAGTAGTGGATTCTGCTTTTCTGATTAACAAGTGTTAGAATAATGTTGGTTTCATTATATATTGTTCTCTAAAATGACCAAGTTTTGTTGAGGTTCCAAACAGTAAAAATGACTTTGGGCAAAAAGTAATGAAGAGAGTATTTCCTACATGCATGCAATATCCAACACTAGGTATCCGTGAAACAAAAACTGGATAGATGTGATATTTTAACTTGTTTTAATAAATTAGTCATACTTTTCCCCAGAAGATATGGAAGAAAAGACAATCCATGTTGAGAGATAAGCATAAGCAAAAACACAGTAACAATAACAGAATGGAGTGTATTGTTTGAGAGACAAATAGTTCTTTGTTGTTGAAGCAAAAGTGCATGATATAAGGATTTAATTTTCGAAATGAATATCAAGCATTATGCAAAATAATCTAAAAGATAAGAATTGTTAAAAGGAATAATTTAAACAATAAATACATAAATCTAATGAGTATTTTAGAAAGACCACTCTAGCAGTGATATAGACCAGCAGTTCTCAAAATGGATAATTTTTGCCTCAGGGGACAACTGACAATGTCTGGAGACAATTCGGTTGTTACTGTGGACTTCCCTGGTGGCTCAGATGGTAAGGAATCTGCCTGAAATGCAGGAGACCGGGTACAATCCTGGGTCAGGAAGATCCCCGGATTAAGGAATACTCCAGTGTTCTTGCCTGGAGAATACCATGGACAGAGGAGCCTGGTGGGCTACAGGCTCCATGGGGTTGCAAAGAGTCAGATACAACAGAGCGATTAATATTTTCACTTTTCACGGATTGACAGGTGGGTATTGGCATCTAGTGTGTAGGGAGGAGGAGTGCTTCTAAGTAATTTATAATGAATGGTACAGCCCCACCACAAAGAAATATCATCCCAAATGTTGATACTACCAAGGTTGAGAAACCCTGATGTAGATGATGAATTGAAGAGATAATTGACACAATAAAATTGTTTGAGATGCTGATACAATAGTGCATTTGAGAACTGATAAGAGGAAAGGAAGTTATACTAATCTGTTTATTATTCTTAAGTTGGGAAAGGCAAAGTATTGATAGGACTACATAGTTAATTGAATGTTCTAAATAAAATGAAAAGGAACCAGTTGCTTCTTTTATGTTTTGTGTAACTTGTAGGAATTATTTACTCACAAGTTTAAACTAAAAACAAAATCCAAGAAAGATGTATGATACATTGTAAGTAAAATTAATGGAAAAAGACCCTTACTGACACATCTTTCTTTTTTTTTAATTGTAAAGAAAAATGGGGAAATCTTATAAGTTTCTAGAAAGATTATAAAATTAACTAAAAGTGTCAAAGGAGTTCAGCATTAGAATTCTACTTTATAACACTAAATTTTATTAGCATTTGAGAGGAAAATGATGTACCAAAATTTCATGCTGAGGCAAGGTGTCTTTCATGGACAAAGGCAGTAGAAATACTTTCAAATTTTACAAGGCTTGAAATGCCTGTGAACAACATACTCACTGGAAAATTATACAGAGTGAAGTAAGTCAGAGAGAAAAACACCAATACAGTATATTAATACTATATATGGAATTTAGAAAGATGGTAACAATGACCCTATATGTGAGACAGCAAAAGAGACACAGATATAAAGAATAAATTTTAGACTCTGGGAGAAGGTGAGGGTGGGATGATTTGAGAAAATAGCATTAATATGTGTATATTACCATATGTGAAATAGATCATTAGTCCAAGTTTGATGCATGAAACAGGGCACTCAAAGCCGGTGCACTGGGACAACCCTGAGGGATGGGGTGGGGAACACATGTACACCCATGGCTGGCTCATGTCAATGTATGGCAAAACCCACTACAATTTTGTAAGTAATTAGCCTCCAATTAAATAAGTTAATTTTAAAAGAGAAATATAAGCAGATGGAAAAATAAATGTAGTAAATTGTAAAACTTTAAGAACTTAATATACAAGGGATTTGTGACTCTTTTGCTATCTGGTAAACTCATGAATTAGACTGGATTTTTAAATTTTAGCTGCGTAAATCCAGTACAAAGTTTGATCCTGATGTTCTTCCTTCATCTGTATGTCTCTGATTCCTTTTACTATTTAGGGACCAACACATGCTGCACTTTATGTAGGATCTCTTTTTTTGGTTTGATCACTTGAAATGATAATGGTTCCCATTCTGCTGGAGCACTTTCTACAAAAGCTAAGAAATTGACTAATAGGGTCATTGTCTGCTATAATGGCCTTGCAAAGCTTTATTGTATGCTGTTTCTATACTTTTGTCCCTACGAATGAGGAGGTCCATAAAGAACATGGTAACGATTATTAAAAAAAAAAAATTATTGAATAGTCTTGAGTCCCTAAATTTTATTTAATAATGAAATTTGAATAAAACAAATTATCTTTCTTTAAATTCTCCTTTTTCTTGTCTGGAAGCAGAAAATTTTTATTCTTGTGAAAGACTCAAGAAGTTTTGTGAAAATAATGATAATGAATGAAAATGTTTAAATATGTGGAAGAGACAGAGGGGTGTTTAAAATGTATGTGAAAACACCATGATATTCACTATATATTTTTAAAACCTAAATTTTATTTTAGTGATTTGAAACACTTCATGAATTTTGGCAGAAAATTTAACATATATATTCTGGAATTTTTAGTTATTTTATGTATGATAACTACTAATTTTAAGTACACAAGAAATTCATATACTAAATTGGAAAGTAAATAAGGCTACATATCAATAAATAAAATGACAGAAACCACTCTAGGTTTCTAAAAAAGTTAACTAAAAATATTAAAACTATAGTAAGTATTCTGAAAGTGAAAATATTAGTCATTCAGTCATGTCCAACTTTTTGTGACCCTGTGGACTGTAGCCCTCCAGGCTCTTCTATCCATGGGATTCTCCAGGTAAGAATACTGGAGTAGGTTGCCATTTCTTTCTCCAAGGGATTTTCCCAACCCAAGGATCAAACCTGAGTCTCCAGCATTGCAGGCAGACTCTTTACTGTCTGAGCTACCAGGGAAGTCCAAATGTTCTGAGGACACTTTATTAGTGCTTTTTTGTTTATTTTGATATCCAAGAGAAATGTTTAGAATATTTGCTTTCAGTTTTGCCAGGTTAAACTTACCCCAGCTATGCACTGACAAAGTCACTAGTATATCCTACTTCGAAGCAGACCAAGAACTTAAAAAAACAAAAAAACAAAAAAACTGTAGTGAAGTACAATATATACACTTTTTTGTACAGTTCATTGAGTTTTCACCTGTGCAATATCCCTGTCACAGGAACCCAGGTAAAGAAAGAAATCACCCCTAGTACCCAAAGTAGGCTTCCCTTGTAGCCTACTGGTACAGAATGGTAAAGAATCTGCTCATCTGGTAAAGAATCTGCCTGCAATGTGGGAGACCTGGGTTTGATCCCTGGGTTGGGAAGATCCTCTGGAGAAGGGAAAGGCTACCCACTCCATTATTCTGACCTGGAGAATTCCATGGGCTGTATATTCCATGCGATCGCAAAGAGTCAGACGTGACTGAGCGCCTTTCACTTTCACCCAAGTAGACCCTCTGCTGCTTCCCCCAAAGGTAATTATCCTCACATCTGACAGCAGAGAATACTTATGCTTGTTTTTATTTTATGTGAGGGATAATACAGTATGTACACTTTGATGTATGACTTCTGCAGCTCAGCATTTTATGATTCATTCATATCGCTGCACATAGAGCAGTTGTAGAGTCAATACCATTGCTATATAGTACCCCTTATGTGAATACGTCTCAACTTATCTCAATACTATTAATGAAGATTTGAATACCCAGGTTTCAGCTGTTACAAATAGTAAGCCATGAACATTCTATTAAACATATTTTGGTTAACATTTATATACATTTATAATGAACATAAACCTGGAAATGGAAAATTCCTGAGTCACACAGTAGAAGCTGGCAAAATAGGTATGTGAATAGGTTGTGCCAAGTTTACATTTACAACATGTGCTTGAGAATTTCTGTTGTTCTACATCCTCAACAGCACTTGATATATATATTTTTTCCTTTTATTTCTGTATTTGCTGAATGGCTATGCTAGTGATTATTAACTGGTATTTCATTATGGTTATATTTTGTATTTCCCTGATGGCTTTTCATATTTATTGGTCATTTGTATACCCTCAAAATGGAGTGAAGTCGCTCAGTTGTGTCTGACTCTTTGTGACCCCATGGACTGTAGCCTACCAGGCTCCTCCATCCCTGGGATTCTCCAGGCAAGAATACCGGAGTGGGCTGCCATTTCCTTCTCCAGGGGATCTTCCCAACCCAGGGTTCGAACCCAGGTCTCCCGTACTGCAGGCAGATGCTTTACCCTCTAAGCCATCAGGGAAGGCCCAAAGAGGTTTTTAATGCAGTAAAACATTTGCAAAAGTGATAGATGGGCAGAAAAGGAGAAGAGTGGGGGTTACGTCAAAGCAGGGAACTGTCCCTGCCTCAGCACAGCTAAGCCACAGCACTGCTTCTGAAATGGGTTTGCTTCCACCTTTGTTGCTGGTACCTGAAAATGCGGGGGCCTACAGTTCCCTAGTAGTTGTCTTTCTGCTACTTGGAGAATTGAAAACAGAATGACTTTTGACTCGCTTCTGCCTTCTAAATTCCTACCAGTGCTTCCTATTTATAGGGCCAATGAGGAAACTGGGCAGGAGAATCTAGAAATCTCATTTCAGGCTTTCAGTACACCACCCTTCCTCCCAGTGAAGAGAAAAGCTTGGATGGTCAAGAAACAACCTGCATACTTTTGATGTTTTCATGTATGTGAACACTTTTCAACGGGCTCTGGAGAAATAAATAGTAAAGTGCATGCTGTCACACTTTTAATAACTTTTTAGTGAATAAAGAAAAATACACATGGAACATCAGTGAATAATACAGGAAATTTGAAAGCTGAATTATGACAATAGACTATGAATCTTAAATGATATGTCTGAGAACAGGAAGGAGGAAATTACAGCTAAAGTAGTTGGGCATGCAGTGGGGTTGAGCTTTATCTCAATGGGTAAATAATGCTTGAAAAGGTGAAGGCAAAAAGAAAAATCATTCTGGACAGCAGGAACGATATGAGTGAAATAAAGAACACAGGGCTGAGCCGTGGTATCTTTCCAAAATATTAAAATTCTATTTTACCTTGACTTGAAGTACACTTTGGAAGAATATAGCAGAATCAATAAGCTAAAAATTTATAACAAGATTGCTGTCAGCTTGGAGATCTGGAAACCACATTGCAGAAGGAATAAGAGAGCTAGGATGTTTAGCTCAGAGGGGAGAAACCTAAAAGGAATGCCGGTGAAGTGTTCTGTATAAGAAAGAATAAACATTTTTGGTTGTTTGAAAAGGAAGCACTTCAATCGATGCACTAAAGTTAGGAGCATTTAGCGATAAGTTCAATGAAAAATAATTCTCAAAACAATTGCTATCAATTGCTAAATAATAATGGAATATACAGCCTCATGTATCAGTAGATATGATGTACCCAGTGCCTGAGTTATTCTGATGAAAGCTAAATTACCAAGTATACCACAAATAGGATTCCTGAAGTCAGAATACAGAAAATAATCACAGAGTCCCTTTCATCTAAAAACTAATTTGGGGGAGGTAGAGAGATACTTATCAAGAAACTTGAAAGTCAGTTAGTTCATACTTTAATAACTATAGTAATTTGTTTTCTTACATGTCTACTCTATGCCAGGTACTATCTAGGTAACTGGTGAATGAAATGGTTCAGTGTTCTCTAAAATAAAAGAGAAGAAACTCTAAACCTATAAGATGCTCCATGAAAAACAATGAGTTTGAGGTAAAATAATGTTGAAAAAATTCTGTATCTTTTTGTTGTTGTTGAGTCGCTAAGTCATGTCCGACTCGTTGCAACCCCATGGACTGTATTACACCAGGCTTCCCTATCCTTCACTATCTCCTGAAGTTTGCTGAAACTCATGTCTATTGAGTCAGTGATGCCATCCGATCATCTCATCCTCTATCTCCCCCTTATCCTCCTGCCTTCAATCTTTCCCAGCATCAGGGTCTTTTCTAATGAGTCGGTTCTTCGCATCAGGTGACCAAAGTATTGGAGCTTCAGCTTCAGCATCTGTCCTCCCAATGAATATTCAGGGTTGGTTTCTTTTAGGATTGACTAGTTTAATCTCCAGAGAAGGCAATGGCACCCCACTCCAGTACTCTTGCCTGGAAAATCCCATGGATGGAGGAGCCTGGAAGGCTGCAGTCCATGGGGTCGCTGAGGGTCGGACACAACTGAGTGACTTCACTTTCACTTTTCACTTTCATGCATTGGAGAAGGAAATGGCAACCCACTCCAGTGTTCTTGCCTGGAGAATCCCAGGGACGGGGGGCCTGGTGGGCTGCTGTCTATGGGGTCACACAGAGTCGGACACAACTGAAGTGACTTAGCAGCAGCAGCAGCAGTTTAATCTCCTGGCTATCCAAGGGACTCTTGAGAGTCTTCTCCAGCACAACAGTTTGAAAGCATCAGTTCTTTGGCACTCAACCTTCTTTATGGTCCAACTCTCACATCTGTACATGAGGAGATCATCATTAGCTCTACCAAAGCCTATAGCCTACCACAGAGACAGCAGACTCTAAGACTGGGCCACCTCAGGCCAAACTACAGGGAGGGAGCACAATCCTACCCATCAGCAGAAAATTGGATTAAAGATGTACTCAGCATGGCTCTACCCACCAGAGCCCTAGTTTCCCCCACAGCTGGCCCCTCCCATCGGGAAGCTTGCACAAGCCTCTTATCCTCATCCACCAGAGGGCAGACAGAAGAAGCAAGAACTTCAATCCCATGCCTCCAGAGTAAAAACTACAATCACAGAAAACTAATCAGAATGATCACATGGATCACAGCCTTGTGTAACTGGATAAAACTATGAGCCATGTCATGCAGGGCCACCCAAGAAGGATGGGTCACTGTGGAGAGTTCTGACAAAGCATGGTCCACTGGAGAAGGGAATGGCAAACTGCTTCAGTATTCTTGCCTTGAGAACCCTGTGAGCAATATGAGAAGGCAAAAGGATATGATGCTGAAAGTTGAGCCCCCCAGGTCAGTAGGTGTTCAATATGCTATTAGAAAAGAGTGGAGGAATCTTTTTACCCTCTAAGTAACAAATTCACAGAATATAAAATACTTTCATGGCTCTGTGATGTTTTCAATAAATAAGTTTGCTTAACTTCTGCATCATCAGCTTTTTATCAAAAATATTTCAAATTTATCACAAAAATAATCTGGAACTGGTGCTTTCACAAGACTAATTTTTCATATATATGTAACTGTAATCACAGCTACTGCCTATTGAAGCCTGTGGTTTAGTGAGGGAAACAAGTATAACACAATGTGAAAAGTAGCACTTTAGAGGATCAATGCATGTTCTGTGGAAACACATTAAAGGGTACCTAACACAGCAGCAGCAGCAGCAACACAATCTCCATAGTGGGGGAGGGATAATAAACAATGTGTAGAAGGTAATTCATAGTGATGACCTATAGTATATTGATGATTTGCTGGAAAAGAGAAGGAGCTAAAGCATGTTTGAGACTTAGGAAACTCCAAATGTGAGAGCTCATGTGTAAGTGATCATAATACATTCACGAAGAGCATGACAAGTTTTTTAAAAAAATGCTTAATAAGGACTTGATATTCAAAGTATATTAACAGATTTGGTTTGCATCTCAAATATTCCTGCAAGGTCACTACAAAGGTGACAGAAGCACAGAATTATACAATCTTCAATGTGGGGAAAAGCACTGAGAACCTCTAGTCAGAAGCCTTTTCTAGGTTGTCTAACAGAAGCTATCTATCCCCTATTTAATTGTATATAGCCCCTGGCAGCACTCTATCTCATGATGCATCATCACTCCCACCTTATATGAAGATGAAATCAGCCTTTCTGTAACTTTCACCTGCCCCAGGTCTGCATTCCTGAGCTTCACAGAAAGAACTCTTGGCTTTATTACTTTGGGAGTACCAGAGTCATTTTCTGTTGGTGATGGAATTTAAAATCAGATCTATTTAATGGAGTTTTCAGTTGCTCTGCCTGTTCATTTTAATACCAGACATTTCACCATTTTTAGGATGTGAAATATATCTGTATATCCTAAAGTTTTCTTAAGACTACAATATAAATATTGAGTTTTATATAACCTTTTTATTTATCAAGGGAGTATTTTAGGGATTTGGTTTCAGCATCTTTTTGTAAAAATGTTAGATCTTGGAAACATTTTCATAATTCAGCAGGGTCTGCAATGTTAATGGACCTAAGCAGCAGGATCCTTGGACCACATACTATAATTATTCCTCAGAGTGCTTGTAATTTCAATTCCAGAGCCTAATGCTGGCTGTATTTCATTTGTTTTTCTTCTCTTACGGAAAGTGATTCACAGCAGCCTTCTGATTTTGGAAATCTATTGCTTTTGCTCAATTCTAAGTTGGTACTCCAAATTTAAATTAAAGTATGGCAGTGGGGAAAAAAAAAAACAAAACAAAACATGGTAGGGACTGAGAAAAGAAATAGTGAAGAAATAAATATTTTCTATGAGCAAAAGTTTCTTTTAAAAGCATTTAAATCACTCTGGGACAAATTAAAGTTTTCTCTCTTCTGTTTCTTCTCAGGCTTCCAGTATTAAGAATACTAAAGTAGAAGAAAAATATGTTCTTTTCTTGATTGAAATTAAATCATTGCAAATTATTCAATAACTTCAAATTCCAGCTTAAATAGGAGATACATGAAATACAACGTGATACTTTGTGTATAGGTGTGTGTGTAATTAGCATCTCAGAATCATCATGTATAAAACTTTTCTTTAAATTAGTTAAAATTGCTTTGCCTTAGCTTTGAACATAATTAGAATTTCAGATATGCTATAGTTCAACTGAAGCAAATTTTATGACGTTATAAGGAAACTGAGGCCAATACAGGTTAAATTTGTAGTAGAATTAGAAGTGGAAAATATCTGAGGATTTTCACCCTGGGATTTGGTGTACTTTTTGCTTGGTTAAAGTAAATAGTGTTACAATAAATATAAAAGTGTTTTGACTATTCAAATGGTGACAATCATTTTATTTGAATAAGTCTGATCAAGTTAAAGGAAAAGAAATCTAAATTTGAAATGAAACCTAAATCTCATATTGTTTAATACTCATTATTTCTAATTTTAAGATTTATTTTTTCTACACCAGGGAAATCATCCTTGGGGATCTTATGAAGACCTTCTCATGGTAAGAACATTTAATCAACAAGAATTTTATAAAAATGATCATAGCATGTTTATTGTATAGCATAATCTGTCTGTTCAAATGGAATGTCCAATATACAAAGGGCTGAGAAAAATTAGATTGCTTCTCTTCCTCAGGCACTCTTTTTTCCCATTAGCCTGTTTTATTTTTTTATAGTCAGTTGCTCATTTGATTTTTTCTTTTGTTGCTCATCTTTCCCACTATAAGGTACCTTCTATACAAGCCAGAATGATTGCTTATTGATAAATGTCTGATCTATATAAAATATTTGTTGAATGGATGCCTTAATGATCAGTAAAATGATCACCTGTCATGTATCAGCACCAAGTTAAATTGTTTGAATGAAACATTTCTGCTTTTCTTCTTGGTAAACCTAAGGAGGTAGGTCTTAGTTCCATTATAGAGCTAAGGAAATGGCCTCAGAGCAGGAAAGTTATTTAATCTATATTATGTTATTATTAAGAAGGTACTTGAACTTTTGTTTGAAAATGTTAAACATTTACTTTCTCAGACCAGTTATCCTGAAATTCAAAATGTTAAAATGCTAAGGAGACAAAAGTAAACAGAAAGCTTATGCAAAATCAGAAACAATATTTAAACACAAAATTTCCATTTCAAAATGATATCTGATCTTTGACTATCTCAGATATAATGCAGGATAACTGATGAGCTGGCATCAGTTTAGTCATATGTGTCTGACACATCTTTAGCAAAAGGAATAAAATTTTGGAACTGAAATATGACCTACTCCTAATTGCTTAAATATTTATATTAAACATAATAGTAAGTTTTGAATGAGTATTTGTCTTATAAATACATAGTCAAAAACATTAGTCTGACAGGACACAGTTAAAGAAAAATATAAATATTCTAAAAAGAGTTAATTTCCAGGTTTTGATACTCTAATTATAGAGCATATTGATCTTGGCAGTTGTCATGTTATTTTTATTAAACTTTTTATTTTGAGATAATTATAGATTTGCATGCAACTGTAAGAACTAATACAGAGAAACCTGTGTGTTCTTTACCCAGTTGCCTCCAATGTAGCATCTTGCAAAATTATACTATACAGCAACCATCAAGTTATTGACAGTGAAACATTTAATATACAAAACATTTCCATTACTACAAGAATCCCTTTTATTGCCCTTTTATAGACATACCTTCTAATATCCTGTAACTCCTAGAATCACTACTTTCTTCTTCATTTCTAAAAGATTGTCATTACAAGAAATCTATGTAAGTGGAATTATGCAATACGTACCCTGACAGTACTGACTTTTTGTTACTCAGCAGAAACCTCTGGATATGCTTACAAATCATGTGTGTCAGCCAGAGACGGCAATGGCACCCCACTCCAGTACTCTTGCTTAGAAAATCCCATGGATGGAGGAGCCTGGTAGGCTGCAGTCCATGGGGTCACTCGAGTCGGACACGACTGAGCAACTTCACTTGCACTTTTCACTTTCATACGGAGAAGGAAATGGCAACCCACTCCAGTGTTCTTGCCTGGAGAATCCCAGGGATGGCAGAGCCTGGTGGGCTGCCGTCTATGGGGTCGCACAGAGTCGGACACGAATGAAGCGACTTAGCAGCAGCAGCAGAACGTGTGTCAGCTGTGGATTCTTTTTTATTGCTCAGTGGCATTGCACGGTATGGTTGTATCATTGTTTGCTTAACCATTTCCCCCTTAAAGGACATCTAGGTTAGTTTTAGTCTTTGGTTATTATGAATAAAGCTGCTGTGGATATTTACATGCATGTTTCTATGGGAATGTAAATTTCCTTTCTCTGGAATAAGTTGTTTTATATTAGGTCTAAAAGAACAAAGCATGATTTTAAAAATTATCCTTTACCTGGGACCCTCATAGTATAAGAATTAGATAAATTAAGAGAAGAGATTTAGAATAAGTTAAAAGGAAATTGAATAATTGATTGTTTTTGATGTATGTTAGCATCCTTACTACTATTATTGTTATTAAGTCTGGTGCAGCTCTGAGATTAATCTTGTCTTGTTTATCTAAGAAACATGAGGTTTACACATCATGTTCTCTCCCTTGGAATGTTTATATGCTAGTCATCAATCTTTAGTTTATTTTGGCACCCATTTATACTGAAGTGAGTGCCAGCTTTATACCATTTTATAAAAGATTAGACCTTTAGTATTTACCTTAAGAACTAAGAATGCCCTTCTAATTTGCTGGGACATGACACACCAAAGTGTCAGGGTGTGTTTTATGGCATTTATTGAAAAACTGTATTTCTCTCATGAGGTATATTTTCTGGCCTGACAGCTTGCTTCTACTCATCTAACCTTGAATCATAAGAAAACAAGCAAGATTTGTGTGCATGCATATGTTTATATGTATGTGTTGATAAATATTTATGTACACGTACATGGATGTATGTTTGTATGTATATATAACTACAAACAGTAAAATACTGCTCTATCATAGAAAATTTGTACCTCTAAAGACTGAGATTAGGAGATTAAAACTAAGATTATGTTTGCTGAGTACTTCTCCTGTGAAAGTGTTACTTGCTCAGTCATGTCCAACTCTTTGCAACTCCATGGACTGTAGCCCGCCAGGCTCTTCTGTCCATGGACTTCTCCATGTAAGAATACTGGAGTGGGTTGACATGTTCTCCTGGGAATCTTTCCAATCCAGGAGATCAAAACCAGGTCTCCCTCATTACAGGCAGATTCTTTACCATTTAAGTTAGAATTAGTAAACTTGTACCTATCTCATTTATATCCTACTAAGATAACCTGGCAGAGAAGGCAATGGCACCCCACTCCAGTACTCTTGCCTGGAAAATCCCATGGACGGAGGAGCCTGGTAGGCTGCAGTCCATGGGGTTGCTAAGAGTCGGACACAACAATGATTTCCCTTTCACTTTCCACTGTCATGCATTGGAGAAGGAAATGGCAACCCACTCCAGTGTTCTTGCCTGGAGAATCCCAGGGACAGGGGAACCTGGTGGGCTGCCGTCTATGGGGTGGCACAGAGTCAGACACGACTGAAGCAACTTAGCAGCAGCAGCAGCAGCAAGATAACCTGGAAATACACCCTAGTATATTAGCTATAAGAGATTATGGTAGATGTTTCTCTACCAAATTTTGAAATTCAGACAAAATGCAGAAATTGTCATACTGATCACTATTATTTCACCCATTAAAATCAAGAAAGACAAAAATACTGATTTATTCATATTCAAAAATGCTTCTTGATCACTTTCTTTGTGAAGACTGATCTAGTGATGGGAAATCAAAGTGAACAAGATCCGTGAATCACATTCTCGAGCTTACATCCTAGTCAGGGGAGGTAATCAGTGAGCATGAAAATACATTAAATGAGCAAATGAGGAATTTTCAAATATTTTACTGTGAAAAAAGTAAAACAGGGTGATGGCTAGAGAGTGTGATTATGGCTATGCTGGCTAGAGTGGTAAGAGAAAACTTCCCTGAAGTGCAATTTCCTGAGCAAAGACATGAATGCTGAACTGAAGCTAGCAATGCAAAAACATGAAGTAGAGCATTCCAGGTACAGCAAGTGGCAAATGCAAAGAGCTTAAGATGGAAAAGAGCCAGGAGACATTGTCTGAAAGATCTGAAGATTTAGCTCTCAGTTACAGAAATTAATTTTCTAGAGTGCTGACTTTCTGGGGCCAGAGTCCTGAGTATCACTTACTAAATGAACAATGAGAACAATTTTCATGGCAGAGAAGCCATGGCATATACTAGAAAATGACAGGGCAATCAACAACAGAAAACCTGAGGTGCTGAAATAGACTTGTGAATTAAAAAGCAAGGAAAGTTTGAGGATAATGTAAGCATTTCAGTTTTAAAATCTTTAATAAATGAGGCCAAGAGGGACAGGGACTGATTAAAAGAAGGGGTGGTATGTGATAATATCTGATGACCTGGTTCAAAGCTAGAGCATTTTAGAGAGAAGGAAGAGGGAACAATCTGGAACTAGAGATAATACTTAAAGAGGACCCTCAGCCCAGCTCTAGGTCCCAGGGTATAAGGAAAGAAGGAGAAAGACCAATAAGCCATTGGGAAAGCACTATCCTCAGAGAAGATCCAGAGGTTCTTTGAGTAACATGAAAGGAACATTTGTAGTTGAGCTTGAGGATACTGGGAATTTTGAAGGTGATGCACTGTGAATTCCACAGAACCTAAGTTGGCAAGTTTAGGATGTGTGGAAAGCTCAGCAAGAGGTACTAAATAGGAGATTTGCAGAGCCTATGGAGCGAAAATGTGGGAAATAAGAAGTGAAGCCCAAAGCTTTTTATGGTGATCCATAATAAACACGAACAAAGGGTGCAGAGGTGGTATCTCAAAGCAGGTAGACGTGGTGATAATTTGTGGGATCTGGGGGACCCTGTATACTGTTTCCAGAGACCGTGGGGAGGTAAGGAAACTTCAGTTTTGTCATCACACATCTCACAATCGAGGTTGCAGAAATTTTGACACCTCATTAGGGCTGGTCTTAATTTGAATGCAAAAAATTACAAATTTTACAGTGAATTTTCAGTTCATATAATAGTCATTTTGAAAGTGAAATAGTAAAATATATATATATATATATATATATATTCTGGTCCAGACCAACTCTAATCACTTAAAGATTGCTTGGGAAGGGATGGTGGTTCCTATCCCAGAATTTCCTGCACAATTTCACATTGTATTTAATTTTACTTAGGGTAATCTCAAATTATTTTTCCATCTTTGTTTAAAACAATAGGTGGTTATGTTCAGAAGCCATCTCTTCTGTATTTAATTTCTCCATTGACTTGATTAAGCATAACAGTTTTTCACTCTGAGATGTCTCTCACCAGGAGATTTTTCACAACTCTCCTTGTTATTCTTTCTCTTCTTTTGGTTGTCTGGCAATAAAATCATAATCCTGTCTTTTACAGCATCACAGGCTGATAACAGCATGAACACACTCAGAGGATTCTTGCTCTCATTAAGCTTTTAATTTCTTTATTGACTTTAATTAAATTTGAGAGGCTTTTTCAATAGCAAGAAAGAAACATGGTTGTTTGTTGGATTAATAGCATTGCATTAGATAGACTATAGGTGATATTTGGGGAAAAGGATAAGCTTCTATCTTATCCTAGGATCACAGATGTAAAGGTTTCCATCTCTGAATTTCTTGCTTTTAAAGGAATTATACCATATGAACTTAAAAATCGTATTGTTTCTTCAACAGAGCCTAAGAAGTCCGTGACTCACAGGTGAAGTTTTCTGAACAATATTTCAACTGATTTTCTTAGTGTAAATTGTATTAAAGAGTGTTTATGTTTTTAAACTGCTATCAGGATATTTATTAACTATATGAACAAATATTTATTGGGCACCTCTGATGTGCTATGTACTCTTCCAGGCACTGAACAGCATTGGTACTTGAGGGAATAAATGTGCTTGTGTTCACAGAGCCTGTATTATAATGTCAGAGATAAACAATGAGCAAGTTAACTGATTTAAGTCAATAGCATATTTTAAAATAGTCATCTGAATCATGAAAAATTAATCAGGATTAAATGATGAAGTGAGTCATGGGACGCAGGGTGGGATCAATGGGAGAAGGTTCATAAAAGAATTCTCTGTATAGCTGACAATTTAGACAGAAGAGTCATTCATTTATTACATTTCTTTCTCTAGTATTTGTAAAAAAATAAATGAGTCACTCAGTAGTGTCCAACTCTTTGCAACCTCATAGACTATACAGTCCATGGAATTCTCCAGGCCAGAATACTGTAGTGGGTAGCATTTCCCTTCTCCAGGGAAGCTTCCCAACCCAGGGATCGAACCCAGGTTTCCAGCATTGCAGGTGGATTCTTTACCAGCTGAGACACAAGGGAAGCTGCTAGTATTGGTAAACTATGATTAAATCTGCATATTGAATTAAAGTAGCATGCAAGCATTTGAAATTAAAGTTAATGGGAAGAAATAAAGGTGTATTTCAAATAACAAATTATTTACTTTATTTTTCATAAATGGATCCAGATCAAATAGTTTTCTTATTATTTGAGGTATTTGAAAGAATGAGAGCCTGAGGTATTTGAAAGAATTAGAGCCTTGCCATAGGAGAGAGGGGGATTCAGTTCAGTTCATTCAGTCGGTCGTGTCCAATTCCTTGCGACCCCATGAACCGCAGCACGACAGGCCTCCCTGTCCATCACCAACTCCCAGATTTACCCAAACTCACGTCCACTGAGGGTGATGCCATCCAGTGTGCAATAGCATTATGTCTAAAAAAGTGCATACCTTAGTTAAAATGTACTTTATTGCTAAACAAAAAATGCTAACCGTGATCCGATAGTGTAGGGCTTCCACAGACCTTCAATATGTAAAAAGCACAATATCCATGAAGCACAACAAAGTCAGGTGCAGTGAAACAAAGTATGTCCCAATTGAATAACAGTCACTCCAATATTCAGTGACTTAAAACCAGTTCTGTTGTGATCACTGGTTCTTTGGTTTAAAAATTTGTGAAGGTCACAGCAGAACTAGAATTTCTCTGTTTAGTGATGTCTGAGACTTTAGCTAGATAGACAACGTATGAAGGTGAGCATATCCAGTATCATGTGGCGGTATCTTCATTCACAAATCTGGTGGTTCATTTTAGCTGTCGGCTTGGACCTTAACTTGAATTCTGGAATGGTGTTTCTACATGTGATGTCTTTGTGTGTCTTCAGATTCCTCAAAGCATGGCTTCCTCAAAATGGTTAAATTCTTATGAGGCCATGTCGAGTTCCCCAAGTGAGTGTTCCAATGAGTAAATCAGAAGCTGCATTACATTAGTTGACTTTTATGACCTAGTCTCAGAAACCAATGGTGTCTCTTCTGTCCCGTTCTGTTGTGAAAGTGAAAGTCTCTCAGTCATGTCCAACTCTTTGCAACCCCATGGACTACAAAGATCATGGAATTTTCTAGGCCAGAATACTGGAGTGGGTAGCCTTTCTCTTCTCCAGGGGATCTTCCCAACCCAAGGATCAAACCCAGGTCTCCCGTATTATAGACAGATTCTTTACCATCTGAACCTCAAGGGAAGCCTGTCCTATTCTGTTAGTTGTAAGCAAATTACAAGCCCACCCAGAGTCAAGGAAGGGAGAGAACATAGACTCTACTTTTTGATGAAAGGAATATCAAAGAGTTTGCAGACATGTTTAAAACCATTACATTTTGGGGGACAAATCTCTTTCCAGAATGAGTACTGAAAGAAAATTATAGACTTATAAAGGTAGATGCTAATGGAGTTGTTTTTTGTTAGTGTAATATTGATAATTATGTGATTTTTTAAAGTTACTGGGTTTGGGTGTAGTAGGATAAAAGTTCTTTGATCTATTAGGAAATGTGTAAGTATCCAGTTTCCTTGAAACTTGAAAAGAGAATTTGGATTTATGTTTTTAGCATCAAATATTTTTTGCTTTCACTGTAACAGTTTTTATTTTCCTCAAACATTTTCCTTTTGATTAATTCTGAAAAGAGATGCATTAGTATTACTTTCTGGAGTAAATAATTTGTTTTCATAGAAAACAATGTATCTTTTTATTTGGAGTAAATATCATGTCTTCATAGGAAATTAATACTATGGAATGAGACTGTGATCTTTGGGGAATTATTATTTCTTTCATTATTTCAGCTTTTGATAATAGTACTATTTGCTTAGTTATTTTTAAAATAATCAGTCTCCTAAATGATGATTGAAATTTTGTGTTGCTTTCATGTATGTACATATAACTTACATCTCTAGGTTAGCCCCTCAGAATATTCCAGTAAGTACAAAGATATCAACCCTGTTCTTTATAAACTTATATTCTTAGTGGAAATATACATATAATAAATAAATAATATGTAAATAATGAAAGATTATGAGGAAGTCATGAGTTTTTTTTGGTGAATCATAGGGTGAAAAAAATAGAGTGAAAATAAAATAAGGTGATTATGGTAAGATTGGGGAGAAGTTTTGATTTTGCTTTAGAGTGTCAGGGGAGATCACAGTGGGGCTATAATAAATAAATCCAAACCTGAATGACAAGAAGCTGTCATGAGAAGTTTGGGGTCTAGTGGTGGTGATGATGGTTAATTTTACACATTATTTGTAACTTCACTGGACAAAGGGATGTCTGGATAGCTGATGGAACATTATTTCTGGTTCCTGTGAAAGTGTTTCTGAAAGAGGTTAATGTTTGATCTGGTAGACTGAGAAAAAAATCCATCCTCATCCATGTGGGTGGGCTTCATCCAATATGTTGAGGATCAAGATGGAACAAAAAGGTGAAGTAAAGGCAGGTTCACTCTTTCTCTTCTTGACCTGGAATGCCTAGCCTTTCCTGCCCTCAACATCAGAGCTACCAGTTCACTAGAGTATAGACTTGGACTAAATTGTACCACTGGCTTTCCCGGTTCTCCAATTTGTAAAGAGCAGGCTGTGTTGGTTCCAGGTCTCCATAACTGCATATGCCAATTCTTACAGTAAATTTCATATATATATGTATGTGTCTTATAGGTTCAGTTTCTCTGCAGTGCCTGTTTCAAGTAGAAGAGCCTTATCAATCACCACAATTTTCGGTGTCTAAACTCTAACCTCATAGAATAGCTTGGTGTTACTAAAACATGAAGTGGATTTACCTTGCTACATATTTGCACTGTCTCCCTTTGCCTATTATGTACTCTTCCTTTTCATCAAGTAAAAACAAACACAAAAAGAAAGAAAAAAATGATGACAACTCTTGTTTAGGATTTAATTCAATTATCACTTGCCTTTTTTTCACCTTCAAAATAGTCAATTTCTCCTCTTTTCAGAATGTTTTACCACTTGTATTACTAGTTTTTTAAATTGTTTCCTACTTATTTTTTTTCACTAAGTAGTGAGAAAATCTATTTTTATGTGTTTGTGTCTATGCAGTGTTTGCCACATATTAACTAAAAAGAAACCCTTTAATGTAGTTTTGAATCCAAAACCCATTTTATTTAATATTGAGACTGCTGTTTGATAGTATTTACAAAAGACTTTAGTTCAGTTCAGTTGCTCAGTCATGTCCGACCCCTTGTGACCCCATGAACCATAGCACGCCAGGCCTCCCTATCCGTCACCAACTCCTGGAGTTCACTCAAACTCATGTCCATTGAGTCGGTGATGCCATCCAGCCATCTCATCCTCTGTTGTCCTCTTTTCCTCCTGCCCCCAATCCCTCCCAGCATCAAAGTCTTTTCCAATGAGTCAACTCTTCACATGAGGTGGCCAAAGTATTGGAGTTTCAGCTTTAGCATCAGTCCTTCCAATGAAAACCCAGGACTGATCTCCTTTAGGATGGACTGGTTGGATCTCCTTGCAGTCCAAGGGACTCTCAAGAGTCTTCTCCAACACCACAGTTCAAAAGCATCAATTCTTTGGTGCTCAGCTTTCTTTATAGTCCAACTCTCACATCCATACATGACCACTGCAAAACCATAGCCTTGACTAGACGGACCTTTGTTGGCAAAGCATTATCTCTGCTTTTTAATATGCTGTCTAGGTTGGACATAACTTTCCTTCCAAGGAGTAAGCATCTTTTAATTTCATGGCTGCAGTCACCATCTGCAGTGATTTGGGAGCCCCCCAAAATAAAGTCTGACACTGTTTCCACTGTTTCCCCATCTATTTCCCATGAAGTGATGGGACCAGATGCCATGATCTTTGTTTTCTGAATGTTGAGCTTTAAGCCAACTTTTTCACTCTCATCTTTCACTTTCATCAGGAGAATTTTTAATTCCTCTTCACTTTCTGCCATAAGGGTAGTATCATCTGCATATCTGAAGTTATTGAGATTTCTCCCGGCAATCTTGATTCCAGCTTGTGCTTCTTCCAGCCCAGCATTTCTCATGATGTATTCTGCATATAAGTTAAATAAGCAGGGTGACAATATACAGCCTTGATGTACTCCTTTTCCTATTTGGAACCAGTCTGTTGTTCCATGTCCAGTTCTAACTGTTGCTTCCTGACCTGCATATAGGTTTCTCAAGAGGCAGATCAGGTGGTCTGGTATTCCCATCTCTTTCAGAATTTTCCACAGTTTATTGTGATTCTCACAGTCAAAGGTTTTGGCATAGTCAATAAAGCAGAAATAGATGTTTTTCTGGAACTCTCTTGCTTTTTCCATGATCCAGCAGATGTTGGCAATTGGATCTCTGGTTCCTCTGCCTTTTCTAAAACAGACTTGAACATCTGGAAGTTCACAGTTCACATATTGCTGAAGTCTGGCTTGGAGAATTTTGAGCGTTACTTTACTAGCGTGTGAGATGAGTGCAATTGTGCGGTAGTTTGAGCATTCTTTGTTATTGCCTTTCTTTGGGATTGGAATAAAAACTGACCTTTTCCAGTCCTGTGGCCACTGCTGAGTTTTCCAAATTTGCTGGCATTTTGAGTTCAACACTTTAACAGCATCATCTTTGAGGATATGAAATAGCTCAACTGGAATTCCATCACCTCCACTAGCTTTGTTCATAGTGATACTTCCTAAGGCCCACTTGATTTCACATTCCAGGATGTCTGGCTCTAGGTGAGTGATCACACCCCATGGTGATTATGTGATTCATGAAGCTCTTTTTTGTACAGTTCTTCTGTGTATTCTTGCCACCTCTTCTTAATATCTTCTGCTTCTGTTAGGTCCATACCATTTCTGTCCATTATCTAGCCCATCTTTGCATGAAATGTTCCCTTGGTATCTCTAATTTTCTTGAAGAGATCTCTAGTCTGTCCCAATCTGTTGTTTCCCTCTATTTCTTTGCACTGATCACTGATGAAGGCTTTCTTATCTCTCCTTGCTATTCCCTGGAACTCTGCATTCAAATGGGAATATCCTTCCTTTTCTCCTTTGCTTTTCACTTATCTTCTTTTCACAGCTATTTGTAAGGCCTCCTCAGACAGCCATTTCACTTTTTTTTGCGTTTCTTTTTCAAGTTCATTCAATTATTTTTGACCACATATTTTTGACTTGTTTCCTGAGAAACCTGTATGCAGGTCAAGAAGCAACAGTTAAAACTGTACATGAAACAACTGACTGGATCCAAATTCGGAAAGGAGTACATCAAAGCTGTATATTGCTGCTGCTGCTGCTGCTATATTGCTTCAGTCGTGTCCAACTCTGTGCGACCACATAGACAGCAGCCCACCAGGCTCCCCCGTCCCTGGGATTCTCCAGGCAATAACACTGGAGTGGGTTGCCATTTCCTTCTCCAATGCATGCCACCCTGCTTATTTAAGTTATATGCAGAGTAGTACATCATGAAAAATGCTGGTCTGGATCAGTCACCAGCTGGATTCAAGATTTCTGGAAAAAATAATAACTTCAGATATGTGCATACAATCACGCTTATGGCAGAAGGTGAAGAGGAACTAAAGAGCCTCTTGATGAGGGTGAAAGAGGAGAGTGAAAATGTTGGCTTGAAACTCAACATTCAAAAAGCTAAGACCATAGCATTCCATCCCATCACTTCATGGCAAATAGAAGGGGAAAAGTGGATGCAGTGAGAAATTTTATTTTCTTAGGCTTTGAAATCACTGTGGACAATGACTTCATTCATGAAAGTAAAAGATATTTGCTCCTTGGAAGGAAAGCTGAGACATCATTTTGCTGACAAAAGTCTGTATAGTCAAAGCTATGGTTTTCCTAGTAGTCATGTGCACGTATTAGAATTGGACCATAAAGAAGGCTTAGCACCTAAGAATTGATGCTTTCGAATTGTGGTGCTGGAGAAGACTCTTGAGAGTCCCTTGGCCTGCAAGAAGATCAAACCAATCAATCCTAAAGGAAATCAATCCTGAATATTCATTGGAAGGACTGTTGCTGAAGCTGAAGCTCCAATACTCTGGGCACCTGATGGGAAGAGCCAAGTCATTGGAAAACACCTGGATGCTGGCCAAGATTGAGGGCAAAAGGAGAAGAGGGCAGCAGACAATGAAATGGTTAGATTGCATCACAAACTCAATGGACCTGAATTTGAGCAAACTCCAGGAGACAGTAGAGTACAGAGGACCTTGTCCATGGGGTTGCAAAGAGTTGGACATAACTTAGTGACTGAACAACAACAATGTATTAATATTTTTGTGTCTCCTCCAATCCATGGTATGTGGTATTACAGAAACACACATGATAACACGCTTGGAACAATTTAAAAACCTTAAGCAGAGTTTAATATAGTGACTTTATTTTCAGACAGTGAGGAAAAACATTGCTTGAATCAATGGATTGATACTTGTTGTATGGGATTTGCAGCTTTTCTAACACATTCTACCAACTAATCACCTCCTGTTAAGTGTAAATGGGTTTCCAGTGTCCTGCTATCTGAAAAACTACTCTATTCATTCTTTGATAATTATAGGTTAGTGTGTCTATTAAGAACTGTGAAACAAAAATAACAGTGCAGGTAAAACCATATGTGTGCATTCTCATGCAAGCAAAAAACAGGCAGAGAAGATATGTTTCCCCCTTATTTTCCTGCAATTCCTGCATCATAATATTCCTCCTACTCCATCTGCTTCTTTTTTGCCTACCTTGGTATCTCTTCCTGTGATGGTGGATCTTATCTCCAGTATAAACTTTTTTGATTATGTTCTCTTTAAAGTCTTACATTGTTATTTTGGTTTCCAAATTATAGAAGAGGAATGATGATAGTTAAAACTAGTAACTAGATTACATTTTAGAGTTTCTGAAGAAATTTCCACACATTCAGTATATGATTGACACATGTTTTATTTGTATGAATTTATTGCCTGTAAAAAACTGTTTTTAAAATATCTGTCTGAATTTTACTTTTCTGTATCACCCACCTCAGTTATGTGTCTCTTCCAATGAGTGATGATAAGGTACAGAAACCTTCATACTTGTAATCAATCTTTATTTGCTCTCATTCCATTCACCTTCCAAAATGCTGTTTACCAATCTTTGTGCTCAGTTGCTTTAGTCATGTCCAACTCTTTGTGACCCCATGGACGGTAGCCCACCAGGCTCCTCCATCCATGAAATTCCCCAGGCAAGACTACTGGAGTGGGTTGCCATTTCCTTCTCCAGGGGATATTCCCAACCCAGGGATCAAACTCACCTCTCTTGCATCTCCTGCATCGGCAGGCAGGTTCAAATTCTACCTCTAAGAAATATTCCCTTAGCCTTCATAAAGATCTTCATTCTTCCCACTATAACATTAGTGTAGCTCAGATAAAATTATTATTCTATTTTAACTGTTAGAAAATTTTCACATATTTATAAACAATATTGGAAATTTCTCAAAAGAAGCAACCTGCATAAGTTAAAATTCTTATTAATTAATAATTTTGCAGTGTGTAACAGGCAAAGTGAAAGTGAAACTAAAAGTCCCTCAATCCCGTCCAACTCTTTGCGACCCCAAGGACTATACAGTCCTTGGACTTCTCCAGGCCAGAAGACTGGAGTGGGTAGCCTTTCCTTTCTCCAGGGAATCTTCCCAATCCAGGGATCGAACCCTGGTCTTCCGCATTGCAGGCAGATTTTTTTTTTTTTTACCAGCTGAGCCACAAAGGAAGCCCTTAACAGACAAAATTTAGTGGCAAATTGATTTTTCAGGAGAAAATTATTTCACTAAATATTTGGTAAACCAAATTACATATAAAGAAGATTTTTTAACATGTTTCAATAAAATACAAATGTTTTCATATTAACATCTAATATTATTACACTTTGACATTGTAGAATCCCTGAGTTCTGGTAGTCCCACTAGAGTCTGCTTGAGGTTGATAGGCATCACACAAAGGTAAAGTTTGAATAAATTAATCTTGGATTAATAACTGTATCCAAATAAAAGATTCAGTGGAAACCTGAAGACTGAAGAGCAGCTCTTTGAGAAGTTGTTAATAATACAATGAAGATGCACACTTCTTGATTCTTCACTTGATGACCTTCTTAATTAGGTGTTGACACATGCATTCAATTGAAATTTTTTAACATATTGAATAACTGATTATCAGCCTAGAAATTCTGATTTCAGCTAATAGGTAAATCTAAACTTAGCACACTTCCTGTAATAGGACTTACATTGAATACCATACTTTTTCCTATAAAAATAAAAGGGAAAATGAATGGTGTCCATTCCATTTATTTGTCAGCACTTTTCCTTGTCAGTCAATATGTAATCATTGAGTGCATCTTAAGTGTGTGACTCTGGTGAACACAGATATTATGGGTCTTGTTTTTATTTGCCAGCAAGTAAAAACAAAATCCTTATAACTTTCAGCTTTATGTAATTAATAGAAAAGAAGTTGATATCTAGGCTTCTTGGCTTGGGGTAGGATTTGCATTTATCCTGGTGGCAAAGAGTTGGAAAAGGTGGAAAGAATTCTTCCAATTAAATGGTGTGGCTTAAATAAATTTATATCATTGAAAGAACTGAAACAAGAGCTATTAAAAGTATTGTTATGCCATCAGAGAATGAAGATGTGGGGTAGAGGGCAAAGAAATGGTGCCTTAAAACACATTCACAGCCATGGAGTTAAGAAAATTCCATGGACAGAGGAGTCCGATGGTCTATATAGTCCATGGGGTGGCAAAGAGTCAGACACAATTGAGTAACTGAGCATACATGCATGCTTAATTAACACAATAAAGTATCTTGTTATGGAATTCTGTCATTCCTAGTCAATTGTATTGCTGTTAGGGTAAAATTCATTCCTAAACAACTAAATAAGAATATCCAATAATTAAACAAGAAAGATAGCTGAACAACAGGAAATCTCCCTTTATGTACTATTACAGGTCAGGTTAGAGGTATCCCCAACAGACTTGATTGAGTAAGGCTGTTTTTGTCTCTCTGCATTATATTTGCACTTAAAGCTACAGAGAATATGCTGGTATTAAAGTATTTTAACAAGGAAGCCATTTGAATGGGATGGCTCTAATGCCTTGCTAGTCTACATAAGCAAGTCAAATCCTATAACCCAGGGTCAATGCACTCAAATCCAAGAAAATGAAATCTAAAAACAATCAATCACAACCAGCCAAATAGGATTTCCCAAGCTAGGCAACTGCTTAAGCTATAACCGTTCAGATAATTTATTCACTTTGCTTTAGTGTCTTCTCTGTAAAAAAGCTTCCCCCTACCACCTGTCAGTTGAACCCATTCAACTACTTTTGGTTTGTCACTGCACAATTCAAAACCATGTGTGCTGAAATAAACTTTTGAAGGTTTTAATGTGTCTCAGTTTACCTTTTAACACTGGAGAATATGGCTAATTTTAAGACAAAAATTTCCTTGTAAAAATTAAATCCAGTCAGTGAAAAACAAGCATTCCTTAATATATGCAAAATAATTTTAGCTCATATAGTTTAAAATGCCAGTTTTAATTTCCATAGAAAATTTGAAATGGGGGTGATCATTGCTGTGTTTCAGTTAGACAAGGGTGCCCACTTTCATCACTACTATTCAACATAGTTTTGGAAGTTTTGGCCACAGCAATCAGAGCAGAAAAAGAAATAAAAGGAAACCAAATTGGAAAAGAAGAAGTAAAACTCGCACTGTTTGCAGATGACATGATCCTCTACATAGAAAACCCTAAATACACCACCAGAAAATTACTAGAGCTAATCAATGAATATAATAAAGTTGTAGGATATAAAATCAACACATAGAAATCCCTTGCATTCCTATACACTAAAAATGAGAAAATAGAGAAATTAAGGAAACAATTTCATTCACCATTGCAATGAAAAGAATAAAATAGGAATGTATCTACCTAAAGAAACTAAAGACCTATATATAGAAAACTATAAAACTGCTGAAAGAAATCAAAAGGACACTAATAGATGGAGAAATATACCATGTTCATGGATCAGAAGAATCAATATAGTGAAAATGAGTATACTACCCAAAGTAATCTATAGATTCAATGCAATACCTATCAAGCTACCAACAGTATTTTTCACAGAGCTAGAACAAATAATTTCACAATTTGTATGAAAATAGAAAAAACCTCGAATAGCCAAAGCAATCTTGAGAAAGAAGAATGGAACTGGAGGAATCAACCTGCCTGACTTCAGGCTCTACTACAAAGCCATAGTTATTAAGACAGTATGGTACTGGCACAAAGACAGAAATATAGATCAATGGAACAAAATAGAAAGCCCAGAGATAAATCCACGCACTCAAGGACACCTTATCTTTGACAAAGCAGGCAAGAATATACAATGGATTAAAGACAATCTCTTTAACAAGTGGTGCTGGGAAAACTGGTCAACCACTTGTAAAAGAATGAAACTAGAACACTTTCTAACACCATACACAAAAATAAACTCAAAATGGATTAAAAATCTAAATGTAAGACAAGAAATTATAAAACTCCTAGAGGAGAACATAGGCAAAACACTCTCTGACATACATCACAGCAGGATCCTCTATGACCCACCTCCCAGAATATTGAAAATAAAAACAAAAATAAACAAATGGGACCTAATTAAACTTAAAAGCTTCTGCACAACAAAGGAAACTATAAGCAAGGTGAAAAGACAGCCTTCAGAATGGGAGAAAATAATAGCAAATGTAGCAACTGACAAACAACTAATCTCAAAAATATACAAGCGATTCCTGTAGCTCAATTCCAGAAAAATAAATGACCCAATCAAAAAATGGACCAAAGAACTAAATAGACATTTCTCCAAAGAAGACATACAGTTCAGTTCAGTTCAGTTCAGTCGCTCAGTCATGTCTGACTCTTTGCGACCCCATGAATCACAGCATGCCAGGTCTCCCTGTCCATCACCAACCCCCGGAGTTCACTGAGACTCATGTCCATCGAGTCAGTGATGCCATCCAGCCATCTCATCCTCTGTCATCCCTTTCTCCTCCTGCCCCCAATCCCTCCCAGCATCTGGGTCTTTTCCAATGAATCAACTCTTCGCATGAGGTGACCAAAGAACTGGAGTTTCAGCTTTTAGCATCATTCCTTCCAAAGAAATCCCAGGGCTGGTCTCCTTCAGAATGGACTGGTTGGGTCTCCTTGCAGTCCAAGGGACTCTCAAGAGTCTTCTCCAACACCACAGTTCAAAAGCATCAATTCTTTGGCGCTCAGCCTTCTTCACAGTTCAACTCTCACATCCATACATGACCATTAGGAAAAACCATAGCCTTGACTAGACGGACCTTTGTTGGCAAAGTAATGTCTCTGTTTTTGAATATGCTATGTGGTTGGACATAACTTTCCTTCCAAGGAGTAAGCATCTTTTAATTTCATACAGATAGCTAACAAACACATGAAAAGATGCTCAACATCACTCATTATTAGAGAAATGCAAATCAAAACCACAATGAGGTACCATTTCATGCCAGTCAGAATGGCTGTGATTCAAAAGTCTACAAGCAATAAATGCTGGAGGGGGTGTGGAGAAAAGGGAACCCTCTTACACTGTTGGTGGGAATGCAAACTAATACAGCCACTATTGAGAACAGTGTGGAGATTCCTTAAAAAACTGGAAATAGAACTGCCTTATGACCCAGCAATCCCACTGCTGGGCATACACACCGAGGAAACCAGAAGGGAAAGAGACACATGTACCCCAATGTTCATCGCAGCACTGTTTATAATAGCCAGGACATGGAAGCAACCTAGATGTTCATCAGCAGATGAATGGATAAGAAAGCTGTGGTACATATACACGATGGAGTATTGCTGCTGCTGCTGCTAAGTCGCTTCAGTCATGTCAGATTCTGTGCGACCCTATAGACAGCAGCCCACCAGGCTCCCCTATCCCTGGGATTCTCCAGGCAAGAACACTGGAGTGGGTTGCCATTTCCTTCTCCAACGCATGAAAGTGAAAAGTGAAAGTGAAGTCACTCAGTCATGTCCGATGGAGTATTACTCAGCCATTAAAAAGAATACATTTGCATCAGTTCTAATGAGGTGGATGAAACTGGAGCCTATTATACAGAGTGAAGTAAGCCAGAAAGAAAAACACCAATACAGTATACTAATGCATATATATGGAATTTAGAAAGATGGTAACAATAACCCTGTATGTGAGACAGCAAAAGAGACACAGATGTATAGAACAGTCTTCTGGACTCTGTGGGAGAGGGCGAGGGTAGGATGATTTGGGAGGATAGCATTGAAACATGTATAATATCATATGTGAAACGAATCATCAGTCCAGGTTCGATGCATGATACTGGATGCTTGGGGCTGGTGCACTGGGATGAACCAGAGGGATGATATGGGGAGGGCTGAGGGAGGGGGGTTCAGGATGGGGAACACGTGTATACCTGTGGTGGATTCATGTTGATGTATGGCAAAACCCATACAATATTGTAAAGTAATTAACCTCCAATTAAAATAAATTTATATAAAAAAATTTGGTTACAAAGTACCAAGCAATCCAACTCACATTCACTTACACAGAAAGTGTGATCATTATCCCTGCTAATTGAGACTTCTCACAGTTATATATATATATATATATATATATATATATATATATATATATATATATATATATATATACTTATTGGCTGCTTGATTCAGAGACTCAAACAATTGTTTTCTCCTAATCTTGGTTCTTTTTCATCTTAACTCAATTCTCAGACATATTTCCTTCTTGTGTTTGCAAAGTGGCTGCCACTAGTTCAAGTGCTTCAGGGAAAGAACAAATTCTGTGTGAGAATTTTCAGCAAAAGCTGCAGAATGTCCAGGTGGTTCTGATGAAGTCATATACCCATCCTAGAAACAATCAATAGGAGGACAATTATGAGGTGTTTATTGGCCAGGCTTGAGTCACATGCCAGCCTTGTACCTATGACTAAAATTAGTCATATGGAAACCACATGTATTGTGAATGGGGGATAACTGTTTCCCCCAAATTACTATCAATAAACAAAAACATTATTAATCAACTACATGAAAGAGCTGAAAAAGCATGAGTGGCTTTACAAAGAAGCTTGGAATTGTCTGGCCTTGAGAAATGAATAAACATGATCTTTTTACTAAGTAAGAAAATGGAAAGTAAAAGATTCAAAATCTTGATTGGCATGGCCACAAATAAAGTTACTGTCAGTGACTTTATCTTTTTTAAAAAATAAAGAAAAAATCATACCAAATGCATAAAAACTATTAAAACAATTATTTTTACTAAATAATAATTAATCATGTTGAATATTATGGATTAATTTATTCCAGAATCAACTACATATTTCCAAGTTCCAGTTAAATAGGAAAGAAAGATTGAGATTATTTTTCTTTTAATTATATTTTATATGTAGGTTCTATTTGCTTTGAATGGTTTAAGATAGGCTAAATTTAAAACACCAGATTATTATTATGTCCTAAAAATGTTGTAACCTGAGTTTTATTTCTTATAGTTGTATAGCTGTTCAGTTGTTCATTCACTCAGTGGTGGCTAATGTTTTGTGACCCCACGGACAGCAACTTGTCAAGCTTACCTGGGTGATGGGACTGGATGCCATGATCTTAGTTTTTTGAATGTTGAGTTTTAGGGCAGATTTTTCACTTTCATCAAGAGGCTTTTTAGCTCTTCTTCACTTTCTGCCATAGGGTGGTGTCATCTGCATATCTGAAGTTATTGATATTTCTCCCGGAAATCTTGATTCCAGTTTGCGATTCTTCCAGCCCAGCATTTCATATGGTGTACTCTGCATATAAGTTGAATATGCAGGGTGACAATATACAGCCTTGATATATTCCTTTCCCAATTTGGAATCAGTCCATTGTTCCATGTCTGGTTCTAACTGTTGCTTTTTGACCTGTATACAGATTTCTCAGGAAGCAGATGAGATGGTCTGGTATTCCCATCTCTTTAAGAATATTCCACAGCTTTTTGTGATCCAACTATACAAAAATATGTAATGACCCTGATAACCACAATGGTGTGATCACTCACCTAGAGCCAGACATCTTGGGGTTTGAGGTCAAGTGGGCCTTAGGAAGCATCACTAAGAAAAAAGCTCAAAAAAAAAAAAAAAAAAAAAGAAAGAAAGAAAGAAAAGAAAAAAGCTCAGGGAGGTGATGAATTTCCAGTTGAGCTATTTCAAACTCTAAAAGATGATGCTGTTAAAGAGCTGCACTCAGTATGCCAGTGATTTTTTTTAAAATAGCTATTGCTAAGTCACCTCAGTCGTGTCTGACTCAGCCCACCAGGCTCCACCATCCCTGGGATTCTCCAGGCAAGAACACTGGAGTGGGTTGCCATTTCCTTCTCCAACGCATGAAAGTTAAAAGTGAAAGTGAAGTCGCTCAGTCGTGTCTGACTTTCAGCAACCCCATGGACTGCAGCCTACAAGGCTCCTCCGTCCATAGGATTTTCCAGGCAAGAGTACTGGAGTGGGTTGCCATTGCCTTCTCCATTTTTTATAGAGCCTTTTGTAAATCTTTGGTGCTTGATCAATAAATTGATTTGATTGATATGTATTGTTTAAGGCAATGATCAAACTATTGCACATGGTATGACTTAACAAGGAATGTGTTCTGGTGTCAAGGAGGAGAGAGCAAGGAAGGAAATTGAGTGGGAGGAAGTGAGAGAGAAAGGGAAATAGATTGGAACAAGAAATATCCTCATATGCCAGATATGAGAGTTTCAACTATTTCTTGATCTGTAGAATTTGTGAAATATATTTCCGTTAGAATGGAAATATCTTGCAGTTTGAGCTTTCACATAAAAAAAGGTAATTGATTTTCCATTCATGCTTCAGGCTTATATTTTATCATCAACAGTGCTTCTATTTTGGCACAAGGTTGTGAAATGTGATGACAATATATGACCTTCAGAGACTCTGAGTGGAATCTAGTGGGTGGCATATGCACTCCACACCTGTTTTTCTCTCAGGCACAATCACTTGTACTCAGGATAGCTTTACATCAGCTGTGTTAATGATGTTGCATCATCAAGTGATAACTTGATCACAGCTTTTGACACTGATTTTCCTAGGTATGGCATCACTTTTCTTATAAACGTATTATCTTCTTCTTTTCTTCCATTAACTTCATTTTATTTTGACGGTGAAGTTAATTTTCATTAGACTTGAGTGAAATACTGAGGAAAAATATAGGCTCTGACAACTTCAACAAGAAAGGGAAAAGAAAAGTGGCAGAACATTTCACAACAAATGTAAAGGAAGACAAGGCAACATTGACTCTAGTTAACATTAAAAGCAAGGGAAGTAGATGCTTGGAGACTCAACTGTGAGGAAATACTGGAGTTTATCTTCAGTATTGAAGATACTTAAAGGGAGATTGAATGGATCTCTATTTGCTTTTCCTCAGAGTCTATTTTAGTTAATGTATTAGACAACTGGGAAATATATAATTAGAATTGTCAGTTACTTTTTAAAAAATTATTTTAATCATTCACTGGAAAAACTGAAGTGTAGATAATAAGATAAATAAATGTAATAGAAAGTGTTCATTTATTTTACTATATGACCTACCATAGCTTTAGGAGTATATACCTTGAACTTTAAAAATATATCATTCACTACAGATGACTCAGTCTTATTTAAGTAGATGATTTCTAGAGAACTGCAGTGTGTATACATGTATGGATATATCAGTATGTATGTGTATATATTGTATTCTTTTTAATTTACATAATTTTGTGTTGATGTGATTTAAGATTGGACTGTACTAGAGTAGTTCAGAGAAGGCAATGGCACCCCACTCCAGTACTCTTGCCTGGAAAATCCCATGGACGGAGGAGACTGGTAGGCTGCAGTCAATGGGGTCGCTAAGTGTTGGACACGACTGAGCGACTTCACTTTCACTTTTCACTTTCATGCATTGGAGAAGGAAATGGCAACCCACTCCAGTGTTCTTGCCTGGAGAATCTCAGGGACGGGGGAGCCTGGTGGGCTGCCGTCTATGGGGTTGCACAGAGTCGGACACGGGCTGAAGCGACTTAGCAGCAGCAGAGTAGTTATTATCCCATAAGAAGTATTTCTTAAAGATCTACTCATTTAATGTTGAGGGCAGAGTTTTAAAGCCAAGGAAATTAGAAGATATCAGACACTATACACCCACTCTTAAGAATTGATAAATGAATGAATAGGTCTTTTATCCTGGAACTCAATAGCTTAAATAAAACTTGCCCAGTACTAGTACATACTGAAAATGTTCTGTTTGTCTTTATGCTTCTGGTATTTATATGTTAAAGGTCTTTCATGTATTTTGAAACAAACAATAGAATGGGCAGGCATAAAAGATTTTGGTGGTCAAGAATCTGAAATGACTAAATATTTAGTATAATAGAATTTTTAATTTTCCTTTGTCTCTCTGAAACTAGTCTTGATAAATGTGTGGATTTACATAAAGTTCACACCTCAGTAATATCAGCATTGAGCTTTCAATATATAAATCCAGTAATAGGCTAGAAAATATTATGTTGATCTCATCAGATTTGACCTGAATCTGTTTTTTATTGTTATTTTTTTTATTTTTTAAAATTTTCTTGGACCATAGGTGATTTGCAATGTTGTGTTATTCATTTTGCTGTACAACAGAAACTCAGTTATACACGTATCCACTCTCTTTTTGAATCCTTTCCCATATAAGTCATTACAGAGTACTGAGTAGAGTCCCCTATGCTATACAGTAGTTTCTTATTTTTAATAGTTATCTATACTATATCCACACAGTCAAAGCCTTTCGCATAGTCAATAAAGCAGAAATAGATGTTTTTCTGGAACTCTCTTGCTTTTTCCATGATCCAGCGGATGTTGGCAATTTGATCTCTGGTCCCTCTGCCTTTTCTAAAACCAGCTTGAACATCAGAAAGTTCACGGTTTCCGTATTGCTGAAGCCTGGCTTGGAGAATTTTGAGCATTACTTTACTGGCATGTGAGATGAGTGCAGTTGTGCGGTAATTTGAGCATTCTTTGGCATTGCCTTTCTTTGGGATTGGAATGAAAACTGACCTTTTCCAGTCCTGTGGCCACTGCTGAGTTTTCCAAATTTGCTGGCATATGGAGTGCAGCACTTTCACAGCATCATCTTTCAGGATTTGAAATAGCTCAACTGGAATTCCATCACCTCCACTAGCATTGTTCATAGTGATGCTTTCTAAGGCCCACTTGACTTCACATTCCAGGATGTCTGGCTCTAGGTCAGTGATCACACCATCGTGATTATCTGGGTCGTGAAGATCTTTTTTGTACAGTTCTTTTGTGTAGTCTTGCCACCTCTTTTTAATATCTTCTGTTTCTGTTAGGTCCATACCATTTCTGCCCTTTATCGAGCCCATATTTGCATGAAATGTTCCCTTGGTATCTCTAATTTTCTTGAAGAGATCTCTAGTCTTTCCCATTCTGTTGTTTTCCTCTATTTCTTTGCATTGATCACTGAAGAAGGCTTTCTTATCTCTTCTTGCTATTCTTTGGAACTCTGCATTCAGATGCTTATATCTTTCCTTTTCTCCTTTGCTTTTCATTTCTCTTCTTTTCATAGCTATTTGTAAGTCCTCCCCAGACAGCCATTTTGCTTTTTTGCATTTCTTTTCCATGGGAATGGTCTTTATCCCTGTCCCCTGTACAATGTCATGAACCTCATTCCATAGTTCATCAGGCACTCTATCTATCAGATCTAGGCCCTTAAATCTATTTCTCACTTCCACTGTATAATCATAAGGGATTTAGAAGACACTTGAGAGTCCCTTGGACTGCAAGGAGATCCAACCAGTCCATTCTGAAGGAGATCAGCCCTGGGATTTCTTTGGAAGGAATGATGCTAAAGCTGAAACTCCAGTACTTTGGCCACCTCATGCGAAGAGTTGACTCATTGGAAAAGACCCTGATGCTGGGAGGGATTGGGGGTAGGAGGAGAAGGGGACAACAGAGGATGAGATGGCTGGATGGCATCACTGACTCGATGGACGTGAGTCTGAGTGAACTCTGGGAGTTAGTGATGGACAGGGAGGCCTGGTGTGCTGCAATTCATGGGGTCGCAAAGAGTCCGACAGGACTGAGTGACTGAACTGAACAAAAATTTTGCAGTTTTTATGGAAATACAAAAAACCCCCAAATATCCAAAGCAAACTTGAGAAAAAATAGAGATGGGAGGAATCAGGCTCCCTGACTTCAGACCATACTACAAAGCTACAGTCATTAAAACATTATGGTACTTCCCAGTACCATGAACAAAAATATAGATCAGTGGGAAATGGTAGAAAGTCTAGAGATAAACCCACACATATATAGCCAACTAATCTATGGCAAAAGAGGCCAGAATATGCAAGGGAAAGAAGACAGTCTCTTCAGTAAGTGGTGCTGGGAAAACTGAACAGCTACATGTTAAATAATAAAATTAGAACATTTCCTAACACCATACTAAAAAATAAGCTCAAAATGAATTAAAGATATAAAAATAAGGCCAGATATTATAAAACTCTTAAAGGAAAACATAAGCAGAACACGTTCTGTCATAAATTGAAACAAGATCTTTTTTGATCCACTTCCTAGAGTAATGAAAATAAATCTGCCTTTTTAAAAGGGTGAATTTCTGTTTGTATTTTATAATAAAAAATTTGGAGAAGTTTAAAATAAAATAATTAAAATAATATTAAAGACATTCATAATCCTGATATTTAGAGAAAATATCTTTAAAAGTAATTAAAACCTTTGCTTAAAAATAATTTTTAAATTTACATTAGTTAATATTATGCATGTCTTTGGTATTTTGCTTTAAAGTTTTATTATCAGTAATTTCTGTCTCAAAATTCTCAAATCTTTTTAATGAATACATGATGTTTAGTCTTTGAATATGCTATAATTTATTTAAATTATCACAGAATTTGAGTATATTGGGCATTTATTTTGAAATAAAATGATTTGTACCTGTGTATATTAAATTTTGCAAGTCTGATCATTTTTAGTATATACATACATGCAGAAAAGCAACATAAAAGATGCTAACTGGTAATGACATTTTAGATACAATGCCAAAGGCAAATCTATGAAAGAAATAATTGATAAAGTAGACTTTTAATATTAGAACCTTTTGTTCTGTGAAAAATAATATCAGGAGAATGAGATTACAACTCATAGACTGGGAGTCGATTGAAAAATATTTTCAAAAAGCATATCTATAAGGGACTGCTGTTGCTGCTGCTAAGTCACTTCAGTCGTGTCTGACTCTGTGTGACCCCATAGACGGCAGCCCACCAGGCACCCCCGTCCCTGGGATTCTCCAGGCAAGAACACTGGAGTGGGTTGCCATTTCCTTCTTCAATGCATGAAAGTGAAAAGTGAAAGGGAAGACACTCAGTCGTGTCCAACTCTTCGCGACCCCATGGGCTGCAGCCTACCAGGCTCCTCCATCCATGGGATTTTCCAGGCAAGAGTACTGGAGTGGGTTGCCATTTCCACCCGCAAAAGTTGACCATAAGAATGAAACAACTTGATTAAAAAAGGGACCAAATCCCTTAACAAACATTTTACCAAAGAAAGTATACAGATGGCAAATAAGAATGAGCATAAGCTTCACATCATATGTCACCAGGGAACTACAGATTAAGACGAGAACCCACCACAAACATTAGAAAGGCCAAAATAAACACTGACAACACCAAGAGCTGTCATGGTTGTAGAGGAACAAGTACTTTCATTCATTGCTGATGGGAATACAAAATGGTACAGGCCACTTTGGAAGACAGTTTGCCTTTTAAAAAAATAAAAATAAAACTAATCATACTCCTACATCATCTAGCAATCAAGCTCCTCAATATTTACCCAAAGGAGTAGAAATATTATGTCTAAGACTTAATGCCCACACAAAAACCTGCACATAGATATTTATTGTAGCTTTGTTCATAATTGCCAAAACTTGAAGACAACCTAGATGTCCCTAAGTGTGAATATATAAATAAACTATGATACATCCAGACAATAAAAAAATATTTTTCAAATTTGGAAAACTCAGCAGTGGCCACAGGACTGGAAAGGTCAATTTTCATTCCAAAACCAGAGAAAGGCAATGCCAAAGAGTGTTCAAACTATCACAAAATTGCACTCATCTCACACGCTAGCAAAGTAATGCTCATCATTCTCCCAGCCAGGCTTCAACAGTATGTGAACCATGAGCTTACAGATATTCAAGCTGGATTTAGAAAAGGCAGAGGAACCAGAGATCAAATTGCGAACATCCACTGGATCACCAAAAAAGCAGAGTTCCAGACAGACATCTACTTCTGCTTTATTGACTATGCCAAAGCCTTTGACTGTGTGGATCACAACAGACTATGGGAAATGCTTCAAGAGATGGGAATACCACATCACCTTACTTGCCTCCTGAGAAATCTATATGCAGGTCAAGAAGCAACACTTAGAAATGGACATGGAATAACAGACTGGTTCCAAATTGGGACAGGAGTATGTCAAGGCTGTATATTGTCACTCTGCTTATTTAACTTATATTCAGAGCACATCATGCAAAATGCTGAGTTGGATGAACCACAAGCTGAAATCAGGATTGTCAGGAGAAATATCAATAATCTCAGATAATGCAGATGATACCACCTTTATGGTAGAAAGCAAAGAAGAACTAAAAATCCTTTTGATGGAAGTGAAAGAGGAGATTGAAAATGTAAGCTTAAAACTCAACATTCAGAAAACTAAGATCATGGCAACTGGTCCTATCACTTCATGGCAAATAGATGGGGAAGCAATGGAAACAGTGAGAGACTTTATTTTGGGGGGCTCCAAAATCACTTCAGATGGTGACTGCAGCCATGAAATTAAAAGAAGCTTGCTCCTTGGAAGAAAAACTATGAACGATCTATACAGCATATTTAAAAGCAGAGACGTTACTTTGCCAACAAAGGTCCATGGAGTCAAAGCTATGGTTTTTCCAGTAGTCATGTATGGATGTGAGAGTTGGACTGTAAAGAAAATGGAGCACTTAAGTATTGATGCTTTTTAGCTGTGGTGTTGGAGAAGACTCTTGAGAGTCCCTTGGACTGCAAGGAGATCCAACCAGTCCATCCTAAAGGAAATCAGTCCTGAATATTCATTTTAAGGATTGATGTTGAAGCTGAAACTCCAATACTTTTGCTATCTGATGCAAATAACTGAATCATTGGAAAAGACCTTGATACTGGGCATGATGAAGGCAGGAGGAGAAGGGGACAACAGAGGATGAGATGGTTGGATGGTGACACCTACTCGATGGACATGAGTTTGAGCAAACTCTGGAAGTTGGTGATGGACAGGGAAGCCTGTCATGTTGCAGTCCAAAGAGTCCTGACTCTTTGCAAAGAGTCAGGCACGACTGAGTGACTGAACTAAACTGTCTAATATGTCACTGTAAAGTTCATTGGCTGTAACAAATGAGCCATTATGGTGGCGATTGCTGGTAATGAGATAGGGTGAGTGTCTAGGGAATCATGGAATGCATAGTAAAGCCCTGTACCTTCCCATCTACTTTGCTGTGAGGCTAAATGTGTTCTAAAATATAAAGTTTTAATTTAAAAGTAATGATAACTGGATAGGCAAAAATTATATAAAATTAAATAGCATTTAAATATAGTATACTGATTGTGTATTTATATAATTTGCCCCATTTTTTTTTCTATTGCTCTTTATTCCTTTTTTTCAGTACCCATATTCATTTCTAAGATCTACTAGGACTTTGAGGTTTTAGGAAGACTACTTCTTTGAATAAAAATAACTAAGTAACATTCATATCCAATTTGTAAAGTGGTGGCCACCTTACCATTGCTGGTAAAAATATCATTTGCAAAACTTGGTCTTTTCCAAGCTATTAACATGAGATTTTAGTGTCATTGCTGAGGATAAGTCAGTATTAACATCGAGGAGATAATCTAAGACAAGCATTTTCCGTAGAACTTTTTATTGCTATACATTTTTTCTAGAATTTGAAGTTTGCTATTGATATTCTATTTTGATAATATGTCATAGTTCAATAAGAAATTGAGATGAGACAAAAACCTTTTCAGAGCAAAATAATTTTGGCACACCAAAACCTTCATATCATTATGTTTATAGGCATGCTCAGAAATACTCTGGGTTTGTCCAAATTATCACACATCTGTTCCAAACAAGCAAAACACAACAACAACAATGAAGAAGCCAAAGAGCTCCAGCTTCTCTGCAGATATTGTATTAGTCACCCAGGACTGCGATAACAACGTACAACAGATTGGGTGCCTTAAACAGCAGAAATATATTTTGTCATAGATCTGGAACCTAGGAGTCCAAGATCAGGGTACTACCAGAGTTGGTTTCTGGTGAGAACTCTCTTGGCTTTCAAAGGGCCATTGTCTTGCTGTGTCCTCATATGACATGTTCCCTGTGCTTGGGCTTAAAGAGATAGGAAATAAGAGAGAGAGAATATGTGTGAGATAGCACTAGCTCTCTTTCTAAAAGAACATTAGACCTATATCAGATTAGAGCCTATCCTCATGACTTCATTTAGCTTTTCTTAAAGGCCTCATGCTTTCCTGGTGACAGATGGTATAAAGAATATGCCTCTAATGCAGGGGACCTGAGTTGGATCTCTGGGTCAGGAAGATCCCCTGGAGAAGGAAATAACTGCTCACTCCAGCCTGGTGAATTCCATGGATAGAGGAGCCTGGTGGACTATAGTCCATGGGGTTGCAAAGAGTCAAACAAGACTGAGCAACACACACACACACACACACACACACACATACATATATATACACACAAAGGCCTCATCTCCAATATAGTCACACAAGGGACTAGAGCTTGAACATAAGAATTCTGGGGAGATACAATTCATTCCATAGCAAATATGTAGGGCTTTTGCTAAATTAATTCATACAATTGGGTTAGCCAAAAAATTCATCTGGGGTTTTCCACAAGATGATAAGGATTGTCTCTTGCTCTTCAGTGTAGTTGATCTTGCAGTGCAGTTGATCAAACTAAGCAAAAATGTGCACTTTATTTAAAAATGTATAATGTGTATAAACCTATATCAGAACTTTTGAAGAATAATTTAAATCCTTCATTAAGTTAAGTGTTAGTCGCTTAAATCCTACATTATGTCAAAACAATTACAGCAAATGCCAGTTTATCTTTTTTTTTCCTTCTGCTTATAATTTCTTATATATGTATAGGTTAGAACAAAATCACTTGAAATGTAGTCTTTAGGAGCCATCTGCCACTCTCATTCTCAGATTCTGTTGGGTCAACTCAGATTTCCTGTAAGAAAATTTACTCCTCTATGACCATTCTAACAGATGGTAGTTATTTCAATGGCTTTCCAGTTTGTTCTGTATTTTAAATGTAGTGTGACCCTCTGAGAAAGTGCCCACTGAGAAAGTGATCTTTTTCTTTGCTTTCTGTTTTTTTAATTTCCATCCACCTGAAACATCTATTCATGAAAGTGATTTTATGGGAAAATTGTGACATCCCCTAAGGCAATCCCATCACATTATCTGCTATGTAGCTGTACGGTAAGCAAAAGTAGATCTAGCAGCCTAGCAGAGTTTCAGGTTTAGCAAGATTGTACGATATATTTTTTCTTTGACTTATTTTCAGGTTAATGTTCTTCTTTCCTTTCATCCACAGCTATATTAGAATGGTAGTGTTGAAAATGAGTATCCCTTCCTCCATACAGATTTCAGTATGTTTTAGGCTAAGGGTGTAAGTTTTCTATACTGTCCAGGGTTGCAATAGTTGATTCTGTGTATGTATTTTTGTGGGTGGGGTATGTATTTAAATTGTTGAATTCTTGTTGCTTGCCTGAATACTGTTAAATATAAATGTATACCAGAGGCTGCAGTTTAGTTCTAGATATAAGGGTTTTCTATATTTAATTTTGATGTATTATTTTATTCCTTCTTTCAGAATTAATATGTAATTATAACATTAACTCCTATGAAGTAAAGATACATGGTGTTATGAGGGAAAGGACAATGGTCAGGAAGGTCAGAAAGGCTTTCTTGGGCAAAAGATTTTTCCTAGATATTTGAACTGTGAGGAATAATGAATTAAGAAATGGCATGGTAGGCAGAGCCCAGAATTTGTAGCAAAAGTACATTATTAAACTTTTTAAGTACAAAAGTCTTTTGAACTTTTTTTGAATTGCTATTAAGTCTTTTGAACTTTTTCTAAATAACAAGGAAAGAAAATGCAGAAATTTAGTCAAGGTGTCATTTCACCTGATTTACACAGCTCAGATCAGATCAGTTGCTCAGTCGTGTCCGACTCTTTGCTACCCCATGAATCGCAGCACGCCAGGCCTCCCTGTCCATCACCAACTCCCGGAGTTCACTCAGACTCACGTCCATCAAGTCAGTGATGCCATCCAGCCATCTCATCCTCTGTTGTCTCCTTCTCCTCTTGCCCCCAATCCCTCCCAGCATCAGAGTCTTTTCCAATGAGTCAACTCTTCGCATGAGGTGGCCAAAGTACTGGAGTTTCAGCTTTAGCATCATTCCTTCCAAAGAAATCCCAGGGCTGATCTCCTTCAGAATGGACTGGTTGGATCTCCTTGCAGTCCAAGGGACTCTCAAGAGTCTTCTCCAACACCACAGTTCAAAAGCATCTTCGGTGCTCAGCCTTCTTCACAGTCCAACTCTCACATCCATACATGACCACAGGAAAAACCATAGCCTTGACTAGACGAACCTTTGTTGGCAAAGTAATGTCTCTGCTTTTGAATATGCTATCTAGGTTGGTCATAACTTTCCTTCCAAGGAGCAAGCGTCTTTTAATTTCATGGCTGCAGTCACCATCTGCAGTGATTTGGGAGCCCCCCAAAATAAAGTCTGACACTATTTCCACTGTTTCCCCATCTATTTCCCATGAAGTGATGGGACCAGATGCCATGATCTTCGTTTTCTGAATGTTGAGCTTTAAGCCCACTTTTTCACTCTCTACTTTCACTTTCATCAAGAGGCTTTTGAGTTCCTCTTCACTTTCTGCCATAAGGATGGTGTCATCTGCATATCTGAGGTTATTGATATTTCTCCCGGCAATCTTGATTCCAGCTTGTGTTTCTTCCAGTCCAGTGTTTCTCATGATGTACTCTGCATATAAGTTAAATAAGCAGGGTGACAATATACAGCCTTGACATACTCCTTTTCCTATTTGGAACCAGTCTGTTGTTCCATGTCCAGTTCTAACTGTTGCTTCCTGACCTGCATATAGGTTTCTCAAGAGGCAGGTCAGGTGGTCTGGTATTCCCATCTCTTGAAGAATTTTCCGCAGTTTATTGTGATCCACACATCTAGATATTAATAAATACTTTGCTCATGGATGAAGAAAGAGTACAATAATGGATGCCAGGAGACCATTTAGAAAGCTATTACGTTCATCTGGGTAGGGGATGATAGAAATCAGTCCAGAGAGTTGGAGATGTTGCTGGAGAGAAACCGGCTTTAAGAAATATTTAGCAGATAGACTGAAAGACATGCTGATTAATAGGATATGGGAAATGAAGGAAATAAATTAAGGATGATTCCAGTCTGAATGTAATCACTAATCAAATTTGGTTATAGATATCAAAAGTTTAATTTTAAATATGTGGAATTTGAGATACACTTAAGACAACTAAGTGTTGAATGTCATCTAATAAATTGAATGGGAGTACAGCATAGAGGCAAGAGATCTATTCATATGTATATATACATATGAATAGCTAAAGAGTAATATTCAATGCTGAAATAAATGTTAAAGATTTATTTCCATTTACATACTTGCTTTTCATAGTCCCAGTATAAATTATACACTACAAATAAGTTAATTTCACATGAGCATAAAAAAAGATCTTTTAAACCCTCATGACTCTAGGAGTAAGAAATTGGCTTTGGAGGTATTAAATCTTCATTGACATATGTGATGGATAATAGGATCAAATGTTTGCAAATTTTTAAAGTTTTAGGCTTTTAAGATTTCTTTTTTTAGAGCAGATATTATTTCTGTTATAAAAATAAAAAATCAAGTATTTCTACTTTATTTGTAACTTGGTATAATTAATATGGATTCCTTATTATTTTAAAAGAATAATAAAAATTATTAAAAGGAAATAAAAGGACAGGCAGATATAAGGAAAAGAGTTGACAAAACTCAGTTTTTAAAAATCATAATAGGCTATCAATGGTTACAGAGTTAACATTACCATGCTTTAAAAGCATCCTTATTTAAAACAGAGATTTGATGTTTCCATGAATCCCAGGGTTGGTCATCACACTTAAAGAAATGGAGAAATCATTCCATGTTGCACTTAAACTTTATGGAGCATTTTGCAGTATCATTTAACTAGTTTTAGGTTTTATGTCTATCATAGTAGTTGTCCTCCCACAAAGATGGTAAAAATAGCGCAATGGGAATAAGTCTGTAGATCAAGCTTTAAAGGCACTGTAGGAATCACATAACCCAACAAATTTGGTATATGACACTTCCCCTATGAATTATTCATAAGCAAAGGAGTGCTGAATCATTTACTGCATGCAGCAGTGGGGTACTTCCAAACCACAGCATGGATAATCATTGCACGTTTGTGACCAGAAAAGCAGATAAAAGAAATAGTTTTTCATCTTACCTGCCTTTGCATAACCATTTTAATGTCTAAAGAATGCTAGAGGTACAGGACACAGAGGTTCTCTTCAACTTCATACTTCATCAGCTATATTGAATATGTTATTCTTATAGAATAACACATCATGTTGTAAGCAACAGAAAGACCTTATTCTTAATTACTGAATTCCACTCTGAAGCACTTTAAAACTTGGTTCTTGTCAATCTATACCTTTAAATTGCTGCTTAAATTTAAAATCTTGGTTATTTTCAAAGAGAAAGAAGAAGAAAACCCATAGAAAGGCCAGGGCAGTTAATAGGTAGAGGAGAGCAAAATTTGCCATCTCTAAATGAATTTCTTTGATGTGAAGACTAACTTAGGCTGATTGTTTTTAAGGCCCCAGATACTCAGAAAGAACCTTTGAGTTCCCCCTAACTTCTTGAAAGACTCTAGAGAACCTGAACCAGGAAGAGATATATCATCAGAGATAACTGTAGTATGAAGTAGGTGTGGTGGATAGGGAGGAACCTAGAAAAGTCTGTTTGTTGAAAGTCCTGCCAGTGTCCCTTGTCTCTGCACAGTCCCGTGAACTTTTGTTTATCAAATATTTGCTTTTCCATTTCCATGTAAATTGCCTTCCTCCCCTTCGCAGTCTCAAGTCACAACTCTAACATCCTATTTTATCTGTAACTGAAGATGATAGGTAAGGTGAGGGCTTGGGTTGTTTTGGTGAGTTTCTAAGTTTTCCTGGGTCTTTACCATGTATACATGTTATTCAGCTTTTGTTTTCTCCTGCTAATCTGTCGCATAGCAATGTAATTTTCTTAGACCAGCCATGAGAATCTAGAAGTGTAGAGGAAGATTTTTTTTTTTATTCCTCATATATGACATGGGGTTCCTTACATTATTATCCACACATATCTGTTTTTGTTTGTTTGTTTGTTTGTTTTATATTGTTTTTGTGGAATAGAACATTTGCTGAGAGTACTAATTTCATATTCTTTTTAGAGCACTATTGTCCAGTAAGATTATAATGGGACACACAAATATGAATCATATTGTTAGGTAGTTAGAATAGGAAAAAGGAGTCAAGAATGGTGGTGGCTAAAAGACAAAGAAGGGAAAAGCCCTCAAAAATAGAACAAAGGAAGGTCCAAGGATTGGAGTGAGAACTTCAAGTAAAACATCCCTCCTGGCTAGCCCAATTTACATAGGGCAGGCTCAGAGTGAGGAGGAAAAACATATAATAAAAGGAGCCAAAATTGGGCCTCTGGTCTCTCTTCTTTTCAAGTCTTTGGGTCAGCCTGCCCTCACACCTCAATGATGTATTTTCCTTTACTTGCCAAATAAAACTGAGCTGTAACACTGGTCCATCCGTTGCTTCAAATTTTTGCTGCAGCAAGACAGAACCAAGGAAATTACAAACTCCCATGACATCTATGGTGCCATTGCTTGGATTTAACCTGGCTGAAACAACCTCAGCTTGGCCCCCACGAGGCCAAGGCCAAACACAGAAAAAGCCCAACTCAGTGAAAACTCCCACAGTGGAAGCTGAAGGCGAAGAAAATCCAGCTAAGTGGAAGTGACAAGAAGCCCAGCACTGGAAACTGGGACAGCAAAAACAAACTCGGCCAAAAGCCCATGCGACTCAATCTCAGATTCCAGAAAACCTCTGGCTAGGGTAGGAAGTCCTCATCCCTATGGCTGGAAGGACATATGGCTAATAAAATCTTAATTCCTTTATAATCCCTCATTTCTTGTTTTCTCAAACCCCCTGCAAATAGGAGAGTGGCAGTGGGTACAACTGAGGGACTCTGACAGAGGCTACTTAGTAGCTGTTGCCCAAGCAGGTAGGGGTTCTTCTGTCCTTAATCTTCTTTGTGCCAAGAATAAGGCCAATGAAAACTGTGAGCACAGGTCAGATATTTAGCAGATTTTCTGGCAGGTTATGAAGGGGATTCCTCAGCATGTTTTTCCCACTGCTTTTGCCTCCCATCCTTAAGCTCCTTTCTCCATCTATGCCACTACTTACAAAGTATTGGGTAGGTCATCATCTTTTCATTTCTGAAAGTTGTGCTTGAAACCATTTACCTAAGATTGGGACTCAAACCCATGTTGTAGGGACTCTGTGCTATGCTTAGTCACTCAGTCTTATCTGATAGGAACTTGAGCTGGCCAAAACCCCTGATGCCTGGTTTTAGGACCTAATGAAGCTCAGGCTCTTGATTGTCTCATCGCAAAAAAAAAAAAAAAAAAAAAAATCAGTGAGATACACAGTGACAGGTACGAAGTAGATTTGTCCAGATTTAGAGAGAAGCACACTCTACAGGGTATAGGCCATCACAGAGGGCAAGAGCAGGGGGACATGGAATGTGGCATGGTTAGTTTTTTAGAGCTGGGTGATTTCAGATGCTAATGAGTGGGAGGATCATTCCAACAGTTGGGGAAACACCCACTCCTTGGTCTTTTGACAATGTCTTGGAACTGTCCTAGTACCTCTGGGTGTGTCATTTAGCTTGCAGATTGAGGATCAAAGTTTAGTTGAAATTAACTTGTCCTCTTGGACCCATTTGATTTTACTTGGCTTATGTTATGCCCTTGGGCTATGTCATTCTTTCAAAAGTTGTGCCCTGCCCTCTTCCCTCCTGTTTCTTGTTCTTTTCTTGAGCCCCACCTGGGCCAACAATGTTGCCTCTACAATATTCTTGAGGGAAAACCAGAATATAGCTGCCCCTTGGGAGGGAAATCCTGTATAGTATCCAATCTCTTTAATTATTCAGGTCTTCATCTTTCATGTTTCCTACAACATATGCAACAACAACATCTCTCAGTGAACCTGCTAGGGCGGGTGACAGGCACACAATGCCTGCTAGAATTTTATCTGTTGGTGGCATCCATTCAAGAGCAATTGGTCTTCCAGGGATAACGTTTGCCACTTTGGAAGTTAGCCCTGCAGGCCGTTGGGCCCAAACCCTTACCACCCTTCTCCTATAGTTACAAATATATCCCCGATCAAATCTCAGCTCCACTTTTGTGGAACATATGGTTTGCTGCCTCTCATCAATTTGTTCTTCAGACATTTACTAACTCCTAAAACCAGGAGTTTTCTGGTCCCATCACTTCATGAGAAATAGATGGGGAAACAGTGGAAACAGTGTCAGACTTCATTTTTTGGGGCTCCAAAATCACTGCAGATGGTGACTGCGGCCATGAAATTAAAAGACACTTACTCCTTGGAAGAAAAGTTATAACCAACCTAGATAGCATATTCAAAAGCAGAGACATTACTTTGCCAACAAAGGTCCATCTAGTCAAGGCTATGGTTTTTCCTGTGGTCATGTATGGATGTGAGAGTTGGATTGTGAAGAAGGCTGAGCGCCGAAGAATTGATGCTTTTGAACTGTGGTGTTGGAGAAGACTCTTGAGAGTCCCTTGGACTGCAAGGAGATCCAACCAGTCCATTCTGAAGGAGATCAGCCCTGGGATTTCTTTGGAAGGAATGATGCTAAAGCTGAAACTCCAGTACTTTGGCCACCTCATGTGAAGGGTTGACTCATTGGAAAAGACTCTGATGCTGGGAGGGATTGGGGGCAGGAGGAGAAGGGGACGACAGAGGATGAGATGACTGGATGGCATCACTGACGCGATGGACGTGAGTCTGAGTGAACTCAGGGAGTTGGTGATGGACAGGGAGGCCTGGCGTGCTGCGATTCATGGGGTCGCAAAGAGTCGGACATGACTGAGCGACTGAACTGAACTGAACTGAACTGAAACCCAGGACACTGCCCCATTGTAGGCAACATTGCTCCACCCTGCTTATTATTAAAGTACTCTTAATGCCTCTAACAGGACCAGATAACCCACTTCTTTGTCATTAATTCTGTTATTACCTAAAGTGGGTCTATGACAATGAAATGTTTACCATTGGAGACACCCTAAGCTGTTCTTATAGAGGACTAGGGGAGGAAATCAGTGACTTACATTCCCTCAGATCAATAAAAGGATAAGGTTTATGGCTATTCCCCAGATTCCCAGTCTCAGAGCACAGGCTCGGATTGCTTTACATCATGATATCCATTCTCATCCACGCTTGACAAACCAGCAATGAGTTAAGATTACAACCCCTTAATCCTACCCAGCACTGGTCACACTGTAGACATTGGGATACTCAACTCCAGTCCGGGGATCCCAGGAGGTCGACCTGCCTTGACTTGCCTAAGGATCTGGTCTTCAAAAGGTTGACATGCCTCAACCTGCTTGGGAATCTGCCAGTCAGGGGTCCCAGGAGGTCAACATGCTTTGACCTGCCCAGGGAGCCAATTCTCAGGAGGTTGACCTGCTTAGACCTGTCTGGGGATTCAATCTCCAGGAGGCTGTCATGCCTCAGCCTGCCTGGAGATCTGCACCCTGACCTGGGGATGCCTGGTTCTCAGGTTGAACAGTACTGGGTAGGATAAGCTTCAAAAAGACTCATCCATAAGGAAGTCTGCCCATGGAAATAGAAGGAAGCCTATTAGTTGTGGGACTTGCCTGGTCTCAGCAATAACTCAGGAGCCCAACAAGAACACCATTGCCTTTCTGGAAAGGCTAAAAAAGGCCCTCCAAAAGTTTACCAATCTGGAATTAGACTCTTATGAGGGACAGGTGATTTTAAAGGACAAATTCCTGTCCCAACATACATCAGGATAAAGTTATAACAGCTACAGCAGCAGGACCCTGTCTTTAGATGAGATGGTCCAGACAGACACCAATACCTTTCATAACAGAGAACAGGAGAGGGAAATCAAGGCCCAGGAGAGGGAGAAAAGGAAAGAGATAAGGCATGCTCAGATGCTGGCCACCCTCCAAGGAAGCCCTATGGGAAACCCCAAGTTCTCGAAGTACAAGGCATGAGGCAAATGCCTAATCTGTAGACAGGCAGGGCATTGGGCCAAAGAGTATCCAAACCGTGACAAGTCTCCAAAAACAGCTTATAAATGTCATCAATTGGGACATTGGAAGGCACTCTGCCCTTGGGACCAAGGAGCCTCAAGGTCAAGCACCAAGTCTTCCCTCATGATAGTTCAATAGGACTGAAGCAGCCCGCTCCAGCCAGCCCACCTGTCACAGATAACCATTATGGCACTGGAGCCAAGGATGCAACTGAATGTGGCAGATAGGTCTGAGACTTTCTTGGTTGACACAGGGGCTACCTACTCTGTCCTGACCTCCTACCCCGGAGCCTTCTTCTCCCAAACCTGTACAATTTGGGGTGCTACAGGAAAAATGATTACAAAAAGATTCACCTGAGCACTTTGTTGCTGGGGTGGATGAATATTTTTTCCACCAGTTTCTGGTGGTCCCTGAGTGTCCTACTCCCTTATTGGGAAGAGATCTTTCCCCATCTTAGAAATCTTTCAGCTATTGCAGTCCTGATAGGAGATGCTTTAAAACTCTCTCTTGGGGGCAAACTATTTTTACCAGCCACCAAGTGAAACAACTCCTGGATCGGAGAGGCCATTTATGGATGTATGATCAAAGGATCCTCAGATAACAAGTAGTGTTGATGGAAAATCCAGGCCCAACTCTACCCCCTTGTGAGGTTCTTAACCCAGCCACCCTCCTGCCTACTCCTGAGGGCTCTCTCTCCCCCTTCACTCTTGCCTAGAAACATTGGACCACTGGCCAAAACCCTGAGAGGGATTGTCAGAAGATCCTCTGACAATCCTGAGGAAATCTGGTACACGGATGGAAACAGCTTTGCCTTGGATGGAAAAAGAGCCAGATATGCAGTAGTCTCCAATATTGAGACCATAGAGGCTAAACCTTTGCCACCGGGTACTTCAGCCTAATTAGTTGAGCTCATAGCCCTGACTCGAGCTTTAGAGCTGGGAAAAGGAAAAAAAATATATATATATAGCCATTTACATTGACTGGTGCTACATGTGCATGCTGCTATTTGGAAAGAAAGAGGCCACTTGACCACCTTAAGGTCCCCAATCAAGTATGGTGATCAAATCCTTAGTCTCTTGGAGGCAGTCCATCTACCTGCTGAGGTTTCAGTCTCCCATTGTAAAGGACACCAAAAAGGGAGCACAGAAGTGGCATGAGGGAACCAAGCCACCAATCAGGCAGCATAAGAGAGCAGGATTACAGAACAATGACCTAATAGGGGTTGCCACCTTAGTTCCACAGACTAATTTGCCAGAAACTCCTTCATATACTGAAGGTGAGACTCTTAATACCAAGAGTGAGGGCTTTCAAGATCGTATGGGGTGGTTCCAAAAGGAGGGACTCCTTTTTCTGCCTGGGAACCTCCAATGAAGGTTAGTTAACTCCTTGCATGCCACCAAAGGGAAAAGGCCCTCCAAAGATTACTAGAAATGTCCTTCAGAAGAACAGGCCTCCAAAGGACTATAAGGCAAGTGGTCTCCTCTTATCCCACTTCCCAATTAAACAACCCCCAGGGAATTCAAAGACCCCAGCTGGCCCAGCCCATCCAATGGCATGAGACCTACCCAGCAGAGGACTGGCAGATGGACTTCACCCAGATGCCAGTTTTTCAAGGGTATAAATATATATTAGTCATGATAGATACATGCACAGGATGGATTGAAGGCTTTCCCACCCAGACTGAGAAAGCTGAGGAGGTGGTAAAAAAAAAAACAAAAACAAAAACAAAAAAACTGCTCCATGAAATCATTTCAAAATATGGATGCTCAGGACATTACAAAGTGACAATGGGACATCATTTACTTCCAAGGTCACCCAAGGGGTCTCTAAAGCACTGGACATTGCTTATTATCTCTATTATGCCTGAAGGCCTCAGTCTTCAGGAAAAGTAGAAAAGAGCCAACCAATTCTTAAAATCAGCAATAAAAAAGATAACCCGGCAGACCTCCCTGGGATGGAAGGAGGCTTTACCAATAGCTCTCCTCCACATCCATATTGCCTCTAAGGAACAGGCTGGTCTTAGTCCCTGTGAGATGCTATATGGGAGACTCTTTATTTATGTCAATTACCTTTTTCTAGATCCAGAGGCTCAGACCATTGGGTCTTATACCATGGTCATTGGGCAATTCCAATAAGATATACACTTGTGGGATGTCAACCAGGGCCCAAAAGATTCTAAAGAGCCACCACTATATGCTCCAGGGACTCAAGTCCTAATTAAAGTCTGGAAAGATGGGTCCTCAAAGGCTCAACTCCAGCCCACATGGAAGGGCCCCTACGCTGTAATACTTTGTACTCCTACAGTTGTCAGGGTACCAGAACTTGACGCTTAGCTTCACCTACTCACGAGTCAAGCCATGGAAGAAAATGGAAGAGGACACTCAATACACCAGTAAGCCCCTTGAGATCCTGGATACCTATTCAGGACAACAAATGAGTGTCATTCTAATGAACACCCCCAAAATTAAGTTTCAGGGGATAAGATTTCTCAAGATGGCTCTAAAGAGCCAGCACAGCTTGGTAGGGACAACATAAAATAGACAGGAGATAGATCTCCTGATCCCTGAACAAGGAGGGACTTGAGCCATCTTGAATGAGACATATTGTTTGCCCGTACTAATCTCTGTTATCCCCATATTGATGCTGCTTATGATTGCTCCAAGTATTATCAATTGTCTAGCCAGTTTTGTCCTGCCCAGGTCAACAAGCTACAACATGCAGTGCTAGTTCAACAAGGATGTATGAAACTACAGTGACCACAGAAAATATCACTCACCCTTAGATATACATCACTATAAGGACTCTGAGACTTGAGACTAGCAAGAGGGGGAGGCCCAGTGCCCCTTGCTGTCCCAGCTCAGCAGGAAGTAGCCAGAGAGACCTTGACGCCCCTATTCCCAAAGAATTTGGCCTACCATCTCTTGAGGTGGGCGGTGGGGAATGTTAGGTGGTTAGAATAGAAAAAAGAAACCCAGAATGGTGGTAGCTAAAAGACAAGGAAAAAGCCTGTGAATATAGAACAAAGGAAGGTCCAAGGACTGGAGTGAGACCCTCAGGTAAAGTAAACGGCCCTCCTGGCTAGCCCAATTTACCCAGGGAAGGCTCAGGTAGAGGAGGAAAGCCATATAAAAAGAAGAGACAAAATTGGGCCTCTGGTCTCTCTTCTCTTCCAGTCTTTTGGGTCGGCCTGCCCTCACACCTTGAGTATGTATTTTCCTTTGCTTGCCAAATAAAACTGAGCTGTAGTACTGGTCCGTCTGTTGCTTCAAATTTCACTGCAGCAAGACAGAACCGAGGAAATTACAAACTCCCATGACAATATGTAATTTTAAAAAATTTAGAACTGTACTACCTATCTGTAGGCAAAATTATTTTAATATAGTCGATTTTATTTTAAAAAATACATGCAAGTGTTATCATTGAAACACCTAATGAATATAAAAACAGATGTTTTACATTGTTTCTGTACTAAGATATCAACATCCACTTTGTGTTTTAAACTTGTTGCACATCTTAATTCAGACTAGCGACACATTTCAAGGGCTCAATAGCTACAAATAATTAATAGATACCATATTGCATGTATAATTCCAGGCACTCAAACATGACATATTCATAATTTCTGATTATCCCAATAGATATGTGGAAATTAAGAGACAGGAGTAAAGATCTCAGGTTTAAAATCTAATAACACTTCAAAACCAAAAAGAGAGGTAGGTTATTAGCTATTAACATACAACCCTGATTCATTACTTATGTATGAAATCATTGAGTGAAAACTTTTTTTTTTTTTGATGTGGCCATTCTAGTGTTATCAAGCTCAGATGACATCAACAGATGTCTTAAACTATAGCCTGACTGAGAAAACAAGTGAACAGTGACCAAAGGCCTTAGCTGCCTCTAAAACAGAGCCTTCATATTCAGCAATACTAGTATTTATCTCCCTTTCATTCCTCCAGTTTCAGAAAATGATCTTTTAGGGTTAGTGTTTCACCCATGTTCTTAATCTCTTTTCCTCTCACGTATTCTAGGATCTTAATTCATCAAACTTTCCCTCACTTTTTTGGATCTGCAAAATACTTCTTTCACACAGACACTTTCTTAAAGCAAAGTTAAATGTTTGCTAGTCCCTGTCACAAGTAACCCCCCTGCAGGGCTACATTTTCCACAGGTTAAATATCCATCTTTGTCCTATTCACATTCATACTTTATTTTTTATTTTATTTTATTTTTAAACTTTACATAATTGTATTAGTTTTGCCAAATATCAAAATGAATCCGCCACAGGTATACATGTGTTCCCCATCCTGAGCCCTCCTCCCTCCTCCCTCCCCATACCAACCCTCTGGGTCGTCCAAGTGCACCAGCCCCAAGCATCCAGCACCGTGCATTGAACCTGGACTGGCGACTCGTTTCATACATACTTTAAAAATGACTGCTTTCCTCATGTTCTTACTTAGCACTTTGCCCACTGTAATCCATCTCTTATTTTTCCCATTTCAAATACTCTTTGCAGTATTGACTATCGTACTCCCTTTCTGTTTTATCCAGTGGACTTTCCCTAGTGCTTAAATATCTGGACACTTAAAAAACATGCACATCGGACTATGGCATTCTTAAAATTCTCTCTTTTATCTGTAGGTTAAACTCTTCTACATGACTAAAGATAAATTGATTTATTGAACAAAAGGATCAATCCTTTTTATTTGACCTGTCCCTTCAATGCTGGTATTCAATGTCCCTTCTCTCTGGTTCAATTCTTGTCAATTTACTTCTGCAATTTGGCATTCTTTCTATAAGTAATATCTTGCATGACTTTTGTCTCACATGTAACTTAAAGGCTAAAGTTCACAAATATATAGCTAAATTAATGTCTAGCCTTATAGACGATGATAAAGAAGATGATGATAATAATGATGTCTTTCAGCCAAAGCCCACCAAGTGCTCTCCTATAGCTGAACACAGTTGGATTTACTGTTCACTCCAGTGAAGGAGAACACATGAGTGGAGCTGAGGGAAGCATCAGTAAGAGGAGTTTTGAAAGGAATTAAAAGATTGGGTTTGTCTTAGATAATTTTGAGGAGAGTTCAAGGAAATTGAGTTTGACTCTGAATTGGAAGCTATTGGAAATCAGGCCTAAATCTGTGATAGAGTATCTTAATCTAGAAGGAAGGAACTATAAACTGAGGCTAAGGCTCTGATTGATAAAGAAGAGCAGCTTGTCATATCAGCCCTGAGAAGGGTTGCTTTTGGCATTTCCAGTTTGTATAATGACCATATTTTTGTTTATGCTTATACATGACTATGAAGCGGTCTTAATTTTATGTTTTTGTCTCACTTCATTATAGTCACAAAGTGACCTTGTTGGATCTTGGCATTTTTCATGAGATTGCTTTTATTCATAAGAGAATATTATGTCCTTAGCCAGATCAGCCAAATGCCAGGTCAGCTCCTAACAACACCAACTCCTTGCTGTTGAGTCAGCTCAGATCAGATCAGTTGCTCAGTCGTGTCCAACTCTTTGCGACCCCATGAATTGCAGCACGCCAGGCCTCCCTGTCCATCACCAACTCCCAGAGTTCACTGAGACTCACGTCCATCGAGTCAGTGATGCCATCCAGCCATCTCATCCTCTGTCATCCCCTTCTCCTCCTGCCCCCAATCCCTCCCAGCATCAGAGTCTTTTCCAATGAGTCAACTCTTCGCATGAGGTGGCCAAAGTACTGGAGTTTCAGCTTTAGCATCCTTCCTTCCAAAGAAATCCAAGGGCTGATCTCCTTCAGAATGGACTTGTTGGATCTCCTTGCAGTCCAAGGGATTCTCAAGAGTCTTTTCCAACACCACAGTTCAAAAGCATCAATTCTTCCGTGCTCAGCCTTCTTCACAGTCCAACTCTCACATCCATACATGACCACAGGGAAAACCATAGCCTTGACTAGATGAACCTTTGTTGGCAAAGTAATGTCTCTGCTTTTGAACATGCTGTCCAGGTTGGTCATAACTTTCCTTCCAAGGAGTAAGCGTCTTTTAATTTCATGGCTGTAGTCACCATCTGCAGTGATTTTGGAACCCAGAAAAATAAAGTCTGACACTGTTTCCACTGTTTCTCCATCTATTTCCCATGAAGTGGTGGGACCGGATGCCATGATCTTCATTTTCTGAATGTGGAGCTTTAAGCCAACTTTTTCACTCTCCACTGTCACTTTCATCAAGAGGCTTTTGAGTTCCTCTTCACTTTCTGCCATAAGGGTGGTGTCATCTGCATATCTGAAGTTATTGATATTTCTCCCAGCAATCTTGATTCCAGCTTGTGTTTCTTCCAGTCCAGCGTTTCTCATGATGTACTCTGCATATAAGTTAAATAAACAGGGTGACAATATACAGCCTTGACGAACTCCTTTTCCTATTTGGAACCAGTCTGTTGTTCCATGTTCAGTTCTAATTGTTGCTTCCTGACCTGCATACAAATTTCTCAAGAGGCAGATCAGGTGGTCTGGTATTCCCATCTCTTGAAGAATTTTCCACAGTTGATTGTGATCCACACAGTCAAAGGCTTTGGCATAGTCAATAAAGCAGAAATAGATGTTTTCCTGGAACTCTCTTGCTTTTTCCATGATCCAGCGGATGTTGGCAATTTGATCTGTGGTTCCTCTGCCTTTTCTAAAACCAGCTTGAACATCAGGAAGTTTACAGTTCATATATTGCTGAAGCCTGGCTTGGAGAATTATGAGCATTACTTTATTAGCGTGTGAGATGAGTGCAATTGTGTGGTAGTTTGAGCATTCTTTGGCATTGCCTTTCTTTGGGATTGGAATGAAAACTGAAAACTTTTCCAGTCCTGTGGCCACTGCTGAGTTTTCCAAATGTGCTGGCATATTGAGTGCAGCACTTTCACAGCATCATCTTTCAGGATTTGGAATAGCTCAACTGGAATTCCATCACCTCCCCTAGCTTTGTTCGTAGTGATGCTTTCTAAGGCCCACTTGACTTCTCATTCCAGGATGTCTGGCTCTAGGTCAGTGATCACACCATCGTGATTATCTGGGTCGTGAAGATCTTTTTTGTACAGTTCTTCTGTGTATTCTTGCCATCTCTTCTTAATATCTTCTGCTTCTCTTAGGTCCATACCATTTCTGTCCTTTATCAAGCTCATCTTTGCATGAAATGTTCCTTTGGTATCTCTGATTTTCTTGAAGAGATCCCTAGTCTTCAGTATAAGCAGATGATTTTTTCCCCCCTCTTTCTCAATAGCAATGATGGTAGTGATGCTAATAACAGGTATGTTAAGTCTTATGGTCCCCATAACATTACAAGGTAGGTCCTATGATTTTTCTTTGTTTTAAAAAGGAGGAAATTAAGACCCCAGGAACGGCATAACTTAAGAAAGTGACAAAGCTGATAATTTGTAGAGACCAGCTATATCAGTTACATCTTACATACCATTGCATAGCTTCTCAACTGCATTGTCTCTAGGACTTGGCGACTTATTTTGTATTATCTTCCTTGTGATTGATTCTCACAGGTACAACTCAACAGTATCTTCTGTGCATGCTGTATTTCTCTTGATTCCTGTACCAGGTCATCTCTGCTCCCACTGAGGTCCTTTGGTATCTTGGTGTGAAGCTGATAGGAGAACTAAAGGATAATTGTACATGAGGTGTACAATTATAGGTTTCAGAGTGAAAATTTCACTAATGTTGTTGAGACCTGGTTGAATAGTCTCTTTTTCTTCTTCTACATGAACTATCTTGAAATGCAAAATTTACATGGCCTCTTAGAGGATTCTCCTTTAATCAGAGTGTCAAGTGTGCTTGACTTAATATTGAATGTTTGCTTCCCCTATATCAATGACTCATTCAAATTTCTCCTCATTTCTGCTTCCCTGGAATTGTATGCCTAATAAATTAGTGGTATTTAAGCTTTTACATCAGGTTTTGCTGTTTGGAGAAGCCAGGCAGTCTGAATTCAGTGTGTGAAACCTCCTTCTGGATTGTCTAGTCTCCTTCCGAGCAGAGAGGTTGAAAACCTCGGCTTTAAGAGAAAAGAAATCTCAGTTGGTATCTGGATATTGCCCCTCATAAGCAATGTGACTTTGAACAATTTGTCTGATCTTTCTTATTCTGTCTTAAAAATTGTGGATAACAGTACAGTTGACACTTCAACAACACAGATTTAAGCTGCACACGTCCACTTAACTGGGTGTTTTTCAATAAATATGTACTATAGTACCGTGTAATCAGAGGTTGGGATGGATCAGTGGATATGCAACCACCAATACAAAGGATTAATTGTAAAGCTATACATGGATTTTTGACTTTTTAGGGTGGAGAATCATTACCCCTAAGCCCTTGGGTTGTTCAAGGCCCAACTATACTAATTCTAAATAGCATTACCTCCTTACAATGAGTTAGGACAAATTTAATAATGTTTGCTCTGACTAGCACACTAATACATAATAACATACATATCATCCTCAGCTTATGATAGGGCTTGTCCCAATAAACCCATTGTAATTTGAAAATGTTGTAAGTCTAAAAATGCATTCAGTATACCTAACCTGGAACTTCCTTGGTGGTCCAGTGGCTGAAAGTCCACCTGCCAATGCAGGGAACATGGGTTCTATCCCTGGTCTAGAAGGATTCCACATACCATGGAACAACTGGGCCAGTACATCACAACTACAGACCCCAGGCTCTAGAGCCTATGTGCTGCAACTACTGAGGCCTGTGTGCCCTGGAGCCTATGCTTTACAACAAGAGAAGTCATGGCAATGAGAAGCCTGTGCATTGCAACTAGAGAGTTAGCCTGGCTCACCACAACTAGAGAAAGTCCACATGCATCATTGAAGACACAGCACAGCCAAAAAAAAAAAAAGATACACCTAACCTACTGAGCATCATAGCTTAGCTTGCCTTAAAAGTGCTCAGAACGCTTAAATTAGCTTACAGTTGGGCAAAAGTATCTAACATAAATCCTATTGTATATAAAGTATTGACTGTATCATGTAATTTATTGAATACTGTCCTGAAAGTGAAAAACAGAATAGTCTTATGGATACAGAATGGTTGTAAAAGCGTCAGTTCTTTACCCTCATAATGGCATGACTGAACAGGAGCTGTGATTTGCTGCCACTGTCCAGCATCACAAGAGAGTATTGTACTGCATATTGCTAGCTGAGGAAAATCAAAATGCAAAATTTGAAGGATGATTTCTACTGAATGCATATTGCTTTTGCACCATCGTGAAGTCATATTGTAAGTTGAACCATTGTAAGCCAGGGACTGTAGATGTAAGGATTATCTTTATTATCATTGTTAATATCCCGCAAAACATGCTCCTTCTCCTGTGTTCCAATATTTGCTAGTGTTAATACTATAACCTACCACCCAACTAAACAAATCTTAAGGAAATCATTGACTCTTTCAACCCTTCTTCAACCCCTTTCCCCTGCAAATTTCCGCCACATAATTGCTCAATATATCAGTACTTATTTTATCCCTCAAATTTCCCCTCATACCCATTTAAAAATTAACCTTATCATTTTAATTGTGGTGGTCCTAGCCCAGGTCTTTCCACCATCTCACCATAAAGTGCAACTAGTATACCGAGGCAATTGATTTTCCTTGCCTATCACATCACAATCTATAGTTTCTTAATGTTTTAAACCATCATCACATTTCAAGACCAATACTACTATACTGTAATTATTTCTCTACATCTCTCAAGGATTTATCAACCTTGGCCCCTATTGACATTTTGGTATGAATAATTATCCACTGTGAGGGAAAATAAACTTGTATATGCAAAATGTCCTTTGCATTGTAGGACTTATAACAGCATCTCTAGCCTCTATCCAGGCAATAGCACCCTCTCCCCAGTTGTGACAAAGAAAAATGTCTCCAGACATTGCTTTAAGTCCCTTGAGGGGAAAATCATCCTTTATGGACATTCTTTATAGACAGAGGTTGTGTTTTATTGACAGAAACTTCTGACCTAAAGTTCCATGTTGGAAATATGACAAATGTCAAAGGAAACTATGAATAAATGAATGAATTTCTTCTCTAAAATCTGCATTTTTTAATCTCAGGAACTGCCCTTCTGTCTGTGCTTCCTTGGCTTTTGCATTCTGCTATGCATATATCTTTTCCCCCAGTTATATTGTATGATTTCCTTATTTCCTCAGCACCCATATAATGAGTGGAATGTAGAGGTTCTTGATAAATACTTAGTTACATTTACTTAGTAAATTAGCATCTATAAATTAGTCTATTAATATGTTCAGACCACATGTTTTGTAGGTACTATGTAAAAATAGTTGTATTCTGTCACATCATGCAGACCTTTCCCTTTGTAGCACTTTTGCCAACTATAATTAACAGCTAATTGTACTTAGTTATTTAATATCTGTCTATAAATTATGTGAGAGTAAAGCCATGACTTCTTTTTTGTTTTGCCCCCCAGGTGGCTAAAACAAAACTTTGAGCAGAGTAACATATTCAGTAAACTGAAAATCTTTGTCCAATGAATGAATGAATGAGTGAATGAAACAGATTCATGCTGCTGCTATATGAAATGAAAAATTTATGCCCATGGAGAATTAGGCTCAATATATGTATCATGGTTCACTGATTTATGTGATGCATCAGTATTTGAACCCATATTGTATTATGTAGTTTTAGAAAGTTTCATCTTTGTCAAATTAGTGAAAAAGTAATTTGTCCCTCTAAATCACCTCACAAAATAGAGAATTTGAGGCTGTCATAAGTCAATGCACATGTTTGATATCCCAGGCTTGCAATCTCCAGTAGCTCAGCATGTTCATTTTTTTTTTCCAGTACTAATGAATTAGCCCGCAATCTTAATTGACATATTGACCTTGAAAACTCCACAAAATGATCTCATCTGCCAGCCCATTATCTATGGCTTTATTAGCCAAGGAAATTTGACAATAAAACATGAAACAGTCATAATTAATCTATATACTGATACTATAAATTATACTTCTATCAAATAAAAGTAACCAGCATAATCCTGATCACTGGATCTCATAAAAATATTTTGGTCTTATATTCCAAATAGAAAAGCTTTGTTCTGTTATTGTCTGAAACTACTTCTTAACCCATAATTTTTTCATCTCAAAAATGAATGTTTTATAAGCATCTCAAGGAACAGAGTATTGTTGAAGATCTTAAGTTTAGTGTCTTTTAAAGAATGTGCCCACATCAGAGGAAACCAGCATGCTATCTTAAAGAATATTAAGACTAAGATGGAAAAAAAAAATCTCCTTCATATATATTGCTGTGTATTTTCTTTCCTTATGGTGGATTCCTGTAGTTCCTGATAGGGATCCCAATTTTAGAATATGCAGTAGATATCTATACTATTGAAGTTAAAGCTAAAAATTGTTCAGGAGGAGCTGAGATATGGCCTTTCATTTAACAAGAAATTGAAAGCAAAGAAATTATAGTAAATATCTACAATAAATGACCTCTAATGGAAGTGTGCCATATTTTTTACTAACGGACTTAGAATGTTCTGATGGAAATATTATGTCAAAACAAATTTGAAAGTGATCCTAACCATAAGCAGTCATATTAGGCACCTGTTGACTCTTCTCTATCTTTCATAACTTAATGAAAAAGACAATCTTTTCTCACAGAAGTGTATAACTGTGTTCCCAATAGGGAGTAAAAATTACAAAAGTAATAAATTGTTCTTTCAACTTAAAAGCTACCCATATCTATGTGGACATTTTATTTTAGCTGAGAGTTTCTCTATTATGCATGCCTTTCTTGCTTTTCAGCTTTTAACACACAAGTATTTTCCAGGACATAAACTGAGTTATTATTTTGTTTATTTCTAGTGCCAATAGAGTCAAATTTCCAAGATACTTATGCTTAGTCTTCTGTTTCCCTTTCTAACCTCATTCCCATTTGTCTCTTTGTTCCTGTCCTTGCAACTCTAAACAATGTGAAAGCACCCAAACTGCCTCAACATGCAGAGTTTCTGGTGGTGCTGTTGCCTCTGCCTAAAATGAAGCCCCCACTGTTTGTGTTCCTGGAAAGTTCTTCTTTGCCTTTCAAATTTCAGCTCAAACCAGCACTCTTCCTCTTTGAAGCTGCCATTGACTCTTCCCAGGCAGACTTAGGGGCTTATTCTTTCACACCGGCTTTGACCATTTCATCCCCTTTCTACTGTAGAAAGCAAATTATCAGAGGTTTAGTGTCAATATCAGTGGACCCGGAAGTGTTACTTGCCTCTGTACTGATTAGACAGCATTTAGGAAATATCTTTAATTCTTGACCCTTGAGCAACATTGATGAATAAGAGCACACACACAGAATAAAAAAGTCTTACAGCCATTATAACATGAACTTCCATTTCCACAGTTATAAAATGGTGATCATAATATCTGGTACTTTTATAAAACTGCAGTAAAATAACACATAAAAATGCTTTGTTGCCTTGAAAAATACATTTTTCTAAAAGTGTTCCATGCCTGTTTTACCAACTTCACTCTCCTATTTACTGCCCACCATCTTGAAAAAATAGACTCCCCTCTGTGCACTCATTTCCTCTGGTTATAAATAAACTTGTAATGAAATTACTATATTTTATTTTTACATTTTAATTTTTATCTCCTTGATTGAATATAAGCTTCTTAATGTCAATTATTTGTGAAATTATTCCTATATTCTTTAATTCCCACAAGTAATACTAAGCCCATAATATATAGTCTTTGAAGGAATATGAAGAAGAATAGAAAAAAAATTAGTTTCCACCAAGGGAAAATATTATTGTGTTGTTTCAAATAGCTAAAGGGCCCCAATAGGCCCTTCATCATGTGTAGCTCCAAATGGTAACCCAAAAAAAAGCATAGGTAAGAGATTTCATTTCACTACTGGAAGGATGGTGAGAATTATAGGGGAAAAAAAAAACAAAACCATCTGTTGTCCCAGTATCTAAATAACCTCTGTTAATTGAAATATAAGAAAGTAATTCATACAAATGACTAGTAAATAGAAATGATTAGAAATACATAAACTAAAAACAAAAGCCTAGTTTTATCTTTTTGAAAACCACTCTTTATAATATCCTTCAGGAAGGCATTCTGCATATGTGTGTATTTATGAAGGTATTCACATTTTACACTGGAGGTAGTCCACCTATTTCCTGTTCTGAAACCCCTGTCTTTTATATAAATACATAATATCCAATTTCAGTTCCTTATTGGTAAATATTAGATTATTGAGTTTATTTGTGAATGTGTACAGTGTTGTTATGGGCAGGATATTTGTGCATGCATGATACTTTGAAATATCTATCTTGGAGAATTTTTCTAAAGATTTTATGTTAAAAGGAAACCAAAGAAATGGACGTTCTTGTGAGGTAACAAGGGCGTCATCAGTGTAACTTTTCAGAGGCTTTTCTTTAGGTTATTCCTGCACTGCAAGTGAAATTAGACTAAATGATTCTTAAGACCTCTTCGTAATTCTAACATAATAATCAACAAATTTGTCTGTTGCTATTTACACCAAGTAGTTCTTCTCAACCTTAACTGTATATTACAGTAACCTTGAGAGTTTTTTAAAAATATAAATCCTCAGGTCACAACCCTGATGAATTAAACCAGAACCACTAGAAATGGGACTCAGGCCTCTGTAAGTTTCCTGGGTTATTCTAATGCACATTCAATGTTGAGAATTACTGATATAAATGTCATGTTATTAACATTGTAAATTTGAAAAATAAAAAGAATGACAGCAGCAAGGTACAAGAGCTTTAAGGAACTGAGTTTTGTATCTTCTACCAAAATGTGGGGAGTATAAGAGTAACTTAAAGAGCAGAAACAAATTAGAGAGAACCTTAGGCAAGGCTAGTACAAGACTTTGGTAAATGCTGGTAATTTTCTCAGAGAAAATACTCCTCTTTGTCACTTTTCTCTCTGCCTGTGCCATACACAGAAGAGGAAAGGGTCCATATCTGCCTGCACTCTTTCTCATTGTTATTCATTGGTCCAAGGAAGCTGAGATGGGCATCTCAGTTTATTTAATCAGTGGTTCTCTACAAGAAGGTTAGGAATCATCTCTGTGTATCAGAACTGATATGTAGCAATGTCCATCAGAAGAGATTAGTAGGCTTCTGTCAGGGTAGACGCTTCAGGGTAGAATGAAAGCTGAAGCTGGGTTAAGTAATTGGGTTCTTGTTCAATAAAAGTGCCTGTTTGTGCTGTGTAATGAAAGATCTTTGGTGCAATAGATGTCTGAATCCAAATACCCTTTGGATTTTCTGATGGATAAAGAGATAAGGGTGAAAGGGATTTAATTTAGAACTATTGAAAAACTTTAAAGAGATTAGAAAAATTGGTAAATGCACTTTCTTTTTAAAAATCAGGATTCTTTGTTACTTATCAGGATTAGTTATTTTTTAAAAAAATTGACAACAACACTTTTTTGTTAGTTTTGTTTCTACTGTCTTTTTTCCCCATTTCTGTTTGTCATCATTAACTGACCTTTAAGACTCAGGTTATGAAGACGATAATGGAGAACTGTTATCTCCCAGCCCACAGACCCTAACCTGAATTTAGGAAATGGTAACACTTTCAGGTCTCACTGAAGTGTCACCTCAGAGTGGTAGGCAGAGCATTGGTGAATAGACTTATTTCCATAAAGTCAATACTCACTACTAGTATATCTGAGCTTCTGTTAAAAAAGAAATTGGCATTTAAACTAATATTTTTAAAGAGTGTACTCTAAAAGCATATTTAAACCAAAAAATGTTTATGAGATATCAGAGCAGTGTAGGTGTGAAGTGGGTGGTATTTGGTGAAACATATTAATCTTAATAAAATCATTTGTGTTTTGGGCATTTTAAAACTTTGTCCCAGATAATTTTAATAAGTGATTATTTGAATCTACTTACTTTCTTTGGGATAATAAATTATGTTAGAGAAATGAGTAATAAAAAACACCTTTACTTTTCATTTTACTCATCTTATCTAACCTGATTAGATATAAGCCTTTTATTGGGGAGGGCCTAAGTCATGAATTCACAACTCAACAGAGAAGGAAAAGAAATCTCTTGACTGGACATAATCTCTATGTAAACTCATTTGTTTTTGTTCAGTTGCTAAGTCATGTCTGAGTCTGTGACCCCATGAACTGCAGCATACCAGGCTACCCTGTCTTTCACTAGCTCTTGAAGTTTGCTCAAACTCATGTCCATTGAGTTGGTGATGCCATCCAATCCTCCTTCACCTCTGTATCCTCTTGCCCTCAGTCTTTCCCAGCATCTGGGTCTTTACCAATGAGTCAGCTCTTTGCATCTGGTGGCCAAAGTATTAGAGCTTCAGCATCAGTCCTTCCAATGAATATTCAGGGTTGATTTCCTTTTGGATTGACTGATTTGATCTCCTTGCTGTCCAAGGGACTCTCAAGAGTCTTCCCCAGCACCACCATTTGAAAGCCTCAATTCTTCAGTGCTTAGCCTTCTTTATGGTCCAACTCTCACATCTGTACAAGACTAAAAAACAAACAAACAAACAAACAAAACATAGCTTTGACTATACACACCATTGTTGGCAAAGTGATGTCTCTGCTTTTTAATATTCCCTTTACTACATGGTATGTTATAGGATTTTGGTCTCTGGTGCAAATCACATACTGGTTTTCCTCTTAGCCTCTTCATTTCACATCCATGTGTCATACTCTCTAACCCTCCCTTCACTGAGTGCTCTAGATATTCACAGTTCATATTATTTGGTTCTTTCCTCAGGTTTCCCCCCTTTCCTCCCTTCTCTCTTCTATTTCTCCGCATACACACATATATGTACTTACCCCATTTTATCATTACAGCTCTAATAAATGAACACTTGTTGAAATGACCTTGGTTGCCTTAACCTTGGTGTTGCCTGGCAAGCAACACAAACCAGCTGAGCTAGGAAATACAAACACAGGGTTGAAGCAAAAGTTCAACCTAAAATTTTATGTGTCAGTCTTAGCAGCTCCTAAGCACTTTAGAGATACATTTTCTTTCAGTGGAGGGTCAAAGGCACAACAGATGATGCATAGCAGTGCTGTAAGTGAGAGTCTCTTCTGATGAAAAACATTGCTTGCAGCCTGTGGGTGTCATGTGAGGGATTGAATTAATAATACTTTAAAAAAGAGGCGCTTCTGGAGAGTAACCACCTTTTAAAAAACAAACAAACAACAACAACAAAAAATTCAGGAGTTGGGCTTCCCATTTTCCTCTAAATGAGGAAGGAGACCTTCTCCTTTTTCCCTAACTGTTGACTTCACTTTGGAACTGACAAGTTTAAACAAGATGAGAATTGGATTGCTTCTGCCTATCTCATTCTTTCGGACTCAAGCCGACAATGTAATTAATGTTGCTGTAGGAGAAAGAAAAAGCATTTTTGATGAGTACTTGTTTCCTCTTTGTCTTTTACAGATGCCTTTCTTGAGAGGGTAACTGCTCTTTTTGACATATTAGTAAGGGAGGTATCACACACAAATGCCCTTGATGAATTTGTGTGTGTTAATTTATAGATAAGCCAAGGTTGCCTTTGTCTTTTTTGAAATATTTTTATGGTACACAGAAAGTGAAAGAAATCACATGAACAAACATAGTTTCTTCAACTGGCCCTCCCTATAATGTGTGATTTTCTTCAGCACATTTGCTTTCTGAATGTATTTTTTTGGGGAAATTATCTACAACCAAGTGTTTGTTACACCAATAGTTACCTGGTACCTGTTATAACTAGTTCCCCTCAGTATAGAGTTTCATTTCTTCTTACCTAGATTATCAAAATAGTCTTTCAACAGCATTCCTACAAATTCCAGTGGACTTCCTACCTTCTCTTGTTAGGTTTCATGCTCAAAGTCTTTCAATTTCTCTTTCTTAGTTACCAAGTTAATGATGAATGCCTTATCTTGGCACTCAACATTGTCCATAGATTTCCCACTCTGACACATATATGCTCCAACTTTTGGTCTCTTAATTAAATTATATAATGAGAGTATTCAGGCCTTGCCTATGATATTCAGTTAACATGGGTTGCTTTTGTGGTGCACATATTTACTATTCTACTCATTTATCAAGATCCATCTTAAATGCTGTTTCATTCATAGCGTTTTTTTCCTTTTTTCCCTCATTTACTCTTTCTAGCATCCCATGCCCACCACCTTCTACAACTATGGAGACACCATCATAATTTATTATTTTTTTCTTTCTTTGTTTTTGTACTATGACAAATGCCTAATACCTTGTGATATATTTATCCCCATGCATTTCTATCTGCTCACAAGCACAACAGAATAGGAATAATGTTTCTTTTTATACATAATATAATTACATAATTTTAAGATACGTGTAATGATTTGGATACTTTTTAGAGAATACATAAAAGTCTTTTTCTTACCTTCATTTTTAAAGAGCCTGATTAGATTATTATGACAAAAATCTAGTGAGGATACATTTGATGTCTTCTGTAAACAAACATATTCTGTCAAGAAGACAAACTCATATCTGTTATCAGTGGCAGCAGATTTTCTTGCTAGTAATAATGGGAAACAGATTAACCTCCTACTTTTTAGTCAAAAGAGGATGAGGGTGTTTATCATGCTTTGACTTGTTGTCGCTGAATCTACAAAGGTAGTTTGGCTCTTTATAGTCAAGGTAATATGTTGTATATTTTCAGGGTTGCAGATGAGGACATTATATTACTTCCCTTGGGAACTTGTCAAAGTGGACATATAATACAAGTAATTATGGATGCAAAAGAAAGAAAATATGGAAAGATAAAAGATGGCTTTAAACACAAACTATCTTGTTACACAGTAGGTGGCATAGCATTCTCTATGGAGAAAGCTATATGTAGAATAAAAATTGCAAGATTCTCATAATTTTGTGATCATAATTGTAATTTGAAATGGTTTCTACTTATAATAGGAATCAATTTTGGTCTTGTGTATCCTAAGTGTATTAGAACTAGTTGAGTTCAGTTCAGTCTCTCAGTCGTGTCTGATTCTTTGTGACCCCATGAATCACAGCACGCCAGACCTCCCTGTCCATCACCAACTCCTGGAGTTTACCCAGACCCATGTCCATCAAGTTGGTGATGCCATCCAGCCATCTCATCCACTGTCTTCCCCTTCTCCTCCTGCCCTCAATCCCTCCCAGCATCAGTCTTTTCAAATGAGTCAGCTCTTCGCATGAGGTGGCCAAAGTATTGGAGTTTCAATTTCGGCATGAGTCCTTCCAATGAACACCCAGGACTGATCTCCTTTAGGATGGACTGGTTGGATCTCCTTGCAGTCCAAGGGACTCTCAAGAGTCTTCTCCAACACCACAGTTCAAAAGCATTAGTTCTTTGGCACTCAGCTTTCTTCACAGTCCAACTCTCATATCCATACACGACCACTGGAAAAAACATAGCCTTGACTAGATGGACCTTTGTTGGCAAAGTAATGTCTCTGCTTTTGAATATGCTATCTAGGTTGGTCATAGCTTTCCTTCCAAGGAGTAAGCATCTTTTAAGAACTATTTAAGCATCTTTAATTTGGGAAAACTGAGGAATATGATAATTATGAGTCATTCTCTTTCAGCATTTAGTTTCTCTTAAATATAAGAAATGTACATAATGAGTTAATTTTAAGTAATAATTTTGTTCTAAAGAATATGTAATTGACTATTTAGAGTATAAAGTAAAATTGTAAAATTTAGATCCATGAATCAAGGTAAATGGGGCATGGTCAAGCAGGAAATGGCAGCATTGAATATTGACATCTTAGGAATCAGTGAACTAAAGTGGACAGGAATGGGCAAATTTAATTCAGGTGACCATTATATCTATTAATGTGGGCAAGAAACCCCTAGAAGAAACAGAGTAACTTTCATAGTCAACATAAGAGTCTGAAATATAGTACTTGGGTACAACCCCCAAAATGAGAGAATTATCTGGGTTTCTTTCCAAGGCAGCATCAGAATAATCCAAGTCTATGCCCCAACCACTAATATTAAAGAAGCTGAAGTAGACCAGTTCTATTAAGACCTACAACACCTTCTATAAATAACAACAACAACAAAAAAGGTGTCCTTTTAATTATAGAAGATTGGAATGCAAAAGTAGGAAGTCAAGAGATACCCAAAATAACAGGCAAGTTTGGCCTTGGAGTACAAAATGAAGCAGGGCAAAGACTAGTAGAGTTTTGTCAAGAGAATAAACTGGCTATAGCAAACACCATTTTACAATAACCCAAAAGATGACTCTACACATGGACATCACCAGATAGTGAAAAACAAAATCAGATTGATTATGTGTTTTTTGCAGCTAGAGAAGCTCCATATGGGCATCAAAAATGAGATGTGGAGCTGAGTGTGGATCAGATCATGATCTTAAGCTCTTTATTTCAAGATTCAGGCTTAAGTTGAAGAAAGTAGGGAAAACCACTAGGGTGTTCATGTACAACCTAAATCAAATCCCTTATGATTATACAGTGGAAGTGACAAATAGATTTAGGGGATTAGATCATGTAGAGAGAGTGCCTGAAGAACTATGGCTGGAAGTTTGTAATATTGTACAGGAGGTAGTGACTAAAACCATCCCAAAGACAAACAAATACAAAAGGGCCAAGTTAGTGGTTGTCTGAGGCTTTACAAATAGCTGAGAAGAGACATGAAAGGCAAGGGAAAAAGGAAAAGATGCACCCAACTGAATGCAGAGTTCCAGAGGATAGCAAGGAGGGATAAGAAGGCCTTCTTAAATGAAGAGTGCAAAAAATAAATGAAAACAATAGAATGAGAAAGACTAGATATCTCCTCAAGTACATTGGACATGCCTAGGGAACATTTCAAGCAAGGATGGGCATGGTAAAGGACAGAAACAATAAGAACCTAAAAGAAGCAGAAGATATTAAAAAGAGGTGGCAAGAATACACAGAAGAACTATACAAGAAAGGTTTTAATGATCTGAATAACCATGATGTGTGGTCACTTACCTAGAGCTGGACATTCTGGAGTGTGCAGTCAAGGGGACCTTATGAAGCATTACTATGAACAAAGCTAGTGGAGGTGATGGAATTACAACTGAGCTATTTAAAATCTTAAAAGTGCAGCACTCAATATGTTGGCAAATTTAGAAACCTCAGCAGCAGTAATAGGACTGGAAAAGATCAGTTTTCATTCCAATTCCAAAGAAGATCAATGCCAAAGAATGTTCAAACTGCCACACAATTGCACTCATTTCACAAGCTAACAAGTTTATGCTTAAAATCCTTCTGGCTTGGCTTCAGCAGTATATGAACTGAGAACTTTTAGATGTGCAGCTGGGTTTAGAAAAGGTAGAGAAAAGAGATCAAATTGCCAACATTTGTTAAATCACGGAGAAAGCAAAGGACTTCCAGGAAAACACCTACTGCTGCTACATTGACTACACTAAAGCCTTTGACTGTGGATCACAACAAAGATCTGTGGGAAATTCTTAAAAAACTGGGAGCACCAGATCACCTTATCTGTCTCCTGAGAAACCTGTATTTGAGTCAAGAAGCCAACTGTTAGTACTGAAGATGGAACAACTGATGGTTCCAAATTGGGAAATGAGTACCCCAAGACTGTATATTGTCACTCTGCTTATTTAACTTATATATAGAGTTGTTGTTGTTCAGTCACTCAGGTGTGTCTGACTCTGTGATCCTGTGGACTGCAGCATGCCAGGCTTCCCTGTCCTTCACCATCTCCCAGAGTTTGCTCAAACTCATGTCCATTGAGTCAGTGATGCCATCCAACCATCTCCTTCACTGTCATCCCGTTCTCCTCCTGCCTTCCATCTTTCCAAGCATCAGGTCTTTTCTAATGAGTCAGTTCTTCGCATCAGGTGACCAAAGTATTGGAGCTTCAGCTTCAGCATCAGTCCTTCCAATGAATATTCAGGACTGATTTCCTTTAGGATTGACTGGTTTGATCTCCTTGCAGTTCAAAGGACTCTCAAGAGTCTTCTTTGACATCACAGTTCAAAAGCATCGATTCTTTGGCATTCAACCTTTTACATATAGCACATCATGTGAAATGCTAGCCTGGATGAATCACAAGCTGGAATCAATATTGCCAGGAGAAATATCAACAACCTCAGATATGCAAATGACACCACTCTAATGGCAGAAAGTGAAGAGGAACAAAAGAGCCTCTTGATGAAGGTGAAAGAGGAGAGTGAAAATGCTGGCTTAAAACAACATTCAAAAAACTAAATTCATGGCATCTGGTCCCATCACTTAATGTCAAACAGATGGGGAAAAAGTGGAAGCAGTGACAAATTTTATTTTCTTGGGCCCCCAAATTACTGTGGGCAGTGGCTCTGTCCATGAAATTAGAAGATGCTTGCTCCTTAGAAAGACAGCTGTGACACACTGAGACAGCATATTGAGATAGTTAATTCTTAGGTAGGTTGACAAGGAGTCTCGGGCCCTCAAGAGGAAGGGGTCCAAAGCCCTCAAGAAGGAGAAAGGGGTCTGGGGCTCTCGAGGAGAAAATAACTCCCCCCCCTACATTCCTTAGTCTTAGTCACATAAGATGGTATTTTCTTTAAGCCCAGAGCTAATGAGTACACAACAAAACAACTCCTCTTAAACTCTGCCTTAGAAAGCATCACTATGAACAAAGCTAGTGGAGGTGACGGAATTCCAGTTGAGCTATTTCAAATCCTGAAAGATGGTACTGTGAAAGTGCTGTACTCAATATGCCAGCAAATTTGGAAAACTCAGCAATGGCCACAGGACTGGAAAAGGTCAGTTTTCATTCCAATCCCAAAGAAAGGCAAAGCCAAAGAATGCTCAAACTACCGCACAATTGCACTCATCTCACATGCTAGTAAAGTAATGCTCAAAATTCTCCAACCCAGGCTTCAGCAATATGTAAACCATTAACTTCCAGATGTTCAAGCTGGTTTTAGAAAAGGCAGAGGAACCAGAGATCCAATTGCCAACATCCACTGGATCATGGAAAAAGCAAGAGAGTTCCAGAAAAACATCTATTTCTGCTTTATTGACTATGCCAAAGCCTTTGACTGTGTGGATCACAAGAAACTGGAAAATTCTGAAAGAGATGGGAATACCAGACCACCTGACCTGCCTCTTGAGAAACCTATTTGCAGCTCAGGAAGCAACAGTTAGAACTGAACATGGAACAACAGAGTGGTTCCAAATAGGAAAAGGAGTACGTCAAGGCTTTATATTGTCACCCTACTTATTTAACTTATATGCAGAGTATATCATGAGAAACACTGGGCTGGAAGAAGCACAATCTGGAATCAAGATTGCCGGGAGAAATATCAATAACCTCAGATATGCAGATGACACCATCCTTATGGCAGAAAGTGAAGAGGAACTAAAGAGCCTCTTGATGAAAGTGAAAGAGGAGAGTGAAAAAGTTGGCTTAAAGCTCAACATTCAGAAAACGAAGATCATGGCATCTGGCCCCATCACTTCATGGCAAATAGATGGGGAAATAGTGAAAACAATGGCTGACTTTATTATTCTGGGCTCCAAAATCACTGCAGATGGTGATTGCAGACATGAAATTAAAAGATGCTTACTCCTTGGAAGGAAAGTTATGACCAACCTAGATAGTATATTAAAAAACAGAGACATTACTTTGCCAGCAAAGGTCCATCTAGTCAAGGCTATGTTTTTTCCAGTGGTCGTGTATGGATATGAGAGTGGGACTGTGAAGAAGGCTGAGCACCGAAGAATTGATGCTTTTGAACTGTGGTGTTGGAGAAGACTCTTGAGAGTCCCTTGGACTGCAAGGAGATCCAACCAGTCCATCCTAAAGGAGATCAGTCCTGGGTGTTCATTGGAAGGACTCATGCCGAAATTGAAACTCCAATACTTTGGCCACCTCATGCGAAGAGCTGACTCATTTGAAAAGACTGATGCTGGGAGGGATTGAGGGCAGGAGGAGAAGGGGAAGACAGCGGATGAGATGGCTGGATGGCATCACCAACTCGATGACCATGAGTTTGAGTAAACTACGAGAGTTGGTGACGGACTGGGAGGCCTGGGGTGCTGCGATTCATGGGGTCACAAAGAGTCGGATACAACTGAGTGACTGAACTGAACTGAACTGAAATGTTATTGCATGTAATTTATTTAACAGATTCTTTATTAGTAGACATTGCTTATAAATTTCAAGTTGACTTTTCTTTGAATTGGAAATTTTGTGACCTTTAACACCCACACATTGTGTTAAGTGATATTGTAAGTACTTAATACTCTGTATTAAATTATTTTCATTGTGAAATACCTACAGTAGCTTTATGTTCCTAACTGACCATTGATGGGCATACTTTATTTATTTGACTGTTAACAATGACATAGCTAAATTTTGCAGTGTGTATGATGTGGTTGGATAAAAGCACACCATTTAAAGACTTCTATATGCATCCTCAAAATTTAGATTACAAAAATTTGGAAATCCTCTTTGCAACTCCCAAATGTAGCTACTTACTATTTGGATGAAATGTTTTTTGTCCTCACCAATCTCCTTTTTTGTCATTTTTCTTCATATAAGATTCACTTTTGTACTTCACTTACCAAATTTTCCTTACTTCATAACCTTTTTTTTTTTTTTTTGATCTTCTTTCTAAATATTTCTTTCTGGTTGTCAAAATTGGACGTCTAAACCATAATTTGTAAATACCAGAGCTATCTTCACCACTTACCTGCATGCTATTTATCCCCTTTAATGTGTGTATTAATGATATCAGTATTTTTCATGCATCGAAAGCAGAATCTTTTTTTTTAGTTCTCTTTTACTCTCCTGCCACCAAATTATTATCACTAATTGTTAAAAATCTATTATAGCTACATCTTTCTTTTTTATTTTCATTGTCATAATGCCAATCAGTTGACAAGGTAGTTTCTGCTTAAGTAGGTGGGAATTGCAATGCAATAAGCTTGAATTGTGTTAGAGTACATGGATCTCAAAGATGCTATGAGCTGTTGGTGCATACAACTGTATAGATGTTAGACAACTATAGAATTAAGCCCAAAAGAGGTACAGTAAAAGAAAAGAGTGAGGAGTTGAAATACTTGTCAAAAACCTATGGCATTCCTTAGGTTGTTTTATTTATTCAGTAATATCATAATTAATCAGCAAACCCCATGAAAGCATGAACCATATATATGTACTCTAGACAATGCCCAGGGCCTTGTACATGGCAGAGCCTTATTAAATATTTATTGAATTATTGAGTGAGCATTGTATACATAATGTCCCAAAGGAAATGATAGCTTGATCATGCTCTAGAATTGTCAGACTAGATGGACAATTAAATTATTTCTGATGTAATATTAACAAACTGAAATGATTATTTACTATATCCCATGTTGTGTATCATATCTGTTGGTATTGCCTGTCTCTTATACTAGACTTTGATTTACACTGTTTCATTTATCTCTGTATCCCTGGCGCTCACAGCATAGTACACACAGCACATCATTGATATTCAACTAATCCTTGTTTTGTGGATAAATAGGTTCAGGTAGAATGCCAGGCTGATAATAATAATGTACAAGGAAAAGTTAGGAAATCAAGGGTATTCAGTGTGGAATGGAGAAGAAAAATACATGCTGTTTTAAAAAATATTTAAATTGTTTTAATATGGGAGAGATATTAAACTTGCTTTATATTGCATCATATTCTTAAACCTGGGTCAACAGGTAGAAGTTCTGGGAACAAACAGTAAAGAAATATGAAACATGAGACAGAGAATTATTATGCTTATTCTTGGCAATACATAGATATATTTAAATATATCTTCTTTAATTTTATAATAACAATATGTAGATGAGATCATAATTATATGTTACAACTGTATTAATTAAAAATGGCACTAGCTTCCATAGTAAACACAACAGTTATTATATTCATCATTAAGTATATGATTATAATGGGCTTCTCAGGTGGTGCTAGTGGTAAAGAACTCACCTACCAGTGCAGGAGGCATAAGAAACCTGGGTTCAATCCCTGGGTCAGGAAGATCCCCTGGAGCAGGGCATGGCAACCCACACCAGTATTCTTACCTGAAGAATCCCTTGGACAGAGGAACCTGGTGAGCTATGGGTCACACAGAGTCAGACATGATTGAAGAGACTTAGCATGCATGTACATGATTATAAATATATTTATAATTAGGTAAAATTCAAAAAATATGTTCTTAATTACCAGATCCCTCCTATGTGGCAATCTAGAGACCCTGGGCTCTTCATATTGTAACTTTTCACTTCTTTATAGCCTCAAGTTCCTTTCATTTAGCCTACAAAATGGGAAAAATAGAGAAGATTATATCTGGGTAGTTTTAAAAGCTAAAAGCAGTATACATCATTCTCTCTCGGGTTGATTTGAAATCAGTCTTACTGCCCCCTGTAACTTCCTGAGAAAGGCACTCAGGTCGTGTGCAATGATAGGAAGAAGAGTTTAGAAGACAGACATATATCCAGTCTCTACTAATATATACCTACTTAAGACTTGGAATTTAAGTAGAGTTCTGTGTGGTGGCAGAATCACCAGATTCTTTCTGAAATGGTATGATGTCATCATTCACTTGCCAGGAGCTAATTGTATGTAAACAGATCCAGGATAGCTACTTATCAGACTTGTTATTTGAGTCCTCATTGCCACCTACCTGTGAGTTATCCCTTCTGACTTCATTCTTTGGTTTAATGTAATGCATAGATGGTATTTACTTTCAAGACAAAATGACTTCTAATGTCTGTCCATATAACTTCAAGATTAAATGCCAGCCCTGGGTGTATGTTGCTTAATAGGCAATGAAGAGATCCTTGAATGTTTTAATTAAGAGAATGACTGGATAAAATCTACATTTTAAGAATACTATCCTCTTCTGTTAGAGTGTAACGGTAAAATATGAAATAAACAATTGAAAGATAATTAAATAAAGTTATTTTACTTCATTTAGTATGTACTGATAAATAATCCTTAATAATTTGAATAGTCCAGATTGCTAACATGTGTGATTTACAAAATATTTTAATTCCACTTATGTATCTAATTATAAATCTTTAGACCAAAAAATCTGCTGTTTTGAGATTGAAAATATGACAGGGTGAATGTATTTGCGTTTATAATTCTTACATTAAAGGAATGGAAAAAATGAAATAAAGTTAAATAGGTATATAGTTCTCTCTGTCCTTTCCTTGAGATTTCTATTTAAAAAGTCAATAGTCACTCTTACTATTACTAATTAAAACATTGTGCTGAACATATATTCATCTATTTTTTCCATTTAGGAAGTTTCCCTTTATGGTTGTTATAGTTATTTAGTTGATAAATCATGTCTGACTCTTTTGCAGCCCCATGGACTATAAGCCCACCAGGCTCCTCTGTCCATGGGATTTTCCGGGTAAGACTATGGGAGTGGGTTGCCATCTCTTCTCCAATGGATCTTCTTGATCCAGGGATTGAAGCAGTGCTATATTTTTATTTCCAAAAGTTTTTATCTTCATAAACTTTCCATGAATACTGTTCTTGATAAATTTTTATTTTTTACTTATAGTCATTTATGGATAAACGGGGCTCCCCTGGTGGCTCAGATGGTAAAGAATCTGCCTGCAATGTGGGAGACCTGGGTTTGATCCCTGCATTGGGAAGATCCCTGGAGGAGGGCATGACAAACCACTCCAGTATTCTTGCCTGGAGAATCCCCATGGACAGAGGAGCCTGGACGGGTACAGTCCACGGTGTCACATAGAGTTGGACATGACTGAGCGACTAAGGACACCACATGTATAAGCAATTTTATATATTTATTCTGCCAATCTTATCAAGCCAATCTATATAATATTAGTTCTTCATATGTAATTTTGTCTTTCTTCAAATATTATGTATGATATAACATTGTTATCTTTTTGAGGCTAGAAATCACATTTCTAATTATTTTATCTCCAGTGTATAATAACTAACAAAGAATTGTACATTCAAGCAGTATACAAAAATAACAGTGCATAAAAATATACATAAAATACAATAATTTATAAGCATATTGTTAAAATCTATAAATTACATAAGTGATAAGTGAAGTCGCTCAATCGTGTCTGACTCTTTGCGACCCCATGGACACCAGGCTCCTCTGTTCATGGGATTTTCTAGGCAAGAGTACTGGAGTGGGTTGCCATTTCCTTCTTCAGGGAATCTTCCCGACCCAGGGATCGGGCCGAGGTCTCCCGCATTGTAGACAGACGCTTTACCACCTGAGCCATCAGGGAAGTCCCCGATAAATTATATAAAAATCTGTATATTAAAAAGAAGTTCTTATGTTCTTGTTGAGAAACTGACTCAATTGCATTTATGTAGTAGAGAACATTTTCTTAATATAATTTAAGGGTTATTTATACTTGTGTAAAATATATGTTAAAACAACAGGGCTTTAGGTAGTGAAGAATTGTACTTTTTAAATAATATAAATCATATATGAGAAGCATTGTAGCATTTGGAAAATGAGAGATTAACTATTGGATAAGCACAGAAAAGTTCAATTTTTTAACAGTTCAATGAGTTGTTTGTGATTCTTATCATATAGACTCTAGAATCATGGAAGATAATATTGTAGAAAAATATCAGCATCTGTCTTTGTATAAGTTCTCTCTACAAACTAAGTTATCCTTTCTCCCTAAATGATCAGTGTCATCATGACCCTATTGGTACAGAATTAAGGTACTTTAGCTCAGTAATCTATAATAAGCCATTTTTAGTTCTGTTTTGGAAAATTGATTTGCCATGACCTGAATTCTGTAACAGTAGTAACTAGATCCCAATTTTAAGCCCCTTTATCTAGATCTCACAAGTCTCTAGGCCTCTTAACTCAGAACCTTGAATCCTGTTGTTCTCTATTTGTTCCTGTCGAAAACCTTGTTACCTGCTTCCCAACTTTTCTTATGCTAATTGTTTGTTTTCCTACTTGCTAGAATCTCACAATGTTGCTTCTTTTAAGACAGCCCTTTCCTATGTTTGAAATACCTATTGGATTACACTTTTCCACTGTATTAGACTTTTTTCATAAAGTTATGCCCAACTGTTTGCCTAGATTGCCAGATCTTTTACCCTGCCCTCTCAATCCGTATCCATGGGATTTATGAAAACAATAAAAACCTTACATTGTCCTACTAAATCCTGACTAAAACAATCAGAGAAATGTAAAGAAGAAAATTTGTGTTAACTGTGGAATTTTGTGGCGGATTCTTGCCGTGCACTAAATGTTTGTCATGCATAATACATGTAGCTGCCAAGTCACTTTAGTCGTGTCCGACTCTGTGCGACCCCATGGACTGCAGCCTACCAGGCTTCTCCATCCATGGGATTCTCCAGGTAAGAACACTGGAGTGGGTTGCCATTTCCTTCTCCAATACATGTAGAGACAGACTGAAATAAAATATTGGCAAAAGTGATTGTGGTGAATAGCTTTCAAGAGGTGTGACAGAACATATCAGTATTCATTAACTTTGTTGTATAAGATCTGGAGGTCAGAGAACATTGGGGTAGCTGTGTATCCTTCTTTTAGATTCTTTTAAGCTTTATATTAGTGTTCTGGGTGAGTGCTCCAAGAACACAATGGCCACTGGAAACATAGAACTGGTTGTAAATATCTCCTGCTGCTGCTGCTGCTGCTAAGTCGCTTCAGTTGTGTCCGACTCTGTGCAACTCCATGGACTGCAGCCCACCAGGCTCCCCAGTCCCTGGGATTCTCCAGGCAAGAACACTGGAGTGGGTTGCCATTTCCTTCTCCAATGCATGGAAGTGAAAAGTGAAAGTGAAGTTGCTCAGTCATGTCCAACTTAGCAACCCCATGGACTGCAGCCCACCAGGCTCCTCTGTCCATGGGGTTTTTCCAGGCAAGAGTACTGGAGTGAGGCGCCATTGCCTTTTCCAAAATATCTCCTGGATGTAGTCAAATTCTTCTGTGATCCTCTGAACAATATTACAAGAATGAGGGTCCTACACAGTTACCATTTAGCCAGAGTTGATTTGGGGTTAAGCAGAAAACTAGAAAGAATAATCTAGCAGTTTTGTCAAATCCAGAGACAACACTTTATTCTTTCGGTCTGTTCACATATGCTGCTGCTGTATAGTCGCTCAGTCACGTCCAACTCTTTGAAACCCCAAAGGCTCTACCCCTCCAGGCTCTTCTGTCCCTGGGGATTCTCCAGGCAATAATACTGGAATGGGTTGCCATGCCCTCCTCCAGGGGATCTTCCCAAACCAGGGATCAAACTCAGGTCTCCTGCATTGCAGGCAGATTTTTTACTGCCTGAGCCACTAGGGAAGCCCAAGAATACTGAAGTGGGTAGTCTATCCTTTCTCCAAGGGATCAAACTGGGGTCAGTCCAGGAATCAAACCAGGGTTTCCTGCATTGCAGGTGAATTCTTTACCAGCTGAGCTACCAGGCAAGCCCATCCATATATGCTGCTAAGTCTACTAAGTCGCTTCAGTCGTGCCTAACTCTGTGTGACCCCATAGACGGCAGCCCACCAGGCTCCCCTGTCCCTGGGATTCTCCAGGCAAGAACACTGGAGTGGGTTGCCATTTCCTTCTCCAATGCATGAAAGTGAAAAGTGAAAGTGAAGTCGCTCAGTCGTGTCTGACTCTTAGCGACCCCATGGACCGCAGCCTACCAGGCTCCTCCATCCATGGGATTTTCCAGGCAAGAGTACTGGAGTGAGGTGCCATTGCCTTCTCTGATCCATATATGATAACCCTACAAATTCTCTACTGGCTTTTGGGTCCTAAAACTGATAATGTAAAAGAAAAAATGGCTTTGCAGCTGAACATATTGTTGGAGGAGTCCCTATGCACAGTGAATCATCTTTCTTCTTCTGAGAGCAAAACTCAGCCTTTGCTCATAATAAACATTTTCAAAAAGGAAAATAATGATAACATTAAGCTTATGTATTTTTCATCAATAAATGAAGACTATAACCTTCAGAAGACTGAATGTATTTTTAAAAATAAATTTTAACTACAAAAAATAGAAAATAATTGGAAAATATATGGCTTAGGAGTTGGATATTTCAAAATATGAATGTTAAAAAATAAATATTCAACCCAAGTATTGTAAAATTGGAACAAAAAGGGGACAGATTTTATTACAGAAGTTTGTTCAGAAATTCTATGAAGGATGAAGTTGAGGATCTCTTTCAAACTGTTGAGAGAATAATAAAATACAATTAATAAGGGAAAGGACAATAGATAAAAGGTTAAATTCATTTTTACAAATAGCTGATATTCCTGGAGAAGAGACTTGGTGGAGTAGAAGGAAGAAAGGCAATATGAAAGACATATTGAAAAGAAAGCATTTATCAGCAGATTGATGTCTGAACTTTAGGCCTTATCCAGGCAACCAGTGGATGAATGAAATTAAGAACTGCAGAAAGAGAAAATTGTTATTAAATTCTTATTTATATATGTACATTCCAATAATATAATAGCTCAATTAAATATAATTATTAAACTATAATTACCATACAAAACATAGAACTAAATAAAAATCCTTATGATTGCTGCTGCTGCTAAGTCTCTTCAGTTGTGTCCGACTCTATGCGACCCCATAGACGGCAGCCCACCAGGCTCCCCTGTCCCTGGGATTCTCCAGGCAAGAACACTGGAGTGGATTGCCATTTCCTTCTCCAATGCATGAAAGTGAAAAGTGAAAGTGAAGTCGCTCAGTCGTGTCCAACTCCTAGCAACCCCATGGACTGCAGCCTACCAGGCTCCTCCGGCCATGGGATTTTCCAGGCAAGAGTACTGGAGTGGGGTACCATTGCCTTCTCCGATAAGTATGATTAACACATAAATAAAAAGCCAGAAATTATTCCTAGTAGAGAAAATAAATGATATTTTAAAGTTCATAATAAGTTTTACATTGCTGTTTACATATGCCTGTTATGCTTCAGAAGCAGGAAAGTCTATGTAGGAAGACAAGATATTGGTGTGAGAGAGGTTAAAATTCAGATCAGTGACTAAGGGATAGAGACAGAACACAGTGCAGAAATTCTGAAAAGGTCAAAGAAATCATCAGCGAGGATGGTACTTAAGAATAAGTTTCAGAGTAATTCATCATCAAGGAGATATAGGTTTAAATTCTACTTCTGTCATACACTAGCTTGAGACCAGAGACTAAATATCTGATCTCCCTGAATGTCATTTCTTTGTCTATGGAAACAGAAAACATGAAGCAAAATAGTGTCATAGGCTGCTCACTAGGACTAAGTGAGATATTGGGCACAAAGCATTTGACATAGGTTCTGGTACATGATAAACTTTTGATAAAATCCTCCTCAAAATTAATTGTTGTTGCCATTATTTTCTTGGGTTATCTAAGTAATGCTTTGAAGTAATTTGCATATAAGTGTTTTCAATGAAAGAAGCTTGATATATGGGGCCCAGAGAGTAGCATTTCTCAGTTATGTGGTATAACCATACTGTATGTCTGAACTTCATATGTGATTTGTTTGACTCAGTGTCTTAAGAATGGCATTGACTTTGATTTTCCAATTTCTCACCATTCTGTATGGTCATCTCTACACCTTTAGAGAAGTATTTGAATTGCCTCATTTAACTTTAAAAACACCAGGACTTTTTATTTCTATAACATACAGTTTGTTACTAAAATGCAGATATGCCTGGTAAATAAAGCACTTTAACATACTTGTGGTTATTTTATATTTTTATTGAAAACATTAGTTTAAATATGACTCAATGCAGATTTTGATGGTCAGGTGTGAGGGTAGAAATTGAGAAGGACAAGATCTACAAAGGCATTGATTCACCAGAGTACTCACCCTAGATAGTGATGTGTGTAAAAACATAATATCTATTTTTCTGTAAATAGGTTTACAGGTGCATTTGAGTCAAACTTAACCTGATAGGCTGTATATTTTGTTTTGTCATGAAGTAGATGGAAAAATCTTTTCAAAGGCACTTTTGTCTTACATAGAAACTATTTTATACCCTTAATCTTAGGTCATTTATTAGGGTTCAGTGATTCTTCATTTAGGGATCAGAAATTCTTCATATAGGTATCCATCAGAAATTTTGGCAAAAAATGAAGTGGTTTCTCCAAATATCTTATGACATCTCATTACATCTTAAAGAATTTATGGATACATTTATTGAAATTATGAGAATGCAACAACATAAATCCTGGAGAACTAGAGTTTAACTAAATCTTATGAACTTCTTGTCCAATTTTCAACATTATTCAGAAGCCACTTCTATAAGTTCCCAGTCATCCAAGTCTATGCCCCAACCACTAATCCTGAAGAAGCTGAAGTTGAACAATTCTATGAAGACCTTCAAAAAACTTCTAGAAATAACATCAAAAAAAGATGTCCTTTTCATCATAGGGGACTGGAATGCAAAAGTAGGAAGTCAGGAAATACCTGGAGTAACAGACAAGTTTTGCCTTGGAGTACAAAATGAAGCAGGGCAAAAGTTAACAGAGTTTTGTGAAGAGAACACACTGGTCATAGCAAACACCCTCTTCCAACAATGCAAGAGAGGACTCTGCACATGAACATCACCAGATGGTCAATATCAAAAGTCAGATTGATTTTATTCTTTACAGTTGAGAATGGAGAAGCTCTATACAGCCAGCAAAAACAAGACCAGGAGCTGACTGTGGCTCAGATCATGAACTCCTTATTGCAAAATTCAGACTTAAATTGATGAAAGTAGGGAAAACCACTAGACCATTGAGGTATAAGCTAAATCAAATCCCTTATGATTTTACAGTGGAAGTGACAAATAGATTCAAGGATTAGATCTAATTGATAGAATACCTGAAGAACTATGGACGGAGGTTCATGACATTGTACAGGAGGCAGTGATCAAGACCATTGCCAAGAAAAAAAATTGCAAAAAGGCAAAATGGTTTTCTGAGGAGCCCTTACAAATAGCTGAGAAAAGAAGAGGAACTAAAGGCAAAGGAGAACTTTTACTTCTGATGTCCTTAGCTGAAAATCTAGTAACTTTCACTTCTGATGTCCTTAGCAGAAAATCTAGGATAAGAAAGTCAATCAAAATTTTTAAGTGACAACAAACAAAATGAAATTTTGTGTAACAAGATGTTCTACTTGGGTAATTTCTTAGAATAAAGTTTGTGATAGACTTAAGGCAATCTAGTCAATCACTGACTATGATGGAGTAAAAAATTAACTTAGAAAAATAAGCCTGGCAATAGTAACAAATACTTTTGAGTCACCACCTATCTGGATAGAGTTCCAGTATATGTATGTTATTTACTTTACTTTCAGAAAATTGTATTGGTATTTCAAAGATTGAATAGCTCTGGGAAGATCTAGAAAATTTGCTGTTGCAATCAAAATTTTTATTTAAAAACTTTTTTATATTAATAACTGTATATTCATCATAGTAGCTCACCCTAGTATTTGAGAATTCAATAAGTCATTTCAAATTAAAAAGAACAGTTGAGATGTACTTACCCCTCCTATCTCATCTCTTCCCTCTCTGCCTCTCTTTTACTGTTTTCCATTGTCGTTGTACTTGTCCTTCAGCTACACCAAGCTCTTTTGAATCTAAAGACATTACATATAGTATGTCCTCCATGGACATTGCTCCGCCTGCTCCCTATTTTACATGGCTGCCTACTTGTTCCCATTAGATAAAAGATCAAAATTTTCCTTTTGTTTCACATACTGCCTGTGTGTGCACATACATACAGTCTTTTTCTTCGTAGTACTTAAATGTTTAAATGGAAGAATCTTGTCTGTTTTTTCTTGTTGTAAGTCTCCAGCTATTTGTACAGACCAGTAACCTTTTTGTCCTCACTAGTTCAGTGTATAAATTAGTATCTACTTGGAATGAGGACTCCATAAGCATTTGTTGAAGGGATGGAGCCTTTTACCAAGGCAAAGAAGATAATTATTTGCCTAGATACTCAGGAAATGTTTTACAATTATATGTTATTTAATGTTTTCTCTAACATTTTGCTGACTTTGGCTGATAGATTTTGGCCGTTTCTTCATTAGCTAGTATTATGATGAACAGAACTTAAATAGGTGTATGTCATTACTATGTAGGTCTGCATGGGACTGAAGATTATTGTAGATACACTACTAAGAGGTAGAAAAATTTGTGTTAAAATTATCTATAGACACCCTTTTTAACCCTTGGGTGTTGTATGATCTGGATATTTATGATTAAGTTTAGCTTAATGTATTGTTGCCACTTGGTAAATATATTTAAATCAATTCCTATGTTTTTATGACTGAAGATAGCTGTTGATACACACATGTATAGCAGAGTTTTGAAGGCCAGAATACTTATTTATGAATCATTGCATATTTAGCTGTCAATGATTTGTATTTAGAAAGCATTTATATTTAAATATGTTCTATATTAGACAACTACCAAATGCCTAAGTCCTACTGCATATTTTAAATTTTCCAAGGATGGTTGAAAGTGTAAGATGCTAATTATCTTTTTCTGATGTGTTGGTGTTATTAAAATCATATCATGATAACTTATCATTTACATATAAATCTTGTTAAAATTTCAAAGCCTAGTGCTGAAAATATAAAATAAGTATATTTAATATAATTGACATTAGATTGCTATTTTCCACAATTTTTCTGAAGGTAATAAGAGAGATCCACTTTTGCATGCCTCTTCAAACAGCATTTTGAATTCTATCAACATCACATTCCTTTTATCCCCAGTAGTTGAAGTCCCAAAAGACTATCTCACCACAAAAATAACATCTGAAATATCAACTCTATGCATATAAATTCAGTTGGAAGGAGAAAACTCTTCATGACTTTAGAGACGTCAATTTTATTACAAACTGTTTCTTCTACACACAGCTATGTGAGCATGTTAGAATATATGTGCAAATTAATGTGTAATTCTTTCATTTTCCATTATAACTCAGTGTGCAAAAGAACTGTATAAATGCAAGTATACAGCAAAATCAAGGGTTCCACAGACTGTATACCTGTTTACATGTGGATTCTTCATATCTTAATTCTAAATTTATCTCAGAGAATTCAGGTTAACAAATGATATGTAAGCACTCATCATCCCAAAGTTATCCTCTTTTTTCTTTTTCATTTTTTGTCTTTGATTTCTTAAAATCTTACAAACCAATTAAAAATTTCCTACCTCTCTCTTCCTCCTCCCACTTCTCACACATACATACACACACAATAACAAGCCTGAATTTCTCATTTTTATTCCTTGTTTGTTTTAAAATTAGTTAACATGATCTCCTTGGTCATTTATACTTAAAAGCATGTATTCAAATCTATTTTCTCCTCATCTCACACTTTCATTAATAATAATGAATTAAAATCCACCTATGGCACACATCCAACCAGTTCATTTCCGTCTCTCTGTTGTTCCCTAAATCAAGGCAGCCTAGACTGTTTTTTCAGTTTTCTTTTCCCCCTACTTGCCAACTGATTTATCCTATATAGCTCACTAGGGGAAAAAATAGAGCACAGCTACAATTATGATGCTTGTCATCCTGCAAATGCTCCATGACTTCATTACAGAATAAATAAGTCATACATTTTTATTACACTTTAAAATCAATCAATTATACTTATTGCAAAAATTCAAACTGAAAAATATGCAGAAAGAGGGATAAAAATCCTTCTTCATTACTATCAGTTTCTTATAATACCACTCCCTTCTCAGTTAACATCTGACAGTTAATTAGGATAGCATGCGTCCACATCTAGTTTTGAATGGCACCTATGTGTATGTGTGTGTGTGGGTGTAAGTAGTTTGTGACTATATTAAAAACAGATACTGGTATAATTAACTTATCATTCACTTTTTAATAACTAGATGAATTCAATTTATGTAGCCATTTTGTTTTTCATTAGAAAAGTAGATATAGTGTTTTGAACATAGAAACCTACTCTAAATTCACTAATTGCAAAAAATTATTAAATTACATTGTTTATATTTCACCAATATAAAGACCAAATATTAATTTTAACATAGTTTATAAACTTGTAAATTATTAAAAATAATTAAAGCATTTTTTTTTTGGTCTAAGTGTCTTATTTACTGATAGAATCAACATAGAGTTTTAGATTAGGTGCTCAAAAAATATTTGAATTATTTAATGTATTATAAGGGGAAATCCCTGGTGGCTTAGAGGGTAAAGCATCTGCCTGCAATGCAGGAGACCTGGGTTCAATCCGAGACCCAAGTTTGATCCCTGGGTCGGGAAGATCCCCTGGAGAAGGAAATGGCAACCCACTCCAGTACTCTTGCCTGAAAAATCCTATAGATGGAGGAGCCTGTTTTATACATATCATTTTAATTGACTTAAAAAACTTGGGGACATAGAACAGATTTTAAACATGCTCTGATATGTTAACAGTATTGGACAAAGTGATCTTTATTAAAATATATGGTAAATAAGGAAAAAAAATGACCTTTTTTCCTTGTTACCCTTCTTATTCTTACTCTGATGCCTGATATTAAAATTTAAAAATATGCATTTTTAACAAGACCCCTACATAACTCATATGCACAATTGAGTTTAAGAATTATTGCCTTTCAATGATTTGCAGTTAATACTACTTAATATTTGTGATTTAAAATGTATTTTTCAGATTGAATTGAAATCTATTCAGAGTTTATAAAGGACTCTTAAAAGTCAACAAAATTTTACAGATGGTTAATAATGTTCAATATCCTCTCATGTGCTTATTGCCACTTGTATATCTTTTTCAGAGAAATTTTTCTTCAAATTATTTGCCCATTTTAATTGGATTATTTTTATTGTTGATTTGCCAGAATAATTTATATATTCTAGACACAAGTCCTTTATCAGATTTGCAAACATATTTGTAAATATATTCTTCCATTCTCTGAGTTGTCTTTTCACTTTAATGCTATCCTTTCAAGTACATTTATTAAAAAATTATGTTCAAATTTTCAGTTTTTTTAATTTGGTTGCTTGTACTTTTAGTATAATATCTAAGAAACCATTACCCACTTCAATGTGACAAAGATTTAAATTTATGCTTTTTTCTAATAAGTTGTAGTTTCAGTTCTTATATTTAATGTATTTAATTTATGTGTATTATTTTTGTATACTAAGTGGTAGTCCAAATAAGTGGTAACCCAAGTTCATTCCTTTGTATATGTATGTCCACTTGCTGCAGCACCATTGTTGAAGGCTGTACTTCCCACATTGAGTGCTTTTGGCACCTTGAAAATGAAATGTGAAGGTGTATTTCTGGACTCAATCCTATTTGATTGATAATTATCTCCTTGGGCTAGTACTGTCAAACATTCTTGATTATTATAATATTGTGGTCAATTTTGCAATGGGAATTGAGAGTACTCCAATTTAGTTCTTTTTCATGATTCTTTCAACTGTTCTGGGTCCCCTGTATTTCCATATCAATTTTGGGGTCAGATTGTGAATTTATGAAAAACAAAAGGCAACTGTAGTTTTGATAAAGATTACATTGAACCAGTAAGTAAATTTGGGGATTTGTTGTTATCATAAAAACATTATATTTTAAATCCATGAACGCAGGATTTTTCTACATATTGATGTACTTTTAGTTTCTATGATATTAGTTTGCAGTCTTACACTTCTATTATATTTATTTCTATTTATTTTACTTTTTAGTTCTATTGTACATGTAATTGCTCCTTTGCTTTAATTTCTTAATTATTATTAGTGTTTAGAAATATAAGTAAGAGTCAGACACGACTGAGTGACTTCACTTTCACCATCTTTCAACCTTGCTGAACTCTTTTATTAGGTCTAAAATGCATTGTTGGTATACTTTTTAGAATATTCTATGTGAAAATCTATGTCATCTGGAGATAGAGATAGTTTACTTCTTACTTTCTTATATAGACAAGTTGTATCTCCTTTTCTTACTAATCATCCTTGCTAGAACTTCCAGCACAATATTTATAGTGCTAATCTTAAATGGAAAGTTGTCATAATCATGTATGTTAGCTGTAGATTTGTGTGCATGCTCTTTACCAGACTGAGAACTTTCCTTTTTACTCCAAGTTTGTTGAGAGTTTTAAACTTGAGAGTGTTAGATGCTCATTTTGGATCTATTGAGATTACGTGTGATTTCTGTCCTTATTCTATTAATACTATGTATTGTATTGATTGATTTTCATATGTAGAAACAATCTTCAATTCCTAAGATAAATTCCATTTAGTTATAATACATTCTGAATTTTGTCTGCTGGTATTTAGTTGAGCATATATAGGGGATACCGAACTGTACTTTTTTCCTCGATATCTGTCTGATTTTGATATCATATTTGCCACATGAAATAGGTAGAGAATAGTTTCCTTCTCTATTTTCTTTTAATAGTTTGTGAAAAATTGGTGATAAATCTTTAAATATTTAATAGAATTTGCAGTGAAGCCATAGGATCCTAGACTCCCTTTGTTAATGTTGCTTAGGCACTAAGTCGTGTCTGACTCTTCTGTGACCACAAGGACTGTAGCCCGCCAGGCTCCTCTGTTCATGAAATTCCCCAGGCAAGAACATTGGAGTGGGTAGCTATTCTCTTCTCCAGGGGATCTTCCAAACCAAGCATTGTACCTGCATCTGCTGCTTCACAGGTGGATTCTTTACCACTGAGCCATCGGGAAGCCCAGACTTCCTTTAGGAATTTAATTACCAGTTCAGTATCTGTTCTTGTTATAGGCCCTTTCAGATTTCTTGTTTCTTTCTGAGTCAGTTTTGGAACTTTGTATATTTTTCAGGAATTTGTACATTTTATGTAGATTTTCTAATTTGTTGGCATAGTTCATGTAACTAATACCCTACATCGATGTCTCCCTCTATGAGCCATATCGGATAGGGCCACCCAAGATGGACAGGTCATGGTGGAGAGTTCTGACAAAACATGGTCCACTCTAGAAAGGAATGGCAGACCACTTCAGTATTCTTGCCTTAAGAACCCCATGAATAGTACAAAAAGGCAAAAAGATATTGCACTGAAGATGAACTCCCCAGGTCAGTAAGTACACAAGATGCTACTGGAGAAGAATGGAGAAATAGCTCCAGAAAAAATGAAGAGGCTGAGCCAAAGCAAAAACAACAGCCACTGGTGATGAAAGTAAAGTCCAATGCTTTAAAGAACAGAATTGCATAGGAACCTGGAATGTTAAGTCCATGAATGAAGTTAAATCGGAAGTGGTCAAACAGGAGATGGCAAGAGTGAACATTGACATTTTAGGAATTAGTGAATTTAATTCAGATGACCATTACATCTACTATTGTGGGAAAGAATTCCATAGAAGAAATGGAGTACTACTCATAGTCAACAAAATAGACTAAAATGCAGTACATGGGTGTAATCTCAAAAATTACAGAATGATCTCTGTTCATTTCCAAGGCAAACCATTCAATATCACAGTAATCCAAGTCTATGTCCCAAGCACTAATGCCAAAGAAGCTAAAGTTGAATCATTCTGTGAAGAGCTACAAGAACTTACAGAACTAACACCCAAAAAAGATGTCCTTTTCATCACATGGGACTGGAATGAAAAAGTTGGAAGTCAGAGATACCTGGAGTAACAGGCAAGTTTCACCTTAGAGTTCAAAATGAAGCAAGGCAAAGATTAACAGAGTTTGGTTAAGAGAACACACTGGTCATAGCAAACACCCTCTTCCAACAACACAAGAGATGCCTTTATACATGGGTATCACTAGATGGTCAATGCCAAAATCAAATTGAATATATTCTTTGCAGCCAAGATGGAGAAGCTCTATAGCGTCACCAAAAACAAGATCAAGAGCTGACTGTGGCTCAAATAATAAACTCCTTATTGCTAAATTCAGACTTAAATTGAAGAAAGTAGGGAAAACCACCAGACCAGTCAGGTATGACCTAAATCAAATCCCTTACAATTATACAGTGGAAGTGACAAATAGATTCAAGGGATTAGATCTGATAGAGTGCCTGAAGAAATATGTATGCACAGAGGTTCATGACATTGTACAGCAGGCAGTGTTCAAAATCATCCTCAAGATAAAGAAATACAAGAAGACAAAATGGTTATCTGAGGAGGCCTTACAAAGAGCTGAGAAAATAAAAGTGAAAGGCAAAGGAGGAAAGAAATGATATTTCCATCTGAATGCAGAATTCCAAAGAATAGCAAGGAGAGATAAGAAAGCCTTCCTAAGAGATCAATGCAAAGAAAGAGAGGAAAACAATAGAATGGAAAAGACTAAGGATCTCTTCAAGAAAATTAGAGATACTAAGGGAACATTTCATGCCAAGATGGGCACAATAAAGGACAGAAATAATATGGACTTAACAGAAGTAGATTATATTAAGATGAGGTGGCAGTAATACACAGAAAAACTATACAAAACAAGATGTTCCTGACCCAGATAACCACGATGGTATGATCACTCACCTAGAGCCAGACTTCCTGGAGTGTGAAGTCAAATGTGCCTTAGGAAGCATCTCTCTGAAAAAAGCTAGTGGAGGTGATAGAATTCCAGTTGAACTATTTGAAATCCTAAAAGATGATGCTGTGAAAGTGCTGAACTCAATATGCCAACAACAAATTTGGAAAACTTACCAGTGGCCACTAGACTGGAAAAGATAAGTTTTCATTCCAGTTTCAAAGAAAGGCAATGCCAAAGAAAGTCAAACTACTGCACAATGGTGCTCATCTCACATGCTAGGGAAGTAATGTAAAAATTATCTAAGGTAGGATTCAACAGAATGAGAACTGAGAACTTCCAGATGTTCAAGCTGGATTTAGAAAAAGGAGAGGAACCAGAGATCAAATTGCCAGCATCCGTTGGATCATCAAAAAAGAAAGAGAATTCCAGAAAAACATCTACTTCTCTTTTATTGACTATCCTTTTAAAGCCTTTGACTGTTGGATCACAAAAACTGTGAAAAATTCTTCAAGAGATAGGAATACCAGACCACCTTACCTGCCTCCTGAGAAATCTGTATACAGGTCAAGAAAGCAACAGTTAGAACCAGACAAGGAACAAGGGACTAGTTCAAATAGGGAAAGGAGTATGTTAAGGCTATATATTGTCATCCTGCTTATTTAAGTTATTTATAGAATGTACCATGCAAAATGCCTGCCTGGATGAAACACAAGATGGAATCAAGATTGCTGGGAGATATATCAGTAACCTAGATATGCAGATGACACCACCATTATGGCAGAAAGTGAAGAGGAACTAAAGAGCCTCTTGGTGAAAGTGAAAGACGAGAGAGAAAATGTAGGCTTAAAACTCAATATTCAAAAAACGAAGTTCATGACATCTGGTCCCATCATTGCATGTCAAATACATGGGGAAACAAGGGAAATACTGACACACTGTTTTTCTTCGGCTCCAAAATTACTGACGATGGTGACAGCAACCATGAAATTAAAAGATGCTTGCTCCTTGGAAGAAAACCTATGACCAAACTAGACAGCATATTAAAAAGCAGAGACATTACTTTGCCATAAAGTTCCATCTAGTCAAAGCTATGGTTTTTCCCATAGTCATGTATGGATGTGCAAACTGGACCATAATGAAAGCTGAGCACTGAAGAATTGATGCGTTTGAACTGTGTGAGGTTTTGAAGACACTAAGGCAATGGCACCCCACTCCAGTACTTTTGCCTGGAAAATCCCATGGATGGAAGAGCCTGGTAGGCTGCAGTCCATGGGGTCACTAAGAGTTGGACACGACTGAATGTCTTCACTTTCACTTTTCACTTTCATGCATTGGAGAAGGAAATGGCAACCCATTCCAGTGTTCTTGCCTTGAGAATCCCAGGGATGGGGGAGCCTGGTGGGCTGCCGTCTATGGAGTCACACAGAGTCGGACACAACTGAAACAACTTAGCAGCAGCAGCAGCAGCATAGAGTCCCTTGGACTGCAAGGAAATCCAACCAGTCCATCCTAAAGGAAATCACTCCTGAATATTCATTGTAAGGATTGATGTTGAAACTGAAGCTCTAATACTTTGGCCACCTGATACAGAAAAGACCTTTCACTGGAAAAGACCCTGATGTTGGGAAAGATTGAAGGCAGGAAGGGAAGGAGATGACAGTGGATGAGATGGTTGGATGGCATCATTGACTCAATGGACAGGAGTTTGAGTTAGTTCCGGGAGCTGGTGATGGATATGGAAGCCTGGCGTGCAGCTGTCCGTGAGCAAAGAGTAAGACTTACTGAGCGATTGACCTGAACTGAACTGAATAGCCTATATTTTAAAATCTGTAAAATTGATTATTTCTCTTTTATTTCTGGTTATAAGAAGTTGTCTTTTCCTTTTATTTTTTTTCTTAATTTTGATGTAGCTAATGGTTTGTAAATATTCTTGATCCTTTCAAAGACATTTGTTTCTGTTTATTTTCTCTGTTGTTTTTCTATATCCATTTTCATTTGTATCTGGTAAAAATCATTCTTTTCTTCCTTCTCAGTTCAGTTTAGTCACTCAGTCGTGTCCGACTCTTTGCAACCCCATGAATCGCAGCACGCCAGGCCTCCCTGTCAATCACCAACTCCCAGAATTCACTCAGACTCACGTCCATCGAGTCAGTGATGCCATCCAGCCATCTCATCCTCTGTTGTCCCCTTCTCCTCCTGCCCCCAATCCCTCCCAGCATCAGAGTCTTTTCCAGTGAGTCAACTCTTCGCATGAGGTGGCCAAAGTACCGGAGTTTCATCTTTAGCATCATTCCTTCCAAAGAAATCCCAGGGCTGATCTCCTCCAGAATGGACTGGTTGGATCTCCTTGCAGTCCAAGGGACTCTCAAGAGTCTTCTCCAACACCACAGTTCAAAAGCATCAATTCTTCGGCGCTCAGCCCTCTTCACAGTCCAACTCTCACATCCATACATGACCACTGGAAAAACCATAGCCTTGACTAGACGAACCTTTGTTGGCAAAGTAATGTCTCTGCTTTTGAATATGCTATCTAGGTTGGTCATAACTTTCCTTCCAAGGAGTAAGCGTCTTTTAATTTCATGGCTGCAGTCACCATCTGCAGTGATTTTGGAGCCCCAAAAAATAAAGTCTGACACTGTTTCCACTGTTTCCCCATCTATTTCCCATGAAGTGGTGGGACCGGATGCCATGATCTTCGTTTTCTGAATGTTGAGTTTTAAGGCAACATTTTCACTCTCCACTTTCACTTTCATCAAGAGGCTTTTTAGTTCCTCTTCACTCTCTGCCATAAGGGTGGTGTCATCTGCATATCTGAAGTTATTGATATTTCTCCCAGCAATCTTGATTCCAGCTTGTGTTTCTTCCAGTCCAGCGTTTCTCATGATGTATTCTACATATAAGTTAAATAAGCAGGGTGACAATATACAGCCTTGATGTACTCCTTTTCCTATTTGGAACCAGTCTGTTGTTCCATGTCCAGTTCTAACTGTTGCTTCCTGACCTGCATACAGGTTTCTCAAGAGTCAGATCAAGTGGTCTGGTATTTCCATCTCTTTCAGAATTTTCCACAGTTTATTGTGATACACACAGTCCAAGGCTTTGGCATAATCAATAAAGCAGAAATAGATGTTTTTCTGGAACTCCCTTGCTTTTTCCATGATCCAGCGGATGTTGGCAATTTGATCTCTGGTTCCTCCACCTTTTCTAAAACCCACTTGAACATCAGGAAGTTCACGGCTCTTTAATTCTTCTTCTCCTTCTGCCATAAGGGTGGTATTGTAGTCATAAGGGTTGTGTCAGGTCTACAAAGTTTTGTTTAATGGCCTAGCATATAGTCTATTATGGAATGTGTTTCATGCACTTGAGAAAAACGTATATTTAGCTGTTGTTGGGCACAGTGTTCTTAGTTGCCTATTAGGTTTTTTCAAACCTTTTATTCCATTCTGATTTTAGATGTAGTTATTTAACCCATTATTTAAAGTGGAATATTAAACTATCTATCTCTATTTATATCTTTATATCTGTATCTGTCTTTATTTAGTTTTGTCAGTTTTTGCTTCATGCTTAGGGTCTCTATTATTAGTTTCATTTAAATTTTTAAGTGCTATATCTTCCTAAACGATTGGCTATTTTACCCATATAAAATGTCCTTATCTGTCTCTAGAAACAATTTTGTCTTAAAGTACTTTTTAAATACATATTCTTGTGGCCATTTGAAGTCTTTGGTTACTATTTACATGGTATGTCTCTTTTCAACATTTTGCTTTCTACCTATTTGGTTTTTTAAGCATTTAATTTAATGTATGTTTCTTGTAGACAAAATATAGTTAGAACTTAAATTCTTCAAATATCTGCATTTCATTTTAGGTTTTAGTTAAATTCATTAAATGTGATTGTTTTTAAGTTATGCTCTACCTCTGCCATTTTGCTATTTTTTGTATATATCCTATGTCCCAGTCCATGGGGTCTCAAAGAACTGGACACAACTGAGCAACTGAACAAATAGAATATAATGGGTATATTTTAAATTAGAAGGTTAAAATAGACTTAGGGGTGAATTTGAAATATAGCATCACTTATTTCCACACTTTTAGAGAACAGCAGCACACTATCTCTCTCAAAATTAATATTCATTATAACCTAGTATATTATCATGTTAAATAAGGTTTAACAGTATAATGATAAAAGTATTCATCATTTAGCATAGCACAATAGAAGCCATTTTAGAACTACAAAAAAAATTATCTTCCAAAGCAAGTAGATCCTCTAAACTGGAATGAAGTTCCAAACCAGTTACTTTGGTTTCATAGATATGAAACATATCTTAATTTTGTCTTTGTGATTTAAACTCCTTAGTTTTAAGGAAGTTTATTTTCATACTTGTTGTTATCAGCATCAAATCAATATGCTATGACATGTTTTAATTTCAAATTATACATAGAATGTTTCCTACATTTTCTTTCATTGTTGACAGAATTATATATATATATATAAACTTAATCTAAAACTACTGTAATAGTGTAGTATGTATAATGCATGAAAAGACAATTCAAGCATCATTGTAACTATAATGATAACATTCCACACATAAGATATGCATTTATTCACATGTATAATCTTATAACTATTTACTCTAACACTACTTGGTGTGTCATTCATAGTTCTTACCTTGGTTTTAAGAATAGAAATTAACTTTACTTTTCTTAAAATTATTGAAAGTGTATCTAGAAATTCAATGACTTGAAAAGAGTTCAGAATCTGGGGGAAACAAAAATGAACAGAAACAGGCAGATCTGGAGAGCTAAAAGTGTATGAGCTAGAAAAAGAAAAATATTCTCATGAAGGAAGGAAGGTTAACAGGTAGATAGGAAGAATAAAAAATAAGGAAATTTATAAATGCAAATTTTTTCCTATAAAAGAGTAACTTCTACTTGACTTTCAGAACTTCTCTTCTGTCTGCTGTGTTTAAAATAATCCTTATGCCAAAGGGGCATATTTTCGGGTGACAATTCTGCTCCATTTCACCTGAAAGGGTATTGATATAGAAAATTAGGTTACTCATATACTTTTAGAAAAATAATTTTTCTATTAAACTACTGCTGTGAAATTACTGTTGTCTTTTAGTAGTGCTTAGAAAATTTTGTATTGAAATAGAACATTTGATTTTCTATTAACCCTACTGAAAAATCTTTGAATCTAGTTTAGAAACCCATTTCCCAAGTGATGTTTTAATAGAATTTTAGAAGGATTCAAGTTGTTTCTTCTGGTCATGTGTTCTTTTTGTTTTTGATTTTTTAACTCTGACATTCCACTTAAAATTAATTCATTCAACAGGTATTTACTAAAGGAACTAACTCTGTACCCAGCAATGACATAGGAATAGAATCTGATAAGTTCCTAGTACCAAGAGACCATTGTTAAAAAAAAAAAAATCCTCACATGGTCTCCATATATAAGTATTTAAAGTTCTCATCATGGGGTTTTAATATCAAAATTAGGATACTTTACTGAAGGGAGAGTTGGAGACTTTGTTTCCTCTAGGTTTCTGAGCCTTCTTTTGGGACTAGTTATCTGTCTTTGAGCAGTACTCCTAACAACCCATTTCAGATCTGTCTCCACAGGTTTTTTACATGTTGAGGAGTCTTTGTATGTCTAACTCAAAGCACCTACCCTGTGGAAGTTTTGGTTCCTGAAAGCAGCCACTCAGAAAAAAAAAAAACAAAACTTTAAGTGATCTAAGAATTTTGAAGTTGTAGAACATGAAATAATGTCCATGAGAAAAGACTTGCTGTATAAAATTTGGTATATTTATATGATGACACAGTCTCAAAATAATATGTTAAATTGAAAATTAAAGTTATAAGATGATTCATAGGCTATAAAATAAATAATAATATATGTATATATTAATATGTGTGTGTAAAATGTAAGTAAAAGGATGAACAACAAATTTGTAATTTGTGATTAGAAGAAAGGGTTACTTTTAATACTTTTTTATTTGAGTGTAACTGCCTTATAATGTTGTGTTCTTGCTGTACAATGAAGCTTATCAGCCATATGTATAGATATATCACCTCCCTCGTGAGCCCTTCTCCCAACACCCTCCCCAACCTCATCCCTCTAGGTCACCAGAGAGCACCTAGCTGAGCTCCTTGTGCAATACAGCAGGTTCCCACTAGCTATCTATTTTACAAGTGCATGCTGAGTCTCTTCAGTTGTGTCCAACTCTTTGCGACCCTGTGGACTGTAGCTCACCAGACTCCCCTGTTTATGAGGTTCTCCAGGCAAGAATACTGGAGTGGGTTGCCATTTCCTACTCCAGGGAATCCAGATCCAGGGAATCAAACCCACATCTCTTATGTCTTTTGCATTGGCAGGCAAGTTCTTTATCACCAGTGCCACCTGGGAAGCCCGTTTTACACATAGCAGTGTTTGTGTGTCAATTGCAAACTCTCAATCCATACCCTGCTTTCCCCTCCCCATGACCTGTGTGGTTTGATTGCAGGATTGTGAAAGAGGCTGCTCGGGATCAAGACACAGTCATTTTTTAACTTCTTAATTCTTCATTTCTACATCTTTTAATCTAAGAAAAGAATCAACAGGTCAGGCAGGGTATCATATGCATTCAGTAGAGCATAAATCAGGAGACAGATTAAACTACCTGGTGATCTCATTCCCATAATTAGGTTCTTCCAGGGTTAGAGGGAAACAGGAATGAGCAAGTGGGAAAGGGGCAAAAGAGCTGCTTACAAATCTGCACTGTCAAACATCATCCCATTTCTATGAGATTAGGGGTGAAAGTCCCTCTTTTGTAACTTCTTCATGATGACATAGGGCACTGTATTATTTGAGTGGAAAATGTTGGCATTGGTCTCTAGCAACTCTTTGCTGACAATTTGAGTTACCTGCTTACGCATATGGCAGAGAAAGCTATAATTATTTTGATGCCCACAAAGATACAGATTATTGTGAGCAATAATGTTAATATTGTGTGGAAATTCTCCTGAGGCCTGTTCTTAAAATTGTGCTAGCCATAGATTCAGTATCGGTCAAGATGGTGAAGCTGATGACATGGATACAGTCTGGTCATCACATTGCTAGTTCATTTCCTCTGGTGGCAGATCTTTAAAGCAACTTGGAAATGGGCATCAGACACTGAAAGATGCTGTAACTCTGTTGTCCTGATCATTAACTGCTTGAGCCTGCTCTTTTGTGACTCTGGGAGGCCTGAGAGACTTCAGTTTTTCCAGAAACAAGAGGCAGAGGGCAGGGAGGGGCCTTTTTTACTTTGGTGAAGGGTTGGCCCACAGGGTTCTGCTCAGTCAATTGTGTATATATGTACGTATGTATATATGCATAATGAAGTGAAGATCTTGAGAATTTCCTGGAGACATTTGCCAACCTATATGAGGCGGCAAAGAGGTTGAGCTGACCTTTTGGAAAACTTGCAAGCATAGATGGACAAAATTGGAAAACAGGGTCAATTTGTGTTATCATTGCGAGGGCTGTATATTCATGACATTTTGAAACTTTGGAACATCTCAAACTGTTAACAGAAATTAGAGTAATTCTAGATTTCTAATTCTTGTAAGTAGCTGGGGAAAACAAGCAAAACAGCATCCAGGGAAAGAATCATCTTTGATTAAAGGTAGCACTGTTTTTGACCTTAAAACATTTCTAGAAATGACATTTTGAATATAATATCCACCACATCATCACAGATAACAAGGAACAGGAAAACAAAACTATATTTATTCTTTGGATTGCCACTAAATATCACTAATCTATGTAACCACTTTAAGAAGTTAGAATACAAGAAATATAAAGCCAATGGGAAAGAAAAGGATAGAAATAATAAAGGTATAAGTAAAAATTAGTAGAATGAATAAAACTATAGTAATTGGAAGAAGTCTATAAAAGTGTATATATGTGTGTCTGTATGTGTGTGTGTGTGTGTGTGTGTATTTAAACAAAAGCACACAACATGAAAATTGTGAGTTTAAGGTCTTACTGAAGACTATAGTCTGGGGGGGACATCCACTTAGTAACTTTGAGTACACTGCTCCAAAGATGGAGGAGATAGTATGTATACGAGTTTTTGTTTTTTTTTTTTTTTTTGGTTAGGAAATATATATAGGCAAGCATATGCCTTGGTAAAAGATTACTGTGTATCACAAAGAACAAATATCTTAAGTTAATTATTTTAGTGCTTTACTATATATGGGAATATGGAAGAAACTGGGGTCATTGAAATTCCTTCTGAGATATACATCTAACTCTAGAGGCCTGTTTATCCAAAGCATAGATTGTCTGATCCTGTTTTTTGTTTGTTTATTTCATTCTGAATTCGTTTCAAGGTGCATTATTGATGGTTAAATGCAGTGGGTTGCAACTTAACCCTGGTATAACTGAATAATGAGTCTTGCTGTGTTCTTTTTCTATTCATATATCATATATATAATGTGTGTATATATATATGCAGTAGAAAGAGAAAAACCACAAGTATTTTTAATAAATGTGATAAATCCTTGGTGTGAGTGAACAAAACAAAGAAAACAAGACAAAAATAACTAATACTAGAAATGAAAAAAATTACTAAATATCTACTTAGGGTAAACATTATAAATATAAAAGAAAGTTATAAATGAACTTTATGCCAAGAATGAAAATTTGAATTTATAGGAATGTACAGTAAAATGGTCACAAGAAGAAATGACTAATCTGAATATTGTATACTTACTAAATAAATTGAACGAGTAATTAAATGGCCAAAAATTTCCAATTCAGTTGCCTTCACTAGCAATTTCTAACAGATGTGCATGAAATTTTTAAAATACTGATTTTACATAAACTACTCCACAAAACAGAAACAAAAAAAGGATATTTGTTTCTGCATTTTTTCAGGCTGGCAAAACTTTGGCACTAAAACCTAACAAGGAGTGGTTAAGAAAGCACTATTGTTAGGTAATCTTAGTCATAGTCACAAATTTAAATCTCTTAAGTAAATTGAGAAAGACATATCTGTAAACAAACAAATAAAAACTGTGATCACTTGGTGCTTATTTCAGATAGTCATGGTTCATTTATCTTTTTAACAATTAACTATAATTTGCAACATTACAAAACAACTCATTATCTAAAGAGTTTTATCATTAAAAAATTAAATTCATAATCTATTTGTAATAATAGTAAAAAACAGCAAAGTAGGAAAAGAAAGGAACTTTTTTAATCCTTTAAAAATAACAAAAGTATCTTATAACACTCCACTGAAGACAGCAAATTTAAAATACTTAATCGCCCAAAAGAACATTAAAATCTTTACTTTCAAGTACAGGCTCAAGATGTGGGTTCTCAGTATCACCAATGCTGTTTAATTTCATTCTGGAAGTCTTAGAACAAACAGGCTGGAAAAAGATATAAAACCTAAAGGAACTAAAGAGAAGATGCCAGCTTTCATTGAAGTGGGTGATATGGATATGTGTTAGGAAATCGTTGGAAGAAAAGTTATGACCAACCTAGATAGCATATTCAAAAGCAGAGACATTACTTTGCCAACAAAGGTCCATCTAGTCAAGGCTATGGTTTTTCCTGTGGTCATGTATGGATGTGAGAGTTGGACTGTGAAGAGGGCTGAGCGCCGAAGAATTGATGCTTTTGAACTGTGGTGTTGGAGAAGACTCTTGAGAGTCCCTTGGACTGCAAGGAGATCCAACCAGTCCATTCTGAAGGAGATCAGCCCTGGGATTTCTTTGGAAGAAATGATGCTAAAGCTGAAACTCCAGTACTTTGGCCACCTCATGCGAAGAGTTGACTCATTGGAAAAGACTCTGATGCTGGGAGAGATTGGGGGCAGGAGAAGGGGATGACAGAGGATGAGATGGCTGGATGGCATCACCAACTCGATGGACGTGAGTCTGAGTGAACTCCGGGAGTTGGTGATTGACAGGGAGGCCTGGCGTGCTGCGATTCATGGGGTCGCAAGGATTCGGACATGACTGAGCGACTGAACTTAACTGAACAAGCATATTATTAAAGTTAAAATACTTTAGCAAACTTTCTTAATAAAATATTATATATTATATCCACAGCATACTCTATTGTAGTTAGAATTAATTAATTATAGTTCCATGCAATATAGAAATGAATCATAAAAAACTATAGAGTTGAAAACACAGTTAAACAACGTTTGAAGTATGCATAACCAGCTAGTAAAACTGTAAAAGAGGAATTAAGATAAAAGTGAAAGTAGATTTAAAGGTTCAATTGGGAAGAGGTGTAATAGGGAAGATAAGGCACTTCTGGACCGCAGGCATCTTTACTGTGATAATTACATGGCCAATCTCTTTATAATTGTGTGCTAAGCTAATCATTTATATTTTATAAACTTTCCTCTATTGTATTATTTTACAAAATAAAGTCTAAAAAGTAACTTGGACTCAGGGATAAGTTTGGAAAGGTTATATATAATACGTAGGTGGACAGAAATCATAAAGGCAGCTCCATTTCACAATCAAAGACTACTTGATAGGTTAACTGTATAAAGGGTATTTTTCCAATAGTTGTCTTAATTTAAAAACATATATATATATACACACATATATACACACACTCATATTTATTATATGTATGTATACATAATCTTCTGCTGTAAGACCAAGTACCAAAGGGACACAAAACACAAGTATTTCAAAGATTATTACTTTGATTTGAGATTTCATACCTCATATTTAGAAAATTTTTTTGGACAAACACATTTGCACCTTCTGGAAATATACCTTGAATTTAATCTGTGTCATCTGGGGAAAAGAAAGATAGACACTGAGGCATGATTTAGACTTAATTATATATATTTGCATGAATTCTTTAATTTTAAGAAACTACATTATCTTTCAAATAGAGTGTTTACTGCTAAATTGTGTTTTGGTTTTAAAAATGAATTAAGTTGAAAATAAGCTGTACTTAATATTCTAAAATAGTATTTCTATTAGATTTTTTAAACGAATTTATAAAACAATGGTGGCAGTAACTTTATTGATATTCCATTTTACAGCATGTTTTCATCTCCTAAACCATCATAAAAATAGATCAGTGTAACATTAATAAAATTACATTTTTGCTGAAAAACAGTAGGTACGGTTGTATTTTTGCCTGAATTTGAGAAGTGTACATACTATGACTACAGTAGCTACCCAGGCTCTTTGTCTGTATTTAAAGAAGGATCAATATCCAATTCTTAGATGAGAGCATCTTCTTTTGAAGATGTGGTAGAGAATGTCAAACCTAATTAACTTGATCTATTAAAAGTTTATCAAAAATATAATGGATGACAGCGTCAAACTGTTTCATGATTACCCCTCACAGATGGCCAGTTTCATAAAAAGATCATATATGGCATAGTGCAGTCTTTTTCTATTTGAGGAGAAATAAACAAATCTATTGGAATTCATTATATTGCCATCACCTATAAAAAATAATATAGGGAGTTTTCTAAAATCTAAGTTCCCTAACAAAATATTATTTTCTTCCTTTAGATGTCATTTGGTAATAATTATTTTGAATCACGCATGTTTGCTACAATAGGAAGAACATCAAATGAAAGATATTTCTACAGTAATTTGCTTACAATGTTCTGAAAATCAAAACAAAAATTTCATTTATGGCATCTAATATTTTAACATGTTCAAGAATCATGTTAATGGCTTTTTTGTTTATTTCTAACGCAATTCACAACTCCCTTCTTTTGAAAATTAGGCTGTTCCACCACACAGAATGTTCCATTGGCTGGCACTGGTATGAAATAGCTTTATTCCAGATTAAGATAGAACTGTTATATAATTAGAATTTGATATTCAGAGATCATTTTGTAATTCTAAATTATAAAAATATTAAATATACAAAATACATTGTTGGCAGTCCTATGCAGTGAGGGTTTGCTAGATTGCCATGGACACAACTTAATATTTTCCTATGAATCAAGCAGGCCTACTGTTTCAGTTCAGTTCAGTTCAGTTGATCAGTCGTGTCCAACTCTTTGCAACACCATGGACTGCAGCACTCTAGGCCTCCCTGTCCATCACCAACTCCCAGAGTTTTCTCAAACTCATGTCCATTGAGTGGGTGATGACCTCCAACCATCTCATCCTCTGTTGTCCCCTTCTCCTCCCACCTTCAATCTTTCCCAGCATCAGGATCTTTTCAAATGAGACAGATCTTCTCATCAGGTGGCCAAAGTAGTGGAGTTTCAGCTTCAGCATCAGTCCTTCCAATCAATATTCAGGACTGATTTCCTTTAGGATGGACTGGTTGGGATTCCTAGCAGTCCAAGGGACTCTCAGGAGTCTTCTCCAATACCACAGTTCAAAAGCATCAATTCTTCGGCACTCAGCTTTCTTCACAGGCCAACTCTCACATCCATATATGACCACTGGAAAAACGATAGCTTTGACTAGACGGACCTTTGTTGGCAAAGAAATGTCTCTGCCTTTTAATATGCTGTCTAGGTTGGTCATAACTTTCCTTCCAAGGAGTAAGTGTCTTTTAATTTCATGGCTGCAGTCACCATCTGCAGTGATTTTGGACCCCAAAAAAATAAAGTCTGACACTGTTTCCCATGAAGTGATGGGACAAGATGCCATGATCTTAGTTTTCTGAATGTTGAGTTTTAAGCCAACTTTTTCACTCTCCCATTTCACTTTCAAGAGGCTCTTTAGTTCTTCTTCGCATTCTGCCATAAGGGTGGTGTCATCTGTGTATCTGAGGTTATTGATATTTCTCCTGGCAATCTTGATTCCAGCCTGTGCTTCCTCCAGCCCAGCATTTCTCATGATGTACTCTGCATATAAGTTAAATAAGCAGGATGACAATATACAGCCTTGACGTACTCCTTTCCCTATTTGGAACCAGTCTGTGGTTCCATGTCCAGTTCTAACTGTTGGTTCCTGACCTGCATACAGGTTTCTCAAGAGGCAGGTCAGTGGTCTGGTAGTCCCATCTCTTTCAGAATTTTCCACAGTTTATTGTGATCCACACAGCCAAAGGCTTTGGCATAGTCAATAAAGCAGAAATAGATGTTTTTCTGGAACTCTTTTGCTTTTTCGATGATCCAGCGGATGTTAGCAATTTGATCTCTCGTCCCTCTGCCTTTTCTAAATCCAGCTTGAACATCTGTAAGTTCACAGTTCACATACTGTTGAAGTCTGGTTTGGAGAATGTTGGCCTACTATTTGTTCATACATAGTTAATATATATCCATCTGAACTGTTCTAATACATTTATAGAATACAGAGTTTGATTTCTAAAGCAAATTCTTAGGAGTCAGATGCTTCATTAGTTGAATTGTATTTCATTAATAAAAAACAAATCTTAGAAATAAAACTGATTAAGAGAAGTATGAGTTTTTATTATGTTCATCAAATTAAATGAACATCTGTGAGGGGAAGGCATACATAATTTAAACAAAAAGTAAAATTACATTTTTTGAGTTAACTTTGCACCTTAGGGGCTTCCCTGGTGGAGCTAGTGGTAAAGATCCCACCTGTCAAAGCAGGAGACTTAAGAGAGGTGGGTTTGATCCCTGGGACAGGAAGATTTCCTGGAGGAGCCATGCCAAACAACTCTAGTATTCTTGCCTAGAGAATCCCATGAGCAGAGGGTCCTGGCGGGCTGTGGTCCATAGGGTTGCAAAGAGTGGGACACGACTGAAGCGACTTAGCACACATGCACGCATGCATACACCTTAGGGATATGATATCAACAAAAATGCCTTTACTTTAGATTGCTGTCTAATTATATGCCTTGTAGGAGTCAAAATTTAATCAAGTTTACATTTTTATGATGATTTAAACTAGGTTGCCACTAGGATTGCCACTAATCCCCCAAATATTTATTGAGTATATTTTATAGTTCGGGTGATTTTCTCTAGGTTTTAGAGATGAAGTTGTGAAGTCAGAGCAGTTACTTCTTTTCAGAGTTTATATTCTGATGGAGAGAGGAGAAAAAAGAATGAGATGACTTCACATAGCAATAATCTCTATGATAAAATAAAATTATGTACAATGACTGTGCCTGCAGGTGTACTTACTTAAATATTGTGGTTAATAAAGTTCTTTTTGAGATATGACAATTACATGAGCTGAATTATGTTCTAGAAATTGACTATATCAAGGTCTAGAAAAAGAACTTTTCAGGCAGAATGAACAATGGGGGCAAGAGCCATAATGTAGTCATTATGAGAACAATTATAAATAGGCCAGTGTTGGTGAATCCTAAAAAGCAAGGTGGGGAAATGGTAAGATATATAGTGAAAAAATAGACAAGGACTAGTTTACTAAAAGGGCCTTTTTTGTGACATGGCAACAACTTTGAATTATAGTCTCTATATAATAGGAAGGGAATATTATGATCTGAGTGACATTTCAAATGCATTTCAGTTTGGTATAGAGAATAAATTGCAGACACCAGTTATAGGTTATTACTCTGGTTTAGGCCAAATGTGTTTTCAATAGCTACAAATACTGCAATTGTTTAAAAATATCTTTGCCAGGGGCTGTTTATCTGGGGAAAAAATATCTTAGGAGAGAAATTGATTTGAATTTTTTTTTTCTTTTAGTTTCAGATGGTTTGAATGATATGTTTAATCTATGTTCTATGCAATCTTTTGACAATACTTTTCAGCTTTTTATAATAAAGTAAAAAAAAGCAATGATATATATATATATATGAATATATGTATGTGTGTGTGTATATATATATATATATATATACACACACACACAAATCTTGCTAACATTTTTTAGGAGATATAGTAGTTTATATAGTACAAGCTTCTTGTAGGATAAGCTAAAGGATTTTATGTTGGACTTTTGGAAAGAATAACAGGCTCTTCAAAGAACATAAAGACCAAAAATATTTCAAACACTCTGTTTTACTCAAATTATTTTCTATTGATCTTTCTCTTAGGTATGGAAAATTATTAATTTTTCTAACTCTTAAAAACCATCTTCAATTCTGTAATTGATTAGATTGAGCTCCTCAGATTTGTTTAAAGAAATGTTAGAAAAATTTTTGATAGACATCTTCAAAAAGAGGACCCCATCTCGACCTATGTTGAATCAGTTGAGCCTTTAATATGGTAACCTACATCACTGTACAGTTTTAAAAGAAAGAATACAAGCTGAACTTCTCATGCATATTTCCATATGGGACAGTTTTTGCTTCAAATCGTGCTATTCACCCCTATCCCACAGAACACCATTTGAGAAGGCGCACACACACACACACACATATATGACAAGTCAAAGTGATAGTCACTCAGTCATGTCCAACTCTTTATGACCCCATGGCCTGTAGCCCGCCAGTCAAGAATATTGGAGTGGGTAGCCATTCCCTTTTCCAAGGATCTTTCCAATCCAGGGATTGAACCTGGATCTCCCACATTGCAAGCAGATTTAGTATAGTCTGAGCTACCAAGGAAGATATACATACGTACATACCTATACACATATATACATAAACACACACACGCATATATACATATATGTATATAAATCATATATAGAAATATATGTATATATTCTTTTTTCTATAGCTGGCTTTATATGAATACTGTTTATAGTTGCTTGAAATATAGGTTCAGTCTTGCTGCACGATAGGTGGTTGTTAAGGCCACCTCTCTTTTTTTAGGGAAACCTTGATTATTTTAATAACCATTTCTTTACTGTTTGTTGTGCTAGTTTGTCTTATTACATTATTTGATTTCTGTCATGATCTTACATGGTTTTCGTATTATTCTGGAAGATAAAATGTAAAAAGTTACCTAAAATTCAATAGCTAGCTCCATTTTCCATTCAACATTAAACGTTCTCTTTTATATTAATTAGGTATAGATAATAGCCCAAATGAATAATCAATGAGCAGTCAACCAATAAATTAGCAATTTTTAGTTATGGACTAGTTGAGATTGGTATTATTCTTGGGGTTATCTCATTGAAAGAAAAAATGTGTGATATAGTCTAGGAAATATGCTGGCAGATTATGAGAAGTCCAAATGTTTTACAAAATGCTGAACAAAATCATCTTGATTTTTTTTTAAAGTAGGGTTTATTCATCAATAAATGTATAAAAGCAAATAAACAAAAAGAAATACTTGTTCCTCACATTAATGTAGAACGTTTCCATTTCATAAACATTTATTTTCATCTTTCCAACAATAAAAGAGCTTAATGGTAATATTGTTACACTTTGATTTTTTTCTTTGACCTTTATTTAACATTTAATATTATTTTTAAAAATTGTAAGTAAACTATATCATGTTCTGTTGGACCTGCTTTATTTTTTTATAGTCACATTTTGAGCTTAGTGCTAAAACATGTTTAAAGCTAATAAGCAGAGAAAAACACATAAGAAGAAAATAGAATAATCTTGGAAGCATAGTTTAACCAATCTCTTATGAAGAGAAGATCTCTTCATATTCTCTGCCTAGCCTTATTATTTCAGTCACTAGTATCGGACGCCCCTTCTCTGTGCCATGGCTTGTCTCTTTGTATTAGTATTCAGCGGCTATCTTCTTCCTGAATACACCATTCAAAATTATGACATATTAATCACAGTCATTAAGGAAGGAAATGATCTATTACTGTAGGTCATCTAATACCCTCCAGAGGCCAGTCCTTGCTGTATTATCCTGTGCTTTTCACGGGTTATTTGAAATGATTCAAGAAAATGAAGATTTCCCCCATTTCCTTATTACGTGATCAGTTTCCCCATGGAATTCACTCTGCTTTGATACTCTAACCAGTTGCTAATAAGCAAACCATTTCTCGACACATGGAAAATTGCACAGACTTGTAATACCTCAGGCAGATTGTGCTCTTTAACACTATTATTAATATGTTAACAGGTGGAAATTTATTATCATCTGACTGCTTGGGGTGTGAAATGTCTTATACTCATTTCATTTTCAATTCTTTGTAGTTTATAGTTACACTTGATTAAAGGTGGTACTGTGAACACTTCAAGTTGTTTTAATTCAAGATAAAAATACTGTGAACTACATTCAGAAATGTATTAGATATTGATTCTCACATGGCCTTAGCCTCTGTCTAATATGAACCCAAATGCAAAAATTTTGAAACAGTATGGGAAAAATCAATTAACAACCAAACTCTAGCCAAAATTAGTAAAACAAATGCTTTGAAAGAGCTATGGAACAGTAATAGGAAAATACTAGAAAGCAACGTAAAATACTGATATATTAGGTTTCCAAATAGAGGTTTTGAGAAGATTGATGATGGGGACTATTCTTTTTAGGTTGTAGCTTATCTGTTGTTGTTCAGTCGCTAAGCGGTGTCCTACTCTTTGAGACCCCATGGACAGCAGCATGGCAGGCTTCCCTGCCCTTCACTATAACTTAGCTGTATTGCTCTATATTCTCAAGAAAAGTACATACTGGAGAAGAATGCTGACATTAGGGATGCTGTTGTAAAAGAAATATCAGTGTCATACATGTGCATGGTTTCTATTTTTAAGAATGCTTTTTCCTGATTTCTGGTGTTTTTTTTTTTTCTTTCTGATTTGTTCCTATAACTCAAAATGGAGTATGGCAATCAAATAGCAAATAGCAGTAGTACCTGGAAATAAACATGGAATTTTTATCCTAAGTAATATTAAGAGGAAGATTGTACTTACACAATAAAATATTATTTATCTTAAATATAAATAGAAAGTTGATACAGTACGTAGCCATTTAAGGGATGAATCTGTGATGATATTATCAGTTAATCTCATATATCCTTAATTAGGTTTCATAATGGGCCAGTTGAATTTAGTCTAATTTAGTCATCCCAAAGAAAGGCAATGCCAAGGAATGCTCAACCTACCGCACAATTGCACTCATCTCACACGCTAGTAAAATAATGCTCAAAATTCTCCAAGCCAGGCTTCAGCAATACGTGAACCGTTAACTTCCTGATGTTCAAGCTGGTTTTAGAAAAGGCAGAGGAACCAGAGATCAAATTGCCAACATCCGCTGGATCATGGAAAAAGCAAGAGAGTTCCAGAAAAACATCTATTTCTGCTTTATTGACTATGCCAAAGCCTTTGACTGTGTGGATCACAATAAACTGTGGAGAATTCTGAAGGAGATGGGAATACCAGACCACCTGACCTGCCTCTTGAGAAATCTGTATTCAGGTCAGGAAGCAACAGTTAGAACTTGACATGGAACCACAGACTGGGTCCAAATAGGAAAAGGAGTACGTCAAGGCTGTATATTGTCATCCTGCTTATTTAACTTATATGCAGAGTACATCATGAGAAATGCTGGGTTGGAAAAAACACAAGCTGGAATCAAGATTGCCAGGAGAAATATCAATAACCTCAGATATGCATATGACACCATCCTTATGGCAGAAGGTGAAGAGGAACTCAAAAGCCTCTTGCTGAAAGTGAAAGTGGAGAGTGAAAAAGTTTGCCTAAAGCTCAACATTCAGAAAATGAAGATCATGGCATCTGGTCCCATCACTTCATGGGAAATTGATGGGGAAACAGTGGAAACAGTGTCAGACTTTATTTTGGGGGTCTCCAAAATCACTGCAGATGGTGACTGCAGCCATGAAATTAAAAGACGCTTACTCCTTGGAAGAAAAGTTATGACCAACCTAGATAGCATATTCAAAAGCAGAGACATTACTTTGCCAACAAAGGTCCGTCTAGTCTAGGCTATGGTTTTTCCTGTGGTCATGTATGGATGTGAGAGTTGGACTGTGAAGAGGGCTGAGTGCCAAAGAATCGATGCTTTTGAACTGTGGTGTTGGAGAAGACTCTTGAGAGTCCCTTGGACTGCAAGGAGATCCACCAGTCCATTCTGAAGGAGATCAGCCCTGGGTGTTCTTTGGAAGTAATGATGCTAAGGCTGAAACTCCAGTACTTTGGCCACCTCATGTGAAGAGTTGACTCATTGGAAAAGACTCTGATGCTGGGAGGGATTGGGGGCAGGAGGAGAAGGGGATGACAGAGGATGGGATGGCTGGATAGCATCACTGACTCAATGGACATGAGTCTGAGTGAACTCCGGGTTTTGGTGATGGACAGGGAGGCCTGGAGTGCTGCGATTAATGGGGTCACAAAGAGTCAGACACGACTGAGCGACTGAACTGAACTGAACTGAGTCATCGTTAGCCTAAAGTTGGAGCCCAGCTTAGAGACTAATAGAAAATACAGAAAGAAGCGGATAGATCTCATTCCCTAGACAGTCTAGTCCTCCAGAAGCTGCCTTTTGGTCCAATAAATGTGACCTCATGTCCTTATGTTGTGTTCTCAAATTTTCACTCTTAAGATTATATCACTTTCAAAATTTGTCAAGAAAGAGTTTGTCTAACAGCTTGAGGCGTGTTTGTTTCCTCCATGTACTGGGGAGAAGGAGGATTTGGTGTTTTTTTCTGTTGGTAGGAATTAACTCCGTCCCACCAAGTCTATACATGACTGGAAATCTCTGAAAGAGAGGTATGAGTATGGAAAGTAGAGGTAACTGGGGTAGAGGTACTAGAGCTTCTATTCTGGCAACACCATCTTTTCTCATAGGGTTTTAATAATCTACTGTCAAAATATAAATTTTATATAAAAGCTAATGTTGAAAATGTCATGATCTGAAAATTGTAATAATTTCTTTCAATTGTATTGTCATTTTTTTCATTGTTGAGAAAAAATAAGGCATTTACCTCAAAAGTTTTGTCCATAATGAAATGTCATAGAATATAATTGCATATGAAGAATAATATTATGAAACTTATAAGGCTCTTTTAAAGGTTAAATATGGCAATATATATATGGCACATAGAATATATCTGGCCCTTAATAATGAGTGCAGTTTACATCTTATTCTTGAGATCTAAAAATACATTTTAGAGTGTTGATGCTGCTATCATTACTACTTTCGATAACAACAATATTGTTATTCTTTAATTTTCTTGCATGTAGTGTATAGTAATGTAAAGTTGTACAGTCTGAATTTCAGGTTAAATTTGATCACCACTGCTAATTTACTGGAAACATACACATGTTATTATGTAGTACACTTACAATAGATACACACAGACCCCATTCTCTGCTATAGAAGTCAATCTACAATAATATTCACATATAATGAATACTCATAACTAAGTTTATATTACTTGTTGTCTTACCTTCCCCAGTTGCCTCCCCTTGCAAAATAGAGGATATTGAAGGTAGTCACATATTTTATTTTGTTTAGTGTTGTATAAGCAGTCTTTACCAGTGCCTGGCACATAGTAAATACCTAATAAACTGTTGTTGGAAACTATATTGAGTCCCAGCAACACAGGTTCAGTTCACTTTACTCTTCTGAAGCATTTTTAATTCAGTGTCACAAATGTGTTCATTGGGCACATTCCTTTTTCTCCCCAGTCAACATTCACACAGACATACAAACACAGACATACACGTATAAGTATACACACTTACACACACATTACCCAGATTTTAAAATTAGCATATCTAGAGGACACAGATGTTTCTTAGTTGATTGTTGTTTTTGCTAACTCTTATGTACTTCATGCTTATATTTCTTATTTTAAAATGTATTCATATTTTAATGAGCTATATAGATAATCAGCCTCTAATTTTATCAATTCTTTACTAGCAATGATTCTTAGATTCTTTATTTTTTCACTTTGATTGCCATGACCTTAGTCTAAGCTCTCAACACCTTTATTTTATACTTTGGTTTCTGCAGTATCTTCTTCAACTCTAGTATTTGCTGTATCTCTTTAAGTTATATTCTCTTCTATCCCATATGAATCACCTATGAATCCATGTTGTTTACCAAGGATAGTGTCCTCCATGGGCTCCTCTATTCATGCTCTTTCTTTTCCTTAAATTCATTAACAACAAGTGGTAGTAAAAAATTACAAGTTGAAAAACAGCATGAGGAAAGAGAGTTTAAAAATGAGAATGCTATTGTGAGAGGTACAAAGGAGAAAAAGTGATTATAGTGTTGGGGGCCACTCCATATTAGGTTGGATTGTTGTTAACCTTACATACACAAGAACTGACTTTTGATTCACTGACACATTTAAAGCAGTAGGAATGGGGAGGGAGGAGGGAGGAGGGTTCAGGATGGGGAACACATGTAAACCTGTGGCGGATTCATTTTGATATTTGGCAAATCTAATACAGTTATGTAAAGTTTAAAAATAAAATAAAATTAAAAAAAAAAAAAAAAAAAAAAAAAAAAAAAAAAAAAAATAAAGCAGTAGGAAAAGATAGTATTGTAAAACACGCCAGATATGCCGAAATAGCAGCAACACTGTAGTAATAGCGGCAACGACATTAAAAGCTCATTCTTCCCAGACACTTTCCTAGTGCTTTGTCCCCATTATTTCATTTATATCTCTTCATAATCTTTTAAGGAACCTATTACACAATATATAACATGGCTAAATTTTGCCTTCTATTTGTTATACTTTGCAGAAGACATAACTGAGACGTAGAGATATCAAGGAACATGACTAAGGTGAAACAGTTTCACCAAGCAGAACTTGTGGTTGAACTTGAGTTTGACACTAAAGCTTGAGTGCCTCACCACACTGTACTCTTTCTCCAATACCATAAGCACATAGACTTATATAAGCATAGACCATAAGCACATAGACTTAATATAGACTATTATTGGTGAATGAGTGATAAAAATAAATGAGAGTCTATTATAGAAATTAAGTTCTAAGAAGATAGGAGGCAGATGCATTGAATGACACAAAAGGATAATGTGTCTGATCTTTAACTTTGTAAAATATAAACTCATTTGTAAAATTAAGTAAAACCCACTAGAATATTAGAAATATATTCCTATTTGACAGTAGAGAACTAATATATAGATGAAGGTGCTGAAACAATGTCAAGGAGCTGTGAAAAGATCTGGCTTGTTCTGGAATATTTTACATTTAGATTGGTGAAGTTAAAATTGTGTAATAATCTGACTGGGAAGTGGATTGGAGCAGGACTATTATTTGAATGAAATTTTGCCCATGTATTTAAGTTACTTGTCATAAAGATTTCTTATCCAGAAACATGAAGCTTCTCTTAGTCTTTCTCACTCACACTTCTCCACCAGAAACCAAAATATATTTTGTTTGTTTTTTCAAGATAAGCAGAGTAAAAGTTAGGTAGGAAAAGTAAAGTTAGGTAAAAATTCTGTATGATAATATCCATGACAAATGTCTAAATTTTAGCATTAGTAACTTATGCAGAAATGGGAGCTATTTAAATAGTTGATGATTAGTTGAAGAGTATTGTGTGATTTAGACTGGTGAATGATGTTATTAGAAGCCTAGTCTTTATATTTAGTAGTAAATACTTGAATAATGATTATATACCAAGAAACAAAGCTGTCTCTATTCATTTCTAATGCTGTTATTAAACAGACAGTGACCATTCAAACAAGATGGAAAGGAATTGACCTGACATATGAAAAACAGTATAGTTTAATTAAAACTAGCTTGGATATTTTTTAGTAGAAATAAGTTGAACCTGTGGAATGGATTTTACATCGCATTTGAAAGAAAAAATAGACCAGCCCATAATTTGAACTTATCTATTAATAAATCTTGAAGTTTTAGTCTATTTCATTCTGTATAATCCAAGGATATTGCAAAAAAAAAATAACTAAAATCACATGCAATTAATATTTTGTACTTAAATGTCCTTCTGGGAAATAAATTTTCATTATTTATTGTGATAAAATAAGCATTATTGGTGGTGCAAAAGGCTTACAAAAGTTGCTGAATTCTCATAGGCAACATGTAGTAGATCTTTTCCTTTTGCCTTTTCTCTTTTACTTGCCTTTCTGGGAATTTTTATGGGAATTGATAGTTTATATAGTGCTAGAAGATACTTGTATTTCCTAATAGTGTATATAAGAAGACTTTATCAGCTAGATTCATTCCACGATAATCTTGCAATTAATTTTAATTTCCTAATCTTGAATATGTATGTACAGTTGTGCATTGTCTTGAATTTATATAAAAAGTAAAGTTGGCTTTTATCAGGTTCTTATTTTAGGAATATACTTTTAATAGAGAAACTAAGGCTTGAGAGTTTAAATTGTGCAAATTCACACAGCTAATAAGAGAAAATCTCAACATTTGAGTTCAAAATATATGGTTCCTATGTAAATCTCCTAACCACAGTGCTAGATTCATATGCATCTATCTTTATCTTTCAGTTCTCTAAATTTGCAAGGTTCTCAATGCAAAGCACATGTGTTGCTGAGGGGTTTTTTGATGTAGATATTTTAATACTATAGATAGTAATAAATAATTTTTGCATGTTTTAGTGTTATAATACCAGACATACAAAATGTGCATAGAGGAAATGTAAATCTTGGCACTGAGGCAGAATTTGTGCTGGCTTGTGACTTACTTCTTAAGGCCAATATGACTGATGATATCTTTATAGTTTTCCATTTTGATATCTTTATAGTTTTACATTTTAATAAAGATCTGTGCATTCTGTTATGAAACAACTCCAATGAACCTATATATCTGAAAATTTTCTTTATTTTCCTTTTTAGATTTCTCATGGTAATAATATGAATATAAGGTATATCCTTAAATGTTTCTTGATAACTTAGAAATATCCAAATGTTTAATAAACTTCTCAGTCTCCGATTATACAAGGTTCATGCAAAGTAAATTGCAATTTCCTCTAGAGAGATGTGAGTTCAAAAAGATTAATTCCTGTATCATTTCTCTACATCAGCCTAAATATTTTTCACTTCCCAGGGCGGCTCAGATGGTAAAGTGTCTGCTTGCAATGTGGGAGACTCAGGTTCAATTCCTGGGTCAGAAAGATCCCCTGGAGAAGGAAATGGCAACCCACTCCAGTACTCTTGCCTGGAAAATTCCACGGATGGAGGAGTCTGGTAGGCTATAGTCCATGGGATACCAAAGAGTCAGACACAACTAAGCAACTTCACTTTTCACTTTTATTATTAACTATTTGGAATGTGTTAGAAATATATAGAGAATAAACACAGATGGTTTTATTAAATAGTCAATATATTATTATAAGGATCTTGAAACCCATAGCAATAACGATAATGATAACTATGACTTATTTAGTTCTTACTAATATTGCTACATAGTGCACTAAACGTCTTGCATATTGAGTTATTTCATCCATTAACTAATTATTTGTTGACTGCCTACCGTATCCTAGATATTGTTGTAAGTGCTTGCAATATAGCAATGAAAAAGACAGAAAAGTTATTGCCTTTATGTAATGAATACTCTGCTGGACCTCAGTACCTACTGGGAAATAAATAGCATCTTATCCTACCTTTTTTTTTTTTTTTTTGCTGCGAGCTCTAGGGTTTCCTCAGAAAGTAAGTCACTTTCCCAAATCACTTTGCAAAGCCAGAATTCAACTCATGTTTGTTTGGTTCCCAGTTACAAGCACTAAAATACTGTTTAGTCATGCATCAATATTATACTTCAGATGTTATTTAAAATGTTATTCAAATAGCTCATGTGTTAATACTTTGTCTTTTGAATTATGCTTTACATTTGTCATCTCTTATTACTCAGTTCTTTTTTGGGCTTCATGTACTTTTGTCTATGGATGATATGGGCACACCCTATGTGTGCTGCTTTTATGATAAAAAATATTGAGCAATATGAGAATCATAAACTACACAGGAGGCTGGATTATAGGTGAAGCTGTTCAAAAGAATTGCTTTAGTAGTTTAAACTTTTGTCTTTTTAAACAAACCTATCCCAAAAAGTGAAGACCTTGTTTGCTAAGTATTATTCAGGGTACTAAATTGTAATTAAGTAATTATGCAATAGTCTAGAAATCTATCTCGTATAATGATGTGTTACGTGATGTCACTTTTTAGAAGGGAAAATAGAGACTTTCTATTTAAATAGTTGAGTAATGTGAAAGGAGTATATCTATCTATAATCTATTATATCTATTTATCTGTTAAAGAAATTATTATGTTTCAACCTCAGGAACCTAGAACTGAGTCAATCTTGTTCAGTCACTCATTCATGTCCAACTCTTTGTGACCCCATGGACTGCAGCACACCAAGCTTCCCTGTCCATCACCATCTTCCGGAGCTTGCTCAAACTCATGTCCATTGAGTTCAGTGATGCCATCCAACCATCTCATCTTCTGTCATCCCCTTCTTCTCCTGCCTTTCCCAGCATCAGGGTCTTTTCCAATGAGTCAGCTCTTCGCAACAGGTGGCCAAAGTATTAGAGCTTCAGCCTCAGCATTAGTCCTTCTAATAAATATTCAGGACTGATTTCCTTTAGGATTGACTGATTTGATTTTCTTGCTCTCAAAGGGACTCTTAAGAGTCTTCTCCAACACCACAGTTCAAAAGCATCAATTCTTCAGTGCTCAGCTTTCTTTATGGTCCAACTCTCACATCCATACATGACTACTGGAGAAGCCATAGCTTTGACTATGTGGACCTTTTTTGGTAAAGCAATGTCTCTGCTTTTTAATATGCTTTCTAGGTTTGTCATAGCTTTTCTTCCAAGGAGCAAGCATCATGGCTACAGTCAATCTGCAGTGATTTTGGAGTCCAAGGAAAAAATCTGTCCTTGTTTCCATTGTTTCCCCATCTATCTATTTGCCATGAAATGATGGGCCCGGATGCCATGATCTTCATTTTTTGAATGTTCAGTCTTAAGCCAGCTTTTTCACTCTCCTCTTTTAGCTTAACCAAGAGGCTCTTTCGTTCCTCTTTGTTTTCAGCCATAACCGTGGTGTCATCTGCATATCTAAGGTTACTGATATTTCTCCCAGCAATTTTTATTCTGGCTAGTGCTTCATCCAGCCCAGCATTTCACATGATGTACTCTACATAGGAGTAAATAAGCAGGGAGACAACATACATCCTTGACGTTCTCATTTCCCAATTTTGAACTAGTTCGTTGTTACATGTCCAGTTCAAACTGTTGCTGTCAATTTTAGAAGTAAACAAAAGATTTTGTTTCTGTGTTCTTCATGCTCTGCCAATCACAACCCCAAGGATGTGGTTAATATCTAAGGCAAAGTATTGTTAGGATGTCTTGCTTTTGTTTCATGGGCTTCAGATAGTAATCAGCAGCAATCTTCACTATAGAATTCATCAGTGGATTCTACTGGTGATGGAGAGGGTCCTTAGGCTTTACTAGTATGATTTGAAAACTTCAGTGGTAAACAATCATCTTGAGAGCATGTTACAAAGGGAATTCTGGGTTGTATGCTATTAACAATCGTAGGATAGGCTTTCCGTGGAATCTTCATTTTCAGTAGGAACTTACGGTAATTCTAAGAGTTTGTTTCTGGTCTCTTACTGGGTAACAGGCAGCTTTACTGAGTAAACAAAACAGATAGAACTTACATGCAAAAATAAATAAATAATTGAAAAGAATAATTTTCCTTCTTAAACAGTATTCCTACCATTTGTGACACTTACTTGCCTTTAATCTGCTTATATTGATGGAATTAATAAACTTCAAGTATCCTCACAGACCTATGCTGTCATTGAAATATCTGATACTTGGAAATAAGCATAAATCCTTTCTTGATAGATCAAAGTTTACATACACATACGTTAATAAAATCAAATCAGATATTTAGAGTGGATGGGTTGTCTACAAGATAAGAAGACAAACATTAGATGAGTTTACTTTTAAGTTATTTTTAATGCCATTTTCTAGCTTTCACAAATTGTTTTTGCATTTGTGACACTGTGATTTATAATAAATATTTTAAAAAAAGAAATACATATTTGGTCTTAGTCCTTTTCTATCACCAGAGATCCTAAAACCTTGGAATATAAATGATAGAGTAATAAGGGTGAAAAGAGTACCTTTTGTTATTCATAACATGTCCCTTTCAACCAATACTGAGGTTATGTTAATGAGGTAATTTTGGAAAACCCTTAAGGATGGGCTGGTTGCCAGGAAAAATGATCCAGGAAAGGAAGAAGGCCTGGACATTGAGTTCAGGGATGATTTACTGATATCTGCCCCTGTAATGAAGACTTCATAAAAACTTTAAAGGACAGGCTTTGATGTGCTTCCTGAACTTTGGTTGCTGAACCAGAATGAATCTAAAGACTGGAATAGAAGCTCTAGTATTCAAGACCCTTCCAGATCTTGCACCATGCACAGACATATCCCTGAGATACTGCATGGTTGCTTCCAGACCACTGCAATAAAGTGAATCTCTCAATACAGTGAGTCACACGATTTTTTGGTTTCTCAATGAATAGAAAAGGTATATTTACCTTGTACTAATAGTCTATTAAGTGTTCAATAACAGTATTTCTAAAGAAAATAATGTGGATACTTAGTAAAAAATCTTTATCACTAAAAAATGCTAACCATCATCTGAGCATTTAGTGAGTTGGAATCTTTTTGCTAGTGGAGGGTCTTGCCTTGATGTTATGGCCACTGACTGATCAGGGTGGTTGCTGAAGGTTGGGGTAGCTGTGGCTGTTTTGTAAAATAAGACAGAAATGAAGTTTGCTATGTCTATTGACTCTTCCCTTTGTAAATAATTTCTCTGTGGCATGCAGTGCTATTTGATAACTTTTAAAAAAAATTATTTATTTTAATTGGAGGCTAATTACTTTACAATATTGTAGTGGTTTTTGCTATACATTGACATGAATCAGCCATGGGTGTATATGTGTTCCCCATCCTGAACGCCCCCTCCCACGTCCCTCCCCATCCCATAACTTTTATCCACAGTAGAACTTCTTGAAAAATTTGAGTTAGTCCTCTCAAAGTGTTGCTGCCTTAACTTATCAATTAAGTTAATATAATAGGCCAAATACTTTGTTTTCAACAAATTTCACAGCATATTATCAGGGATAGAGTCCATCTCAAGAAACCATTTTCTTTGCTCATTCATAAGAAGCAACCCCTTATCCATTAAAGTTTCATCATGAGACTTCAGGAATTCAAGTCATATATGCAGATTCTTTCAAATCTAGTTCTTTTGCTATTTTCACCAAATCTGCAATTATTTCCACCCCTGAAGTCTTTATCCCCTCCAAGACTTCAGGAGAGTTGTTGTAATCAACTGCTTCCAAATTTCTGTTCATGATGATTTGACCTCTTCTCATGAATCATAAATGTTATTAATGGCATCAGGAATGGTGAATCCTTTCCAGAATATTTTTAATTGAATTTTCCCAGATCCATCAGAGAAATCATTATCTATGGCATCAATAGCCTTATGAAATGTATTTCTTTAATAATAAGACTTGAAGTCAAATTTATTCCTGATCCAAGGGCTGCAGAATGGATGTTGTGTTATTAGGCATAAAAGCAGAATTAATTTCATTGAACATATCTATCAAAGCTCTGGGGTGATTAGGTATATTGTCAGTGAGCACTATTATTTTGGATTTTTTTTTTTCTGAGAGTACGTCTTAATGGTGAGCTTTAACTACTCAGTAAACCATGTTATCAACAGATGTGCAGTCATTCTATCTTTGTTACTCCACAACCAAAGTATTTTTAACATAATTCTTGAGGGTGCTGGGATTTTCAGAATGGTCCATGAGCATTGGCTTCAACTTAAATTCACCAGTGACATTAGTGCCTAGCTAGAAAATTAGCCCGCTCTTTTAAGTTTTGAAGGCAGGTGTTGACGTCTCTTCTCTAGATGTGTAAGTCTCAGATGGCATGTTCTTCCAGTAGAAGGTTATTTTGCTTACATTGGAAATCTGTTGTTTAGGGTAGCCACTTTCATGAATTTTCTTAGTTAGATCTTCTGGATAACTTGCTGCAGCTTTCATATCAGTACTTGAGGCTTCATTTTGCATTTTTACGTTATGGAGGTGGCTTCTTTTCTTAACCCCCATGAACCAACCTCTGCTAGTTTCAAACTTTTCTTCTGTGGCTTCCTCCCTTCTCTCAGCATTCATAGAATTGAAGAAAAGGCCTTTCTTTGGATCAAGTTTCTTCTTAATGGGATGTGTCGCTAGTTAGATTTTCTGTCCAGATCGCTGAAACTTTCTTGTTGTCAGCAATAAGGCTGTTTGGCTTTCTTATGGGTCATGTGTTCACTGGAGTAGCACTGTCAATGTCCTTCAGGAACTTGTCTCTTGTATTCACAGCTTGGTTAAGTGTGAAGAGACCTAACATTGGCTTATCTCAACTTTCAACATGCCTTCCTCAGTAAACTTAATGATTTGAAGTGAGAGCTTTTGATTTGAAGTGAGAGATGTGCTACCCTTTCCTGCCCATGAAGCCTTGCAGGTGTCCTAATTTCAGTATTGTTGTCTTAGGGTTAGGGAGAGGACAGCAGTTGGTTGGTAGAGCAGTCATTAAAACACATTATTAAATATTGTGGCACATCAAAACAATAATGATAGAAACATCAAAGATCACTGATCACCATAAGAAATATAACAATAGTGGAAAAGTGTGAAATATTGTGAGAACTACCAAAATGGGACACAGATACATAGCAAGCAAATGGTGTTGGAAAAGTGGCCCCATAGACTTACTCAATGCAGGGTTGCTACAAACCTTTAATTTGTAAAAACTGCAATATCTGTGAAGTGCAATAAAGCAAACAGTGATAAAATGAACTATTCCTGCATCTTTTAATTAGCCTACTCACTTATATCCTTGAATATCCTGTGTAATAAAGCAGTAAATTGATTAGTAAACTGGTTTCCAGAGTTCTGTAAGCTAGTCTAGTCCAGGGCTCCCCAATCTCTGGAATCTCATGCCAGATGATCTGAGGTGGAGCAGATGTAATAAGAATAGAAATAAAGTGCACAGTAAAGTCATAGGCTTGAATCCTCTTGAAAGCACCCCCACAACCCAATCCATAGAAAACCTGTATTTCACAAAACCGGTTTCTAGCGCCAAGAAGGTTGGAAACCTCTGCTCTAAAGAGCTATTAGAACCCAGGAAGGACCAGTAGAAACCTTCAGTTCATAGCCTGTCAGTTAGAAGAACAGGTAACAACCTGAACTTGTGATGGCCTCTAAACTGGGGGCAGTCTTGTAGGACAGCGTCTTCATCTGTGGACTCTGACAGTAGGTTGACAGTCAGGACTGAGCTAAATTTGTAGGAAACCCATCAAGGTTCAGTGTAAACTGTAGAATTACTTGGTGGTGGTGGATAATAAACAGCAGAGAGTGGAAATACTATATATTAACTTGAATATTTTTTAAACATTTTTCGTTTATGCCCCTGTATGGAGAAGGCAATGGCACCCCACTCCAGTACTCTTGCCTGGAAAATCCCATGGATGGAGGAGCTTAGTGGGCTGCAGTCCATGGGGTCGCTGAGGGTTGGACATGACTGAGCGACTTCACTTTCACTTTTCACTTTGATGCACTGGAGAAGGAAATGGCAACCCACTCCAGTGTTCTTGCCTGGAGAATTCCACGGACGGGGCATCCTGGTGGGCTGCCGTCTATGGGGTCGCACAGAGTTGTACACAACTGAAGTGACTCAGCAGCAGCAGCATTCTGTGTCAAGATCATAGTTTGACTCAAACTCTTCTCTGCCTCTTTCTCCACTTATTTTTGCCTCCCAATTCACTTCCCAGTTTCCTGCTACTCTGAAAGTACCTACTGGTTTTCAAGATCATTTGATTAAAAAAAAAAAAATAATCCAAAGTTTATATTTTCCAAATATGTCCTTCTCTTTTGGTCCTGAAACACAAGTATAAAGCTAAAAATCTCAAATATTATAATGCAAATCATCTGAGGATAGTTCAATATGAAAAAGGAAAAAAATTAACAAATATATTTTATGCAAATGTGTTTAAAATTGGTTGCTTTTACATTTTAATTCCAAATTTTGAAAAATATTTTATAATACAGTTTTGATTTATGTTATAATAAACTCATTTTTAATTTAAAATTTAGCAAGAGAAAATAATATGAAAACTTTGAAATTCACAAGAAATCTTATTTGTATTCTTATTTTTGATATTTTGGCTGAGGAAAGAGTAGTTTGATTCAATGAGGATAATAGTCTCAACTAAAAAAAAAAAAATTCCATAACAACATTCTTTGCAGTTTATGTAACACCTACGTGTTCTTATTGGCTCCCTTATGGTTCTGTTTTGAGCCATGCCAATGTCATAAACTAAAAGAAAAATAACAAAATCAGTGCAGTGGAGTTTCTAGTAAAGGCAGAGTAAATAATTCGGACAAAGTTTTTCTGCCGAGGACAACTAGAATAATAGAATATGGAGAGATGTTATAGAGAGCAACAGAATTAATAAGTGGCTATCAAAAGGAAGATTCATGCCAGAATGTTTTTCCCTATGGATGTTTTCCAGTTCAGGAATGGGTTGATAAAGGGTTGGACAATTCTTCTGAAAGCTTCTTTGAACTAAGAGGGAAAGGATAAGTGTCCAGGATGACATCATAGGGATATGGAAGAGCTGAATGTAGTAGCCAGAAGTGACTGCTGCTCAGTTTTTTATTCTCTCATATCTGGAATTGAACTGAGGTAATCTTACTGCTGGTCTCTCTAGAGACAGGCAGAACAAATATTAAAACTCTGGAGCAAGATGTTATCATCTTAAAAGTCAAATGATCTATAAACATTAAAAAAAAAAAAAGGTACACAGTAGAAAAGTCACCAAGAATAGGAGTAGAGAACACATGATGAAGAAAAGTAATAAAAGCAGTAGAAGATAGAAACAAGCCCACCAAGTTTCAAATGGTAAGGTTATTAGACACAGATCTTGAAATAATGATCTCTCTCTGTCAAAAGAAGCCAAAGCAAATATTGAGTATTTACAGAAGACTGGAAAATTTAAAATACCAAATAAAAATATAGAATTTCAATAAATTCAAATGAAGAAACCAGTAAGATAAGTTCAACACATGCTAGACACAGTTGAAAAGAGAATTATTCCAAAGAGGATATCTTAGAAGTAAATGTCCAGAATGAAGCACAGAAAAGCAAAAAATGAAAATTACAGAATAATGGAATGTGACATAGATCACACAGAAAGCAGGCCTACCTTTCTGAAATTGTAATCCAAGGAAAATTGGATAGGAAATGGGGCAGAAGTAATATCTGAAGATGGCTCTGAACTGAACGAAACTGAAAAAGGCATCAAGTTATCAAGTCACAGAATAGGGAGCACTACAAACCTCAATATGATAAAAATAAATTGAAACTCAGTTTTATATTTAAAAACTGCTGAGATAAAAATATAAAGAACCAGAGTTAAAATCCATCAGAGATTAAAGACATGTTCCCAAGAACAGTATGATTAACAATTGGATTTTCAATAAAAATGATGGAAACCAGAATACATTGGAATGGCATCTTTAAATGATAAAAGAATACAAATTTCAACAAATTTTATACTCAGCAAAACTTAATTCAGAAACATAGTAAAAATAAAGATGTTTTCAGAAAAAATGAGAAATGAGAGGATTTATTACAGGAAGATGCACAGTAAAACCCTAAAGAAATTATTTCAGGAGAAGGAAACTTGCTTCAAAGACAGAAGGAAATTACACATAAATAAGAATTCCAGGAAGGGGGACATATCTGGGTATATCTGTAAGAATATTAATTTCATTAAACAAAAATAGTGATGTCTTATAAGGTTTAGCACAGCTTACAGTAATAGAGGTTAGGCACATGAGTTTAAAAAAAAGAGTTCATAACTAGAATAAAAAGAGGGAGAGATTGAATAATAAAAGCTTTCAAGCAAAAAAGTTGAGAGATGGAAAATAAGAAAACAGAAAAATGGCATATATAGAGAAGATTGAAAAATATGGTATATTTAAATTCAGTTATATAAATATATACGTGTATATATATATGCAGATATGCAGATGATACTACTCTAATGGCAAAAAGTAGAGAGGAACTAAAAAGCTTCTTGATTAGGGTAAAAGAGGAAAGTGAAAAAGCTGGCTTGAAACTCAGCATTAAAAAACCAAGATCATGGCATTTGATTCCATAACTTCAAGATACATAGAAGGGGAAAAAAAAAAAGTAGAAGCAGTGACAGATTTGATTTACTTGGGCTCCAAAATCACTGTGGACAGTGACTGCAGCCATGAAATCAAAAGGCTCTTGCTCCTTGGAAGGACAGCTATGACAAACCTAGACAACATTTTAAAAAGGAGAGACATTCCTTTGCTGACAAAGGTCTAATTAGTCAAAGCTGTGCTTTTTCCAGTAGTCATGTGTGGATGTGAGAGCTAGACCGTAAAGAAGGCTGAGGGCCAAGAACTGATGCTTTCACATTGTGGTGCTGGAGAAGACTCTCGAGAGTCTCTTGGATGGCAAGGAGATCTATCCAGTCAATCCTAAAGGAAATCAGTCCTGAATATTCATTGGATGGACTGATGCTAAAGCTGAAGCTCCAATACTTTGGCCACTTTATGCAAAGATCTGACTAGTTGGAAAAAACCCTGATGCTGGGAAATATTGAAGGTAAAAGAAGGGGGCTGTAGAGGATCAAATGGTTAGATAGCATCCTCGACTCAATGGTCAGAATTTAAATAAGCTCCAGGAGATAATGGAGGACAGAGGAGCCTGACATGCTACAGTCCATGGGATCACAAAGAGTCAGAGACAACTTAGCAACTGAACAGCAGCAACAACAAATAGATTAAATGTTTCAATTAAATCACAAGGATTTTCAGATTGCAGAAAATAACTTCTAGAATAACATGTGAAAAATATAAAGATATACAGTTTGAATTAGTGAGTTGTTAAAAAATGATAGATATTATAAAAAGAAGAGGGAACAAAAGGTAGTTCATACAAAATACTTAAATTCTGAGTTATATTAATGATAGAAATATTATAATTAAAGGCAAAAGAGATAAAAGTAAACAGTCCATATCAATTTTAATTCACTGATGAGATATATGTCTAAAATTATATAAATTATTTAGTATTCAATAATATATAAAAAGGAAAATTTATAGCACTCTAGCAGAAAAAAGCAGGTCCACAGATAGTGAGAACTGTTTATACAATTGGATCAAAAATCAGTCATGCTCTAGAATATTTGAAAAACAATTAGCAAACTTGATAGAATGGATATTATATATAAAATGTTACACCCAACAAATAGAGAAACAAGCATTCTTTCAAGTACACTCATTTACAAAAGTTACATAGATACTGGGTTATTAATCAATTTTTATTTAAGGCCAAAAATTAGATATCATAAAAAGAAAATGCTTTAGCCACAAATTATTTTTATAAAAACAAGTTATAAAGTTAAATAAGCCTCAATGTATTTGGCAACTAAGGGAAATACTTTTAAATAACTCAAAAGTCAAAGGGAAAAGCCATAATATAGACTAGAACAGATTTTAATCTGAATGATAATAAAAATAACACACCAAAACTTGCAGAAAAATCTTTGCTTAGAAAGAATTTTTGTCTTTCAATGCATGTACTTGAAAATAAGAAAGACAGAATCAATGGACCAAGCATCCTTCTCAAGAAGTTATATAACAGTAATTTGTATGTTTTCCAAATATAGGAGAATTAAAGTAAAATAATAAAGTTAATAAACCAGAAAGAATAAAATAACAATCAAAAGATCCATAAAACTGACAAACCTTGGTGTGTTTAGGGAAAGAGAGACAGAGCAGAGAGAGAAAATGGTCAATTTCAAGAATAAAATTCTTAGAAATTCCAACTAATTGACATTCTGAAAAAGACAAACCTATGGAGACAGTAAAAAGATCATTATTTGCAGGGATTAGGAGTGTTAGGGTGAAGAGCATAGTTGTGAAGGACCAGGAATTTTTGGTCCTCTGATATTCTCTCTGATCCATTCTCTCTGATCCTATAATGATGGGTACAATGAATATACATTGTCCAAATCCATATAACAGAGTGCTTCCTAGGTGGCCCAGTGGTAAAGAATCTGCCTGCCAATGCAGGAGACACAGGTTTGACTGGGAATATCCCCTGGAAGGGAAAATGGCAACTCACTCCAGTATTCTCGCCTGGAGTAATCTCATGAACAGAGGAGCCTGGCAGGCTACAGTCCATAAAGTAGGAAAGAGTCGGACATGACTGAGCGACTGAGCACGTATGCAGCACATATAATATAGAATACCAAGATGCTACTGCTGCTGCTAAGTTGCTTCAGTCCGACTCTGTGCGACCTCATAGACAGCAGCCCACCAGGCTCCCCCGTCCCTGGGATTCTCCAGGCAAGAACACTGGAGTGGGTTGCCATTTCCTTCTCCAACGCAGGAAAGTGAAAAGTGAAAGTGAAGTCACTCAGTCGTGTCCGACTCTTAGCGACCCCATGGACTGCAGCCTACCAGGCTCCTCAGCCCATGGGATTTTCCAGGCAAGAGTACTAGAGTGGGGTGCCATCGCCTTCTCCTATAGAACACCAAGAGTGAACCTTAATATAAACTATAGACTTGGGGTGATTGTGATGTGTTGCAACATATGGACCACTCTGGTGTGAGTTGTTGATAACGGGAGAGGCTTTGCATGTGTGTTGTTATTTAGTCAGTAAGTCATGTCTGACTCTTTGTGACCCTATGGACTGTAGCTCACCAGGCTCCTCTGTCTATGGGATTCTCCAGGCAAGACTACTGGAGTGGGTTGCCATTTTCTCCTCCAGGGGATCTTCCCTACCCAGGGATTGAAGCCTGCATATCCTGCTTGGCAAGCAGATTTATTTTTTTTTACCACTGAGCCATTACAGCCCATGGAGTCGCAAAGAGTCAAACATTACTTAGGAACTAAATAACAACTGTATGTGTGAAAGTAGAGAGTATATGAGAAATCTCTGTATGTTCTTGATTTTACTGTGAACCTAAACTGCTTTAAAAGATAAAACTTTAATAGAAAAGTTCTCAGAAATATATGAAATAAGAGAATGTAATGAAATCTTGAAATCAATAATATGGCAATTGAGCCGACACAGTAGAAATAGTAATTTGAGCAATCCCGTGAATACTGACTAAATTTAATCCCTAGTTAAAAGCCTTTCAACAAACTTTTTTTCTTCAAATTTAAGGAAAACATTACAAAGCCATGCAAAACAAAAATTTAGGTCTAGATGCTTTCGTTTGATGAACAATTCCAAATATTTAAGCAATAAATAATTTAGTTTTGTTCAAAACCCTCTGGGGGGGGATAAAAAACCCACAGCACAAATGCTTCCCAATTCATGTTGTAATAATGCAATACTTCCGGAAAGGACATTTTTATGCCTATCTTAAGTATGAATATAGAAATCAAAATCTAATAAATATTAGCAAACTTAGTTTAGGAAATTAGTAAAAAGGGTAATACATCATAACTAGTTTAATATTATTTGGAGAGTGTAAGGTTAGTTTAATATCAGAAAATCTATTAATGTAACATTAACAGGAAAAATAAGAATTATATCATCTTAAAAATGTTACAGGATAATATTTGATAACATTTAATTTATATCATTTCATATATACTCATTGTTTTAAAAAACTAGAAAATCAAGAATAAAAGGAATGCCTTCAATCTAGTAAATGAATATGACAAAAAAAGTGCTATCACAAAAATAGTGCTTGATATTGAAATTTTTCAGTTCAGTTCAATTCAATCACTGAGTTCTGTCTGACTCTTTGCAACCCCATGGACTGCAGCATGACAGGCCTCCCTGTCCATCACCAACTCCTGAAGCCTACCCAAACTCATGTCCATTGAGTCCGTGATGCCATCCAACCATCTCGTCCTCTGTCGTCCCCTTCTCCTCCTGCCCTCAATCTTTCCCAGCATCATGGTCTTTTCAAATGAGTCAGCTCTTCTCATCAGGTGGCCAAAGTATTGGAGTTTCAGCTTCAACGTCAGTCTTTCCAATGAATACCCAGGACTGATCTCCTTTAGGATGGACTGGTTGGATCTCCTTGCAGTCCAAGGGACTCTCAAGAGCCTTCTCCAACACCACGGTTCAAAAGCATCAATTCTTCCATGTTCAGCTTTCTTTATAGTCCAACTCTCACATCCATACATGACTACTGGTAAAACTATATTTTAGTCATCCCTTTAAAATGGAGACATAGGTACCTGCTACTACCAGCTGTTAGAATCTTATTGGAGATTTGAACAGTGCACCAAGCTGAAAGAAAAAACAAAAGGAATGGAACTGAATGGAACTGAAAAGGAATCTTCTTTATCCACATATGATAATGTATATATATAAACAAAAGAATACAAATAAAGTATTAAAATCAATAAACTAGCAGATTTTCTGTTTGCAAGTTAAATCATAAAACTCAATTGCAAAGGAAAAGAAATTCTAAAACAGTATCATTTAAAATAACATAAAATATATCAAATAATAAGTCTAACAGACAAAGAGAAATACCTCTCTGGAAGAAACTACAAAACATTATTGAGAGAATGTAAAGGAAATATATTGATGTGTCTATCATGTTTATGGAGTAAAACATTCATTACTGTAAAGATCTAATTTTCCCTAAGTTCACCTTTAGAGTTCTACAATCTCAATAAAAATTCCAGTAGAGGAGTTTTACAGAATATGATAGACCTACCCTAAAACTGACATGAAAATGCCAAATGCTAATAATAGCCATTACACTCTGCCTCAAAGAAGAAGGGCAAAAGGAAGGACATGCTCTATCAGATATCAGAACTGATATCACATTGCAGTAAAGGAAACATGTGTCATTTTTTCAAGAATAGATAATCAGTTGAACATAAAATACTACAGTGAATAAGTAGATTTGTTCATATATGGGCCCAATTCAACTGTAAGTGGTAATGTATAGCAATAAGAAATAAAATTGTCTTCACAAATGTTGGTGCAGCTGTTGATTTTCCATATGGAAAATAGCGCAACTTGATTGCTACCTTGTACCAAATATTAAAAAATTAATTCCAAGAAATTATCAATTTAGGTGGGAAATAACAAAACTTCTAAAAGATACTATTGAAGAGTATCTTTATAACAGAATGGGGCAATATTTCTTAAATAGGACGCATAAAATGTAAACCATAAAAGAAAATATTGATAAATTGGACATTAGATTTAAGAACTTATTTTCAAGCAATGCCAGTAAAAGGAAAAAAAAAGTTCACAAAGTGGGAGAATTTATTTACAGTACATAAACAGGCAAAGGACTAGTATCCAGAATATGCAAAGAACTGCTACTAATTAATAAGAAAATAACCCAAAAGAACTTGTAAGAAATATGAGAAAGATATCCCATAAGATATCAAGGTGTCTAATAAAAATCTGAAAAAATTCTAAAATCTTACTGGTATTCAGGGAAACGTGATGAGACACCACTATGTATCCATTGGAATGGTTAAAATGTAAAAGTGTGGCAGAAGTGTAGAACCCTGGGAGCTCTCATACGTTACAGAAGAGAGAGTAATGGGAAATCAATGTGGTGCTCTCTCCTAATTGTGAATGTTTGCATACTCCATTTTCTAGCAATTATACCCCTGCTCAGTCGCTTAGTCGTGTCCAACTCTCTGCAACCCCATGGACTGTAGCCCTCCAGACTCCTGTATCAGTGGGATTTTCAAGGCAAGAATACTGGAGTGGGTTGCCACTTCCTCCTCCAGAAATGATACCCCTGGATATGTAGCAAAGAATAATAGGTATACGAGACATGTACAAGAATATTCACAGCAACATTATGTAGAACATTTGGATAAATGGAATTGTCACACATGCAGATAAGAGTGCCATAAATTAATGAAAATGAAAGCTCTATAGCTACACTGAGCAATATGACTAAACCTTACAAATATGATATTGGTTGGATGATACCAGACATAAAAGACTATGATATCATTTATACATATTTCATAAATTAAGCAAGTGGGTATTAGAGTTTTAAGCTTGATTTGTATAAATTATAAAGAATATATAAAGTGACTGCTATGAAATTCAGTTATCTTTTAGCTGTTGGGAGTGGATAGTTGGGAGGGAGTACGGGATTAGATTTCTAGGTTGCTCGCAATACTCTATTTCTTAATCTAAATGATGAATACACAAGTATTTACGATAAAATTTTATTCTATATTTTTTTACAAGTGATATTTTGCAATAAAAAGGGTTAAAGAAAATATATTTAAATTTCAGTATCTTCTTTCAGAAACACCTAATAGATTGTTGGGGTGAAGACGATCTGGAAAGACTATATATACTAACAAACCAGAGCTGTGGTCAAGGTTACCTCCATAAGTGACAACGTACTGCACCAAGGCAAATTACTAGTATCAAGACATGTCAATCAGGTGTGCAGTTCTGCAGAAACAAACATTCACAGCAGCAGCTCTCAGCACCGCTGCTCTGGACAAAACAAACTAAAAACCAAACCAAATCAACAAACAAAAACTCAGAGAAACTAAACTTGTGAAGGCAGTTCTCAGCTTTACATTCTGTCAGGAGATGTCTTTGCACAGTTGCATGCAAATCTCCTACACAGTCTCTCCAAGTGGCCAATCTCTAATGCATCTCTAATGTACCTGCCAAACAGAGCTTTCAAGGGTGGGATTAATTGGCTTTCATGACCAGTATTTAGTTGATCACTAAGACTGTGCCATGGTTAGGATGGTGGTCATTAAATTACCTTCTAAACTAATTGAGAAAGTTTTCACAGCTTGTTAGCAACACTTACAATAAAAAGGCCCTCTTGTCAAAAGATATACATGGATTTTTAAGATCAAATAAAATCAAATCTTGCCTGCAGTTGTTAAAAGTTTTAAAAATCTGGTTTTAGCAGAACATCTAGTTCAAGTCTCAGTTATTAAGAAGGATTATATATAACTTTATATAACAAGCATATTTGAAATATTTGGCTATTAAGCCTAATTAAGATATTAGAAGTATACTGGACTTTATGGTAAAATATATCTAATGAGGTTAACTCTACAGTATCAGCCTTTTAGATATTATATCACCCTTAAATTTAGGCTCCACTTTATTCAGTGAAGTTCTCATGTTGCTATGAAAATTTTCTCTCTTATGGTTATAAAATTCCAAAATGACTTTCTGCATAAAAATAGCAATTGTTATTTAGTGTCTGCTCAACATTTTGCTCTCACTTTTTTCAAATTCCTGTTTAGGTTGTCTTTGATTTTTGAGACTTTCCTTTCTATTTCCTTCATTTTTGTTTTCTTTATGCCACTCTTATAGCAATGAAACCATAATTTGTCTTATAACCCAATCGCTTTTATTTTTGTTGTTCAATTGCTAAGTTGTATATGATTCTTTGTGACCCCATGGACTGTGGCATGCCAGGCTTACAAATCTTTCATTATCTCTGGGAGTTTGTTCAAACTCATGTCCATTGAGTCAGTGATGCCATCCAATCATCACATCCTCTGTTGCCTCCTTCTCCTCTTGCCCTCAGTCTCCCCCAGCATGAGGGTCTTTTCCAATGGTCTGGCTCTTAGCATCAGGTGGTCAAAGTATTGGAACTTCAACATCAGTCCTTCCAATGAATATTCAGAGTTGATTTCCTTTAGGATTGATAGGTTTGATCTCCTTGCTGTCCAAGGAATGCTCAAGAGTCTTCTCCAGCAACACAGTTTGAAAGCATCAATTCTTTGGAGCTCAGCCTTCTTTCTGGTCCAACTCTCCCATTCATACATGACTACTGAAAAAACTATAGTTTTGACTATGTGGACCTCTCTTGGCAAACTAATGTCTTCCCTTTTTCATACGCTAGGTTTAATAGGTCTAGGTTTGTCATAGCTTTCCTTCCAAGGAACAAACATCTTTAAATTTCATGGCTAGAGTCACTCTCCACAGTGATTTGGCACCCAGGAAATAAAATCTGTCACTGTTTCCATTTTTCCTCCAACTATTTGCTATGAAGTGATGGGATTGGATGTCAATTTTCTGAATATTGAGTTTTAAGCCAGTGTTTTCCCTCTCTTCTTTCACCTTCATCAAGAGGCTCTTTGGTTCCTCTTTTCTTTCTGCCATTAGGGTGGTATAATCTGCATATCTGAGGTTGTTGATATTTCTCCCAGCAATCTTGATTCCAGCTTGTGATCATCTAGCCTGGCATTTTGCCTTAAATACAATTTTTATTATTCCTGTATTTTTCTGATTTTATGATTTTTTCTGTGTTATTGACTTTTTTCTGTGTTATTGAGCATCTACATTTTGTCTTAGGTTTTCTGTTAGCTCTATTTTCCCTGAGTCTCAATCACTCCATAATTTTAATTATCATCTATTACTAGTAGCTACCAAGTCACTTTTTATACCCTAGATAACTATAGTAAGCAATATATGCATATTAACAGTCTTTACTCCTCAAAGATATCCCAGAACTTGGCAACTGCTAGAGCAACCTCTTTCATTTATTCACCCTAAGATTTGTTGAAAACAGTTATTGTTAGAAAAGAAACTTCTAAGTTATTTTAGCAGTGACATTAGTGTATGGGAAAGCATGTTTGGGTAGGAAGAAATAATTTCAACTAAGTAAATGCCTAAGGAATATAGATTCCAAACCAATGAGTAACTGTTCAAAACCAAGGATCAGAATAAAGGGATAATTTTTGCTCTCCTTTATTTGAATTTGTTGGCATCTTATTACATTTTATCTCAATTTATTTCATCTAAAAATCTCATTGTTTTTGTGTATGAGTCATGATTCTTTTTATTAACCCTCCAGTACAGGAAATCTTATATGATCTTTCACCAATATAAATATTATGAAAGTATGAAAGAACTGTATTATGTTCAGTAGCTGAACACCAAAAAGAAACAAAGGTCTTTTTTTTACTGTGAAAAATGTTATATATTTGTACCTCCTCAGAACCCTCTTAAAATATATGTTCTTGAAAGTGAAAGTCGGTCTCTCAGTTGTGTCTGACTCTTTGAGACGCCGTGACTGTAGCCCTCCAAGCTCCTTTGTCCATGGAATTTTCCAGGTAAGAATACTAGAATGGATTGAAATTTCCTTTTTCAGGGGATCTTCCCAACACAGGGATCTAACCCTGGTCTCCTGCATTGCAGGCAGATTCTTATGAAATGTGAAATACAAAAAAAAGTTTTGAAATGAAAGGTGGAAACACTTAGTGTCTGCTTATATGAAAATTATTTAAATATAAATAGACAGTTACAAAAATACTTTTTCACATTCAAGTGCCAATGGAAATGTTTGTGTATATTGTTGGTTTCATAAATTCTTAATCTTCAAGACATGCTAAATATTTATGACATAGTAATATAGAAATCTTAATATGACACCCTTATAATGTAACTGGGAATACTTAAATTTGAACAAGCATCAAAATTCCCTGCAGGATTTGTGACACTCAGATCACTGGGTCTCACCCTCAAAGTTTCTGATAGAGTGGTAGATCTGAGGAAGAGACTGAGATTTTGCATTTCTAGCACATTCCTAGTTTAGGCTTCTTAGAAGACCACCCATTGGGAAGCTTAGGCATATAATATTAATAATACTTTAATAATACTTTCTTCCACATCTATTTTAAAAACATTCTATATGTTTAATATGCCACATCAATAGATACTTGAAGAAAGTAAAAAGTGTAGCTTGATTTAGGGTCTGCATAATGCTATTCTTTTCACAGAATTTTTATTTAAACCTTGACCAAGCCATTTGCACATTTAAGATAAAATCATTTACACAAAGCTTCAGGGAGTAATTTTATTGTATTACTTCCTAGACCAACATGCTTACTGAAATATCACAAACTTTCAAGTCTCTTCACTGGAAACAACACTGCAAAGGACAACTTGTTTGGAGAACTATTTCAGAAAGAGCTCCAACATCATGCGTGATTATTATGCACAGCAGGTGCAAATGAATTATTTATCAAATATGTTTTCATTATTTCTCAGTGAAAACATTGAAGATCTTTTTCCAAGCACTCAATTTCAACAGTCATTTGTACACAGTGCAGGTCTTTACTTAGACAAATATTTATGGATATGCTTTCATATGAAAAATGAAAGAGTTATTACAAATACAAACACTGTACCACATTTTGAAAGCTTAAAGTGAATAATTAGTAAATAATTATTCCATTTGATAAATAATTTTCTTCATTGCTCACTTTATTTCATTTTATATTTTAACATTTGGCGCATTTTAAAGAATTTATTATATACCCCTTTCTTAGAAGAAAACAGTTAACCTAAAATCATAAGCAGTTTATGCAACTTCATATTATAATGATGACAGATAATTGCAATGATGTTGCAGCTTTCAACATCAAGTTAAGTGTCAAAGAACAGATATGCTTAGGGAAACAAGGATTTTAACTATTTCTGTAAAGGTCTTCCATACATATGTATTAATGGTATGAGGCTATTGCTCACAGAGATTTAATAGACTGGTTCAAAATGGGAAAGGTATATGACACAGCTATATATTGTCAACCTGCTTATTTAACTTATATGTAGAGTACATCATGAGAAATGCGAGCTGGATGAATCACAAGCTGGAATCAATATTGTTGGGAGAAATATCAACAACCTCACATATGCAGATGATACCACTCTAGTGGTAGAAAATGAAGAGGAACTGAAGAGATTCTTGATGAGTGTGAAAGTGAAAAAGCTGGCTTGAAACTCAACATTGAAAATAAAACTAAATCATACATAGCAGGCAGTCCCTTCACTTCATGGTAAATAGAAAGGAAAACAGTGGAAACAATGACAGGTTCTATTTTCTTGGGCTCTAAAATCACTGCAGACGATGACTGCAGCCATGAAATTTAAACAAACAAACAAACAAACAACAACAAAAAAAAACCACTTGCTCCTTAGAAAGAAAGCTGTGGCCAACCTAGAGAGCATATTAAAAAGCAGAGATATCACTTTGCCAGCAAAGGTCCCTATAGTCAAAGCTGTGGTTTTTCCAGTAGTTGTGTATGGATGTTAGAGTTGGTCCAGAAGGCTGACTGGTAAAGAATTGATGCTTTCTAATTGTGGTGCTGGAGAAGACTCTTGAGAGTCCCTTGGACTGTAAGTAGATCAAACCAGTCAGTTCTAATAGAAATCAACCCTGAATATTCATTGGAGGAATAATGCTGAAGGTGAAGCTCCAATACTTTGGCCATCTGAAGTGAAGAGCCCACTCATTGGAAAAGACCCTGATGCTCAGTAAGATTGAAGGCAATAGGAGAATGGGGCAACTGAGAATGAGATGTTTAAATAGCATCACTGACTCAATGGACATGAATTTGAGCCAGCTCCTGGAAACAGTAGAGGACAGAGGAGCCTGGTATGCTGCAGTCCATAGGGTCACAGAGTCAGACATGATTTAGCAACTGAACAGTGACTAAACAGCAGCAACAACAAATAGTTTAGTCATCTTTGCATATTCCCCATGTCTTTTGGGTTTTATCAATTCTATTATTTTTACTTCATATTACATATAGTTTCTTGAATGTAAAGGGAAACAAAGCAATAATAAAAACATGAGTTACATGAAATTTGTGGCATTTTCTAACTGTCCATTTTACTGTATAAGTGTAGGCTTTAAACAAAGAGCTTGACAAAATTGAGAAGAGAAAAATCAAGATTCAACCATTTTCTCCCAAGTAAATTAGTTGTTCTAAGTCAAAATATAGCACTAGAGGCTTTCTTACTTTTCATTTCAATACACTGTATGATGTTTTAAAGTGTAAAAACCTAGCTGACTCAATTAGTCATGTTAACTGACCATTCTGTGACTTAAAGTTCTAATATATGTGTGTATGTATGTCTTAGTTGCTTAGTCGTGTCTGACTCTACGCGACCCTATGTAGCCTGCCAGTTTTCTGTGCATAGGATTCTCCAGGCAAGAATACTGCAGTGGATTACCAAGCCCTTCTCCAGGGGATCTTCCCTACCCAGGGACTGAGCCCACGTCTCTTAGGTCTCCTGTATTGGCAGGTGGGTTCTCTACCACTAGCACCACCTGGGAAGCCCAACGTTCTCACAGAGTTTAGGTTTGAAAGAGAGTCTGAAGAAATCTGACAGTGATCATACATGTGAGAAATTACTTACTAGTTCTGTGTCATTCAGTCATCCACTAGACAGTTGTAGGAGATTTAATAAGAGAATAATATTTTTACAAAATTTAATTTGAATGTTAAATCTAAATAAATATTAAATTCAATAAAATATACCTCATGTCCAAGGGCAAAGGAGAAACCCCAGCAAGATGGTAGGAGGGGCAAAATCGTATTTAGAATCAAACCCCATACCCACCAGAGATGCTCCAAGGACTCAAATAAAATCTTTGTGTACACCAGGAGACCCCACAGAAATTGAGCCAGACCTGCCTTTGAGTGTTTGAGCATCTCCTGTGGAGGTACTGGTCAGCAGTGGGCGGACAGGGGCAGGGGCTCTGGGTACCACAGGCTGGGGTATGGCATAAGGGAGAAGGTCACCATTAACCCCACCATAGAGCCTCCAGAACTTACATAGGACTGGGAAAAAAGACTCTTGGAGGGCACAAACAAAACCTTGTGGGCACCAGGACTCAGGAGAAAGGAGCAGTGACACCCCCCAGGAGGCTGACCTAGACTGGCCCGTGAGTGTCCAGGAGTCTCTTGTGGAGGCGTGGGATGGCAGTGGCCCAGTGCAGGGTCCGAGGCACCGAGTGCCTCAGTGTGTACACAGGATCTTTGAAGGAGGTCACCATTATCTTCATACCTCCACCATAGTTTGGCCTCAGGTCAAACAACTGGGAGGGAACACACCCTTCAACAGAAAATTGGATTAAAGATTTACTGAGCATGGCCCCACCCATCAGAAAAAGACCCACTTGCCCTCAGTCAGTCTCTCCAATTAGGAAGCTTCTATAAACCTTTTATCTTTATTCCTCAGAAGGATAAGGATAACAGAATAAAAACCACAATCACAGAAAACTAATCAAAATGACCACATGGACCACCACCTTAATGAGCCAAACTGTGTAGGGCCACCCAAGATGGATGGGTCATGCTGGAGAGTTCTGACAAAATATGGTCCACTGGAGAAGGGGATGGCAAACCACTTCAGTATTCTTGCCTTGAGAACACCATGAACAGTATGAAAAGGCAAAAAGATAGCACACTGAAAGATGAACTCCCCAGGTCGGAAGGTCTCAATAAGCTACAGGAGAGCACTGAAGAAATAACTCCAGAAAGAATGAAAAGATGGAACCAAAGCAAAAACAACACCCAGTTGTGGATGTGATGGGTCATGAAAGTAAAGTCCGATGCTGTAAAGAACAATATTGCATAGGAATCTGGAATGTTAGGTCCATGAATCCAAGGCAAATTGGAAGTGGTCAAACAGGAGATGACAAGAGTGAACATCGACATTTTAGGAATCAGTGAACTAAAATGGACTGGAATGCGTGAATTTAACTCAGATGACCATTATATCTACTACTGCAGGCAGGAATCCCTTAGAAGAAATCGAGTAGCCATCACAGTCAACAAAAGAGACCAAAATGCAAAGTACATGGATGCAATATCAAAAACAACAGAAGGATCTCTTTTTGTTTCCAAGGCAAATTATTCAATATCACAGTAATCAAAGTCTATGCCCCAACCAGGAATGCTTAAAAGCTGAAGTAAAATGGTTCTATGAAGACCTATAAGACCTTCTAGAACTAATACTCAAAAAAGATGTCCTTTTCATTAAAGAGGACTGGAATGCAAAAGTAGAAGTCAAGAGATACTTGGAATAACAGGCAAATTTGGCCTTGGAGTATAAAATGAAACATGGCAAATGCTAACAGAGTTTTGCCAAGAGAACACACTGGTTATAGAACACACCCTCTTCCAACAACACAAGAGAAGACTCCACATATGGACATCACCAGATGGTCAACACCAAAATCAGATTGATTATATTCTTTGCAGCCAAAGATGGAAAACCTCTATATAGCAAACAAGACTGGGAGCTGACTTGGCTCAGATCATGAACCCTTTCTTGTAAAATTCAGAGTTAGTTGAAGAAAGTAGGGACAACCACTAGACCATTCAGGTATGACCTAAATAAAATCCCTTATGATTATACAGTGGAAGTGACAAAAAGATTGAAGGAATTAGATCTGATAGAGTGTCTAAACAACTGTGGATGGAGGTTCATAACATTGTACATGCAGCAGTGATCAACACCATCCCCAAGAAAAAGAAATGCAACAAGGCAAAATGATTGTCTGAGGAGGCCTTACAAATAGCTGAGAGAGAAGAGAAGCTAAAATCAAAGGAGAAAAGGAAAGATATATACATTTGATTGCAGGGTTCCAAAGAATATTAAGGGGAGATAAGAAAGCCTTCATCAGTGATCAATGCAAAGAAATAGAGGAAACAATAGAATGGGAAAGACTAGAGATCTCTTCAAGAAATTAGAGATACCAAGGGAACATTTCATGCAAAGATGGGCACAATAAAGGACAGAAATGTTATGGACCAGTAGAAGTAGAAGATATTAAGAAGAGGTAGCAATAGTACAATAAAAGCTGTACAAAAAAGATCTTAATGCCCCAGATACCCACGATGGTGTGATCACTCACCTAGAGCCAGACATCCTGGAATGTGAGGTCAAGTGGACTTTAGGAGGCATCACTAAAAACAAAGTTAGTGGAGGTAATGGAATTCCAGTTGAGCTATTTCAAACCCTAAAAGATAATGCTGTGAAAGTGCTGCACTCAGTATATCAGAAAATTTGGAAAACAGCAGTGGACACAGGACTATAAAAGTCAATTTTCATTCCAATTCCAAAGAAAGGCAATGCCAAAGAATATTCAAACTACCACAAAATTGCCCTCATCTCACATGCTAGCAAAGTAATGTTCAAAATTCTCCAAGCCAGGCTTCAATAGTACATGAATCGTGAACTTCCAGATGGCCAAACTGGATTTAAAAAGGCAGAGGAACCAGAGATCAAATTGCCAACATCTGTTTGATCATCAAAAAAGCAAGAGTTCCAGACAAACATTTACTTTTGCTTTTTGACTACACCAAAGCCTTTCACTGTGTGGGTCACAGCAAACTGGAAAATTCTTCAATATATGGGAATATCATACCACCTTACCTGCCTCCTGAGAAATCTGTATGCAGGTCAAGAAGCAACAGTTAGAACTGGACATGGAAAAACAGACTGGTTCCAAATCATGAAAGAAGTACCTCAAGGCTGTATATTGTCACCCTGCTTATTTAACTTATACAGAGTGTACATCATGAGAAATGCTGGACTGGATGAAGCACAAGCTGGAAACAAGATTGCTAGGAGAAATATAAATAGCCTCAGATATGCAGATGACATCACCCTATGGCAGAAAGTGAAGAACTAAAGAGCTTCTTGATGAAAGTGAAAGAGGAGAGTGAAAAAGTTGGCTTAAAACTCAACATTCACAAAACAAAGATCATGGTATCCGGTCCCATCACTTCATGTCAAATAGATGGAGAAGCAAGGGAACCAGTGACAGACTTTATTTTGGGGGGCTTCAAAATCTCTCCAGATGGTGACTGTAGCCATGAAATTAAAACACACTTGCTCCTTGGAAGAAAATCTATGACCAACCTAGACAGCATATTAAAATCAGAGACATTACTTTACCAACAAAGGTTTGTCTAGTCAAAGCCATGGTTTTTCCAGTAGTCATGTGTGGATGTGATAGTTGGACTATAAAGAAACCTGAGCACTGAAGAACTGATGACTTTGAACTGTGTTGTTGGATATGACTCTTGAGAGTCCCTTGAACAGCAAGGAGATCCAACTAGTCCATCCTAAATGAAATCAGTCCTGAATATTCATTGGAAGGGCTGATGCTGAAGCTGAAACTCCAATACTTTTGGCCACCTCATGTGAAAAACTCACTCATCAGAAAAGACCCTGATGTTGGGAAAGATTGAAGGTGGGAGGAGAAGGGGACAACAGAGGATGAGATGGTTGGATGGCATCACCTACTCGATGGACATGAGTTTGAGTAAGCTCCAGGAGTTGGTGATGGACAGGGAAGCCTAGCGTGCTGCAGTCCATGGGGTTGCAAAGAGTTGCACATGACTGAGCAACTGAACTGAATTTGAATATTTGATATACCTCTTAGAATTACTAAATTTTTAAAAAAGTTTTCACTTCCAATCTACTCCTGGTTCTTCATACTGAATTCAGAAGTGGAATTAGTTTAATGTGAATGTAGAAAATGGTTTTTAAAGCAAGGACATATTTCTTTCCTTTTTTATAAGTAGTAGCAACCATAAAACTATGTACACTTTTTTTTTCAATCTTTAGTTACAAGTAAATAATGGATAATTAATATCTGTAGTATTAGGTAGGGGAAAGGGAACATGTTGACAGGCTAAGTATATGAAGTGTGTTTTTTCATTTCACTGTGGCATGCTTTAATCCAAGTATGTAGATAAAGGAATCAATTCCAAGGGACTCTTCTGGAGTCCACACATTAGAAAAAATATTGGCTTTTTTCTATCAGCTGGTATTCTGGTAATTATTAATAAGTCTTTGTCCTGCTGTTTATATAGCAACTCAAAAATGGTATCTATTTAATTGTCAGATTGCTCATTATCACTTGTATATGGTATGTCTGAGAAGGCTGGAGAATCTAAATGCATTGCTGTAATAGGAAACACTTCTGATATCACTGTCAGTTGATTGCTGCCACCAGAGAGAAGACAATTAAAGTAAACTGGGGACATTTTCCGGAGTTATAACCGACAAAATGTGCCCTTAAGCTATCCAAATGGAACCTGACACTTGATCAGCAGTTTTGCTGAGGAGGGGGAAATAAAAACCAGCCGTATGAAAGGAAAATCTTATCTAAAGAATATGGAGAGTTTTATTCTCTCTCAAGAATAAGAGGATACGAAGATGGGACTGTAGGTTAGCTATTCAGCTCCACACAAAATTTTCAAATTCTTCAATTATTTCTTCTTTCTAAAAAACAAAAATTATAAAAAACAACAACAACAAAAAATCCAACAGCAACAAAACAAGCAAACAAACAAACAACAAAAAGAAGGGACACAAAGGAAGATAAAGAAATGTTTGGAAGTGGTAAATAGGAAACAGTATTTTCAATAACATAAATCAATACAAGTCAACTGGTAGTATTAAATAATAAAGAGATGTTTCATATCCTTTATTTCCTGAGAAATATGCATGAAACTTTCTTTGTATTTGATAAATAAGGATCTAAGTTAAAAATATATGAAAGATTCTTTAGAAATCACATTTTCCCCCCACAGAATTGTTGCTTTCTCTGATACAAATGAGTACTTTGTACATACACATAAAAAGGGATTTTTTTTTCCTAGTTGAATTATTTTCATTGTGTTGTGAGACAAGACATTTGTATGGATTTTGATGTGGATTTTTGAAAACCGAAAAATATCAGACTCCCATCAGCTGGATATTTTAAAAAGATAGAGAAAATATCAAGCTTTTGCCTGATTCTACAAGATCCAATTATTAAAAAGATAATATATAATTTGTTAGTAATATAACAAGAAACAAAATTGTAAGAAATGGCCACTTTCCTAGTCTGGTCTTAAATAAGAAAATAAACTATAAAAGAATCCTCATAAGCTGAATTTTCCTCACTTTGGTCAGAGTAATTATGAAGAAGACTGCATGAAATCCAAAATGGAATTGGATTGTGAATAGATTATCACTTTTAACTGAGTCAAAAATCGAGTTTGTTTTAAGTTTTGGACAAAGTGAAAAATTACAAATATATTGCAATATTCCATCTCATGCTAATATTACATAGTATACAGAAGATAAATACATTTGTTAATGTAATCGTTTCCTGCTGTGTGTACTTCATGGTTTCAAAACCATGGTTGCTCATATGGTAATTTATTTCTGTCTAGCAGGCAATGGCACCCCACTCCAGTACTCTTGCCTGGAAAATACCATGGATGGAGGAGCCTGGTAGGCTGCAGTCCATGGGGTCGCTAAGAGTCGGCTACGACTGAGTGACTTCACTTTCACTTTTCACTTTCATGCATTGGAGAAGGAAACGGCAACCCACTCCAGTGTTCTTGCCTGGAGAATCCCAGGGATGGGGGAGCCTGGTGGGCTGCTGTCTATGGGGTCGCGTAGAGTCAGACACGACTGAAGTGACTTAGCCGTAGCAGCAGCAGCAGATACCACTTAATAACATTGAACATCACAGAAGACTAGGGGTCAAAGAAGCTTATGAACTCTTCTACTGCCTCATCCTAGCATCACTTGTTCCCTTAAAAATACAAAACAAAAAACAGTTAAATCCTTTGACTTAAAGTAGACGCAAATACCTTAATGTGTTCCTCTTCCTCCTCCTTGCCTCCTATAACTAGAGTATATTTTAAAATCAAGGAAGAGAGAAGCTCCATAGTCTAAATTTCAGCAAGTATTAGTTTATGGTGCTCTCCCTCTGTATGTTTTTCTCTTTTTCTCTATCCTTTTTCCTCTCCGTAAACAGACAACAAAAATCTATATATATACACATATATACATACAAATACCTATGTATATACATACATATGTTTATTTGAAAGACTATAATTCAATATGTAATAGGAAAAATCTAACAATGAGAATAATCAAATGAAAATTTCAGATAAATATTGTTTTAGTGATTAGTATTAAATATTAAGGAAATGGCAACCAACTCCAGTACTTTTGCCTGGAAAATTCTACGGACAGAGGAGCCTGGTAGGCTACATACAGTCCATGGGGTTGCAAAGAGTCAGATACAACTGAATGACTTCACTTTCATGTTCATTAAATATTACATCTGATCAAGAAACCAAAATACAAGCAAAAAATATTTAGGTAACAGTTATCATAGTTAAGTGAACAGTAGAAACATTCAAAGAAAAGGTAGGATTAAATAAGATATTAAAAATAACTGTAAAAGTGAGAATATATTTATATTCCCCTGGAGGAGGACAGCCCACTCCTTTATTCTTTATTATCAACATTCTCCACCAGAGTTATACTTGTTACAATGGATGGATCTATATTGACACCCAAACATCATAATCACTCAAAGTTCATAGCTTACATTATGGTTCACTCTTGACATTGTACATTTTGTGGGCTTGGAAAAATGTGTAACAAAAGGTGAGGCTTCCCAGGTCATTAATAGTAAAGAATCCATCTGCCAATGCAGGAGACTTGAGACCTGGGTTTGATCCTTGGGTCAGGAAGATCCCCTAGAGGAGGGCATGGCAACCCACTCCAGTATTCTTGCCTAGAGAATCCCATGCACAGAGGAGCCTGGAGGGCTACAGTCCATACGGTCATGAAGAGTCAGACACAACTGAAGTGACTTAGCATGCATGTATACATATAACAACATGTTATGTGGTATTATGGTGTTTTCAAAAAATACAGAGTAATTTCTGTGCTTAGTCTACTCATCCCTACTTATAAAGCTGCTATAAATGTCCATGTGTAGGTTTTTGTAAGGACTTAAGACTATGACAAAAATTTTTAACTCATGTGGGTAAATACCAGGGAGTGGGATTCCTGTATTGTATGATAAGAGTATGTTTAATTTTGTAACAATCTGCCAAACTATCTTCAAATTGGCCTTGCCCTTTTGCATTCCAGCCAGTAATGAATGGGAGTTCTTATAGTGCTGCTTCTTCACCCAGCACTGATGTTGCCAGTTTCAGATTTTGACCATTTTAATAGGTATGTTCTGGTATCTCACTGTTATTTTAATTTGTAATTTCCTGGTGACATTTGACATGAAGTATATTTCATGTTTATTTGTCATCTGTATATTCTACCTCTTGTTGGTGAGGTGTCTGCTAAGGTCTTGGCCCATAAGGTTTTTTTCTTTTTTCAATTGTTTTTGAGAGCTATTTGCATACTTTGGACATCAGTCTTTTATCAGATATGTTTTTTATAAGTATTTTCTCCCAGTCTTTGGCTCATCTTCTCATTTTTTGACATTATCTTTTACAGAACAGACATTTTCAAAATTTTAATGATGTCTAATTAATCAACTATTTCTTTCATGGATCATGTCTTTGTGTTGTATCTAAAATGTCATTACCATACACAAGGTCTCCTAGGTTTTCTCCTCTGTTAACTTCTAGGAGTTTTATGTTTTGTTTTTTACATTTGGGTCTGTGATCCATTTTAAGATTGTTTTTGTACCTAGTCACTCTTTATTATTTGCCTTCCTTCATTCTAGCTTCCTTCTGTGCTCAACATTCTTCCACTTGAACAATTCTATTCAAAATATCCTTTACTACAAGCCTGATGGTGATTAATTCTCCCAGGTTTTCCTTTTTATTATTTACATTGTTTTTGTCTGAGAATATCTGTATTTCCTTTTCATTCTCTGTAGATGTTTTTGCTGGATGTGGAATTCTGTATAAATGACTTTATTTATTTTTCAGATTTTTGAAGAATAGCATTCCATTGTTTTCTGGATTTTTTCTAATAAGTCAATTTCATTCTAGACTTCAGCCCTTTGAAGATACTCTGTCTTTTGTCCTTGGCTGCTTTTTTAAGACTTTGGTCCATTTTGAAATAATTTTTGTAAGGGATAAGCTCTGTGTCTAGATACATTTTTTTTTTTTTTGCATCTGAATGTTCAGTTATCTAGCATCATTTTAAAGTATATTTTTCTCTTACAGCATAGGCAAAAAATGTAGGTGAAATCTGTCAAATATTGACATAAATCTATTTTAATATTTTTCCTTTCCAAACACAATTTGTAGAAGAACTTTCAAAAGAGGACTTAATAAAAATTAAACATTTGTCAGGTACAAATAACAAAATCATTGCAAATTGGCTTAATGCAATAGAGAATTTGAAAAAAAAAAAAAAGAAATAGAGAATTTGTTTGCTTACATAACTGAAAGGTATGTTTAGTTTCAGATAAGGATAAATTCTGGATCTCAGTGTATGTTACCAGGTTCTTTTCTGTGTGTGTTTTCATTCTGTAATCAGTTACTTTTCAGAGAAGTCCGCTCTGTAGCACAGTAAGGAGATTGACTTACAGCCTCACTAATTCATATTAGAATTTCAGGACTAAGTTTGGCCCAGTTAGAATCATATGCCACATTTAGATGTGTGCGAGGCAGTGATTCATATAAACTCAGGTCACATGTTTGTCCCCTTTGTCTTGAAGGAAATTTATAATGTTACAAAAGTTTCGAGAGGAATCTAGGAAAAAAAAATATAAAGTCAACTATATGATGGTGAATACTTGTGTGTTCATGAAGGAGCATGTGTGAATGTTCAGCATGATATGAAAGAATGGAAATTAGCAATATTACCATCTATATTTTTATCACAGCACATTGTTCTAGCTTTACTAAAAGGGCTTTACATTTATAAATTTGTTTTTGCCATCTTGAGTAAATGTGAGTAAGCTTGTCTTTTGAAGGGACCCGAGATGTTTTATAAGCTCTGGGGATGTCTAGACTCTAGTTGGGAGTGTTATTATGCTTTCCTATACTCGTTTAAAGGTTTTATACAAGTATTTTGGTCCTTAATCAGCCTCATTCTTTTCAGACTATTTAATTATTTAAAGAAGATACTTTACTCTTTTTCCAACAACAATCACATTCTGACACCAACTTATGCTGGTTCGGAACTTGTATTTAGTGAATTAGTATTGATTTTAAAACAGAATATTCTTAGACGTAGAAAGCCTTTGGTTTAGCATAGAATAACAGTGTTCCAAGAGAGAAAGCTTTCACTAAAATGTTGCTAACTGTTCTTAACAAGCCAAGATAATGCTTTAGATGACTGAACCTTAATGTACTGTTGCCATGCTTATCATGGTTTTGCCATTCCATATGATTTTACAGCTTTTGGATGGTCACGCATAGGTAGATAGTGATGTTTCTGTGTGCCCAACTCACATTTATTACCATACCCAATATTATTCTGGTTTATGCAGTATTCCGAGAGTATCCGGAATGGCATTACAGTGCTTTAATCTTTTACATTAGTAAATGGAAAGTTGGGTTCACTATCACTTTCAAAATAAATGATTTATTCACAACATTTGGTCCATTAACTATAGTAACAAGTTTCACAAGCCTGTAATAATAGACACTATTATCTGGCCTGATGGTTGCATGCTCAATTTTGCTTTAATAGAGTTGTTATCCACAACATATCTCTTTGCTGAAATTTCTGATAGATTGTAAGTAACTAAAGGGAAACCAATATGGTTTTATGAAAAAATTCTGTGGGATAACATGTCACTCATGGAATAACAACCTCGAGTGGATGACAGTTCTCACACCAGCTGCTTGACATCTGAACAGCTGCCAATGCCCTAGGAAATGTCACACTATCAGATATAGGCTCTGAGTGTGTGAGTAGCAAAAATGTATCTGGTAGAGGCCAGCACCCCAGGCCATGACTAACACCCCAGGCCCCATCATCCCATAAGCTTGAAGCTGGGGTTGAGCTGTCAGTTTAATAAATGAATAGCCTCTTTGTTTTGATCAGTATTGTCAAGGCTTATTTCAAAAAGGTACTCTGATTCCTCTCACAGTCTAGCCCAGCCAAAGTCAATTGGTACAATTTCAAGGTGAATTTATTCATTCTTTATAAAGTTCTGTGCACGAATATATCAAGACAGTTGAATAAATTGAAATAAATAGACTTGGAGTTACATATTCTCCCAGTAATTGAAATAGTTTCCCCCCAATATATTTATAGTAATAATTCTACCTTTATGAAACCTAGTCCAGCTACAGAAAGGAAAGCACAGAATTACCATTTTGATAACATATTTGGAAAATGCAATTGGGGCTAATATGTTGATAAGGGCATCTGAAAGTTGTCCTTGCCTTTAACCATTCCATGTTAAACTTTGAGTAAAGCACTAGCTTTACCACTTAATAAGGATGCCTGATTAGCCTGCATTGATGTGCAAATATTTACCTTGAATTTGGACATTTCTAAATAGAAATGCATAAACACTAGCTCTTTCTGTTTTACAGTACTTTGGATTTGAGTTGCATACACACTGAACTAAACATATACACTGAACTACAAAATATTAGCATTGATGTCCATCTGAAAAAAAGCAAATCTAGTTAATTTGATGTACAGAAATAATTTAACATATGTCACTTGTCATCTGTCACCTGTCATCATTGCAGTTTTTAACAGTATACGACAGTTGTGACTTACAGCATCAAAGCTCTTTTTTCCCCTTTATTTTGTGAACAGTCGGAAGCTATATCACAGTCAGAAAGGGTTACTGCAACAGAAAAAGCCCTCCTGATTATAGTAGACAAACCTCCCCAACTTTATCTGTGTGTGATGGAGAGAGAATTAATATCACATACTTACAGCATGCTGTTCTTAAAAGGATTTTCAAAGTATAAAATATCTTATCTGAAAGTTTGGTCCCCCTTAAAACCATCAGTAAGCCTTGGGAAATGCTGCATTCTGAGGTTTGAGAAGGAAAATGCTTTGACTTGATAATGAAGGACACCTGGGAGCGATTGGCGTTTGCTAACAGAAAAGTCAAATAATTGAGGTATAATGGTAAGAAGGGGTTTAGGGAACAACTTAGTCCAATGCTAATCCTTTGAAAACTTGAAGCAATGTCTATGATTTCTTTTCTCCCTCTGACAAGCAATCTATAAAAGTGATCAAACTGATCAACTGAGAATGCTGTTTCCCTTCCTTTATCTTTTTTTATCTTGCTTTTTTAAAGCAAATTGAAGCTCCCTCTCCTGTTCATCAGGGTGTATATAAGCTCAAGTGTGACCCATGGGCAAATAAGCATTTCTTACCCACTGTCTGGAACATTATTATTTTATAAAACATAAACAAAATGAGTGAGTTACATTCAGGCTGAGGAGATGTATGGCTTGAATAATATAGATTTCGGAAGAATATTTTTACCTCTAGGTCATTAAAAAAAATATATAGCTAAGTTGCTATTGATTAAAAATCGTCTTTCAAAGCTCTTTCAGGATAACCCAAATGAATGTGCTGAAAATCTCAGCTCTGATTTTCATAGATGGATGTTTAAACACTCACAACACATAATCAAAGCAGTACCTTTAATGATGGTGAGCAGATATCATACCTATTTCAGAGTTTGAGCCTCACCTTAAACAGAAGGGAGCCTGTGGGCCTGAAAGATATAGCCATATTGCTTTGCAATTAGTTCTCCTATTGGCTTAAATTGCTTGCTGGTCATCAGTACTTTAATAAGGGAAATTATGTTAAGGAAGAAAAGACTGTTAAACTCTGAATAATTGAGAACATGAAAATGGCAATCACCTTCCATTTCTAGAGACTGAGTTGTGCCTGAACACAAAATGATCCCTTGAATAAACAATTAGACTAGCATCACCTCAGGAGACCATGTCTAGAAACATACATGAGTTTCTCACTGCCCATGCTTCTTGCCTTGTATCTTAACCTGAGACTAAATAGCTATTATTTTCAAGGGATATTTTTAGAGAGTGTTCATATGAGAATTTTATTCCTTTCCTTTCCAGACAAAGGACTTTGAGTAGCTTGAGTCCTGATGCTATTGGTTATCCAGTTTCTATGTAATGTTGATGGAAGCATCTATTCTCCCCATTATGTGAAGCATCACAAAGAACCTCTAGAATAGCAGTCAGCAAACATTTTCTGTAAAGGGCCAAATGGTAAATATTTTATGATTTGTGACCTCTGTTGCAACCATTCACCTCTGCTGTTGTAGTGTGACAGCTGTCATATACAATATTTAAATAAATGAATGTGGTTGTGTTCTATTAAAACACTATTAAAAAAAAATAGGTGGTGGGCTGGATTTGGCCTGTGGCCTGTAGTCCTGTAAATTCTGCTCCAGAATAAGAAACATCTAACTAATGATAATCTATTGCTTTTATTCACATCAATATATTAATATGAAATATTGCTATCACCTCTTTGAGTTGGGATAATTCCTAATGAATATTTGTGTTAATCTCTTAAACAATACAACCCCTTTATTAATCTGATTAATCTACTCTTATAGTTGTACAACAGAATAGCAGTCATACATTAGAGCTTACTATTTAGTTACATGTTACAATATAATTTCTCTAATTTTTACAGTGGCTTTACTGTATGAACTACATAGTAGAGATTACAGTGCTCTCTGTCAGGGAGCAGAATAAAATCAAATAAACCACTAGATAAAGTATTTACACTTGTGATGAGTATTTTATAGGAAGAAAACTGGATCTTGAGATGAAAAATAATGGTGGTAAGGTTCTACTATATATTCAGTGGTTCAGAAGCCTCTTACCTTTTATTTCTCTTTACTATTTAGGGATAAGTGAGTATCAGAGTGGGGCCACGCCTCAACATGAGTCCAGTGGCAAGAACAATTAAGTAAATCAGGATATTTTTAAAAGATGACTAATTTTCTGAATTGGTAAATATGATAAAATTCAAAAGGCAAAAAAAAAAGTAGTAAAAGTAAATTTTCTTCCCCACATGCCCCAAACTATGCAGCTTCCTTTCCTAGGTACAATGCTTTTGCTAAGTTTTTTGTTTTTTTTTTTTAATTCATTATATGAATGAACTTAGGTTCTGGAAAATAAGACTTAGAAAAGAGATAGAGATATACCAATTTCCTGCCTTTATTATACATTGATAATATCAGTGTCAGGGAAGAGGAAATTCCCCTCTCTACCCCTCTTGAATTCTAATCAATTGGACTCATAATAAAATTGACACAAGATTATCAGGAGAAGAATAAACAAATTTGAATTTGTGCATATGGAGGTTTCATAGAAATAGGACCTGAAAAGTAGCCAAAGCAAGCAAGTTTTATACCTTTTAGACAAAGAAACAATAAATTTGTGAGGAGTTTACAGGAAAAGAAATTTAGGGTTTGGGTGCTTAGCGAAGATTCTGCATAGAGTTTGGGTTTGGGATAGTAAATTAAAGAAGTAACAAAGTTTGTTTATAGGCTTCTTAGCCCAGAATTCTCTGTTCTGGTAGTAAGGGTTTGTTTCTGGCTTTCAGGGAAAGAGAAAAGAGAGTCAGTGTCCCTCTTGCGTCGGCCTTCGCTAAAGTAACATTAACTGAAAATAATCAATATGTCATATTTTGGGGTGGCCTGCCCTGGTCCCCAACAAACATATACAAACTCACTAGTACATTTAGAGCTTAACTATTTGTAATGGTTTGTTGTTATACAGCGCTCCAGTGGAAACACACATACATAAAGCTATGTGAGATGTCTGTATTAGGAGGCAACCTTCTATGGGCCTGTGAGTAGAGGCACTCATTGCCATTTTATTCCGGACTGTTTTGTCAAGGAGGTTTGTATGGCAAATAGCCCATGGAAGATAGAGATGGTAAGTCCCTGTGGAAGGAGAGCAGGGGCAGTTATTGGTCAGCATAAAAGATTCAGATTCCTAAACTCAAGATTCCTCAGCTGTGATGCAAGCACAGAGGACACAGAGCATCCATTTGAGTCCTTCCTTTTCACCCTTGTGGGACTTGAAAGGAAACTGATGGAAACAGGCAACTCAGGCTGCTTCTGTCTCATGATAAAGTGAAAAGATGGTTCATTTTTGCCTCAGAAATCTCCAGTCTTCTGCCAGCTTCCATGAAACTGTGGCAGGCTAACTGTTTTCTCAGAATTAGGGGAAAATCTCAGACCCTTCATAATTTTGCTGTAGCAAAAAGTCCTAGAGTTGGAATTTGAGGAGGGGGGAGGCAAAGATTAAGTAAATTGTAAATACATTTTAATAATTATATTAACATATTTGAGAGTGCCTGTTTCTCTTTCTCCAATCTCACTAACAAATTGTGTTATCCAACCTTTGATAATTTGCCAGTTTGCTAAGTGAATATGGAATATTAATATAGTTTTACTTTGTATTACACAATAAGCAAGTCTAAATATTAACCAAGTACTTAATAGCTGTGGAATTGTCTATTTTTATCATCCAATGATTTTTCTTCTTAAAAAGCTGATTATGTAGAGCTTTGTAAGTATTAAGAATTTACTTTTTTTCTATCATACATTACATGTATTTCCTTCTAATATTCAACTGTTTCTTTTACTTGAAGATTTTTCTTGTGAGTCAGAATTTTAAAAACTCGAAGTGAACAAACTTATCAGTCTTTTCCTTAGGGCTCCTGGATTTATATAATATTTTGCCTTTCCTACTCAGATTATATAAAAAGTTTTTATATACAACTATGTAAGTTTTGCTGCTCTTGGCAATTTTCTGAATTTAGTTTGTGCATCTAGGTCTTTGATCCATCTGCAACATGTTTTCAAACACAGATTAAGATACAGATCCATCTTATTTCTTTTTCTGGATTGGGATGTATTGAAAGAACCAATACCATGTTTGAAATCTTAATTGAGATTTGTAATAAAAAAAAAGAATTTCCTCAAGAATAACTTAATCAGACACTTGAGATAAACTATTAACTGAATTTACTAAACCGTTAAATTAAACATTTCAACTAATTACCAATATACTATTGAATTGTAAAGTTTACTTTGGCCAGGAGGCCTTCTTCACAGAGGGAGGGAGTTGATATATGTTCTCTAGTGAGGTCATGTTTTAGGCCTGTTATTTTGATCATCTTTCTCTCCTTTCCTCCTCCTTTTCCTGTACACCTCCTTTTCTTTCCCTTTCCTTCCTTCTTCACTTCCTCCCTCCCTCCCTTCCTTCCATTTCATGAATCAGACAAATATACCTCAAAGACCAATTATTATTATTACAGTGCTATCCATATTTTATAAGCTTCCCATTTTTTAATCTCTGAGATTCTTTCTTTCCTTCTCTGTCTTTCCTTTCTTTGGCATTTTACTGCATTCTGCAGCTAATTGTTTTTTCTTTCTTGTGTCTTGTGCAGATGTCCACTTTGCGCAAAGCCCTTTACTACTGCTGCTTTTTAGAAGACCTCTATTCCCTTCTGGGCTTTTATTACTCTCCTAGTTATTCCCTAAATACTTGTAAATTTCTCTAAAACTTTCTGTGTTATTTCCTAGGTAAAAACAACTGCAAATAATCTTAAGGTTTATCGCTCTTGTTTTGAGCGGTGCTTTTTTCCTTTAAATTTTTTTTTAAGTTAATTACCCTCATAATATAATGATCATCTGAATTGAATTCACCCATTCTGGTCCATTTTCGTTCACTGATTTCTAAAATGCCAATGTTCACTCTTGCCATCTCCTGTTTGACCACTTCCAATTTACCTAGATTCATGGACTAATATTCTGGGTTCCTATACAATATCGTTCTCTACAGCATCAGACTTTACTTCCATCACCAGTCACATCAACAACTGGGTGTTTTTGCTTTGGCTCACTGCTTCATTCTTTCTGGAGCTATTTCTCCACTCTTCTGCCATAGCATATTGGACACCTACCAACATTGGGAGTTCATCTTTCAGTGTCATATGTTTTTTTTGCCTTTTCATACTGTTCATGGGGTTCTCAAGGAAAGAATACTGAAGTGGTTTGCCATTCCCTTCTCCAGTGGACCACATTTTATTGGAACTCTCCACCATGACCCAACCATCTTGGGTGGCCTTACCTGACATGGCTCATAGTTTCATTGAGTTAGACAAGGCTGTGATCCAAGTGATCAGTTTGGTTAGTTTTCTGGTTTCTATTCTGTCTTCCCTCTGATGGATAAGGATAAGAGGCTTGTGGAAGCTTCCTGATGTGAGGGACTGGCTGTGGGAGAATCTGGGTCTTCCTCTGATGGGCAGGGCCATTCTCAGTAAATCTTTAATCCAATTTTCTATTGATTTGTCAGGCTGTGTTCCCTTCCTGGAGTTTGGCCTGAGGCCAAAATATGGTAGGGCTAATGGTAGAGCTAAGTCCTCCTTCAAAATTACTTAGCCTGGACTGTTTTATTCAGTGCCCCTGACTCCAGGGCAGGCCACTATTGACCCATGCCTGTGCTAGGGATGCCTGGACACACACAGGCAAATCTGGCTTAGTCTCTTGTGGGGTCACTGCTCCTCATAGTCAAGTGGATAGCCATTCCCTTTTCCAGGGGATATTCCTAACCCAGGGATCGAACCCAGGTCTCCTGCATTGCGGGCGAATTCTTTACCAGCTGAGCCACCAGGAAAACCCCTAGAATGGAAGTGATTATACAGTGGAAGTGACAAATAGATACAAGGGATTAGATGTGAAAGATAGAGTGCCTGAAACTATGAATAGAGGTTCATAACATTGTACAGAAGGTGGTGATCAAAACAATCCCGAAAAAGAAAAAATTCAAAAAGTCAAAATGGTTGTCTGAGGAGGCCTTACAAATGGCTGAGAAGGAAGAAAATTGAAAGGCAAAGGAGAAAAGAAAAGATATATCCATCTGAATGCAGAGTTCCAAAGAATAGCAATGAGACATGAGAAAGCCTTCCTAAGTGATCAATGCTAAGAGATAGAAGAAAACAATAGAATGGGAAAGACTAGAGATCTCTTCAAGAGAACTAGGGATGCCAAGGAAATATTTCATGCAAACATGGGCACAAATAAGGGTCATAATGGTATGGACAAAACAGAAGCACAAGATGGCAACAATACAAAGAAGAACTCTACAAAAATGACCTTAATGCCCCAGATACTCACAATGGCATGACCACTCACATAGAGCCAGACACCCTGGAGTGTGAAGTCAGTGGGCCTTAGGAAGCATCACTACAAACAAAGCTAGTGGAGGTGATAGAATTCCAGCTGAGCTATTTCAAATCCTAAAACATGATGCTGTGAAAGTGCTTCACTTAATATGCCAGCAAATTTGGAAAACTTAGCAGTGGCCACAGGACGGGAAAAGTCAGCTTTCATTCCAATCCCAAAGAAGGGCAATGCCAAAGAATGTTCAAACTACCTCACAATTACACTCCTCTCACATACTAGCAAAGTAATGCTCAACATTCTCCAAGCTAAGCTTCAACAGTACATGAACTGAGAACTTCCAGATGTCAAGCTAGATTTAGAAAAGGCAGAGGAACCAGACATCAAATTGCCAACATCTGTTGGGTCATTGAAAAGCAAGAGAGTTCCAGAAAAATGTCTATTTCTGCTTTATTGACTATGCCAAAGCCTTTGACTGTGTGGATCATGACAGACTGTGGTAATTCTGAAAGAGACGGGAATACCAGATCACCTTACCTACCTCCTGAGAAATCAGTATGCAGATCAAGAAGCAACAGTTAGAACCAGACATAGAACAACAGACTGGTTACAAATCAGGAAAGGAGTACATCAAGGCTGTATATTGTCACCCCGTTTATTTAACTTATATGCAAAGTGCACCAGGCACAATGCCAGGTTGGATGAACCACGAGGTGGAATCAAGGTTGCTGAGAGAAATATCAATAACCTCAGGTTTGCCGATGACACCAGCCTTATGGCAGAGAGTGAAGAGGAACTAAAAAGCTTCTTGATGAAAGTCAAAGAGGAGAGTGAAAACGTAGCCTTTAAATTCAACATTTGAAAAATGAAGATCATAACATTTGGTTCCATCACTTCATGGCAAATAGATGGAGAATCAATGGAAACACTGACAGACTTTATTTTCTTCTCCAAAATCACTGCAGATGGTGACTGCAGTCATGAAATTAAAAGACTCTTGCTCCTTGGAAGAAAAATTATGACTAACCTAGACAGCATATTAAAAAGCAGAGACATTATTTTACCAACAGAGTCCATCTAGTCAATGCTTTAGTTTTTCCAGTAGTCATGTATGGATATGAGAGTTGGACCATAAAGAAAGCTGAACACTGAAGAATTGATGCTTTTGAACTGTAGTGTTGGATAAGACTGTTGAGAGTCCCTTGAACAGCAAGGAGATCAAACCAGTCAATCCTAAAGGAAATCAGTCTTGAATATTCTTTGGAAGGACTGATGCTGAAACTGAGGCTCCGATACTTTGACCATCTGCTATGAAGAACTGACTTACTAGGAAAGACCCTGATGCTAGGCAAGATTGAAAGCAGAAAGAGAAGGGATGACCAAGGATGATATGGCTGGATGGCATTACTGACTTAGTGGGCATGAGTATGAGCAAGCTCCAGGAGATGGTGATGGACAGGGAAGCCTGGCATGCTGCAGTTCATGGGGTTGCAAAGAGCTGGACATGACGGAGCGAGTGAACTGAACTGACTGACCATCATAATATGTAGTTATATTTATTTTGGAACCATGGAAAAGACTATGAAACTTTTGGCTAAAAGGGAATTACACCCATATGTTTTGTCAGTTATTCTCTTTGTCTCACTCATTTCTTTACCAAATAGTCTAATTAAATAGCTCATATGTCTTTACTTATAGTTACTTTTATTTATCCTGTTCCTGAAAAGCAAAATAACTTTACATCTAGACACTATTGCCTCTGACAAATTTCCATCATCCTGTCCACTTATTTCTAGGCTATGACTCCATAATCATGCTTTTGATAGGGATTCTTTTCCTATCCTCTTCAAATGAATTGCCTTTATTTCAAGAGAGTTTGTGCATTTTCTATTTCCTTTCCAGCAGGCCAACCACTTCTTCCTCATCTACCTTTTTAATCCTTCGCAGGCCAAAGAAACCCTTGTTCCTCATCACCTTTGATTTTGATCGCAATTAATCACAATATGAAATTTAATTTTGTTAAAGATTATCTCTGTATTTCCTTTCAGTTGTTTTATTCCATGCAAAGCTATAGGGATATTATGGAAAGAAAAAAAAAAAGGCAGAATATGTACTTTCTAAGTGCAGGTCTGTCTAGTAAGGGACTCTTGGCTCAGTCGAACTGGGTCATCTCCATTTGAAAAACAAGGCAGTTGACCAGATCTGTTGTTTAGACTACTGCGCTGTCTAGAACCACAGTGTTCACATCAGGGTTCACTGATCACATGTGCAGGCTCAATTGTACACAACAGTGTCACTATACATCATAGATACCATGCAAGCTGAGAAAATACTGGCAAAGTATAATAATAAGTGATTTTATGACAAAATTAGTATGTTAAATGAATGTCCACTCATAGAATAGTCTTGAAGGAGACTATATTTTTCAAATAGGCACAGAAGCACCATATGGAGCAATAGAATTCCTGCTCAGCCTCAGAAGCTGGAGTGAGGGACTCATCAACTATTTACCCCAGATTGCCTCTGCTGTTATCTGTGTATTGGGGTTTCTTATAAGACTGCATTTGAATAGATGATTATACTGACACTGAACTGTGAGAGAGAGAGGGAGAGAGAGAAAAAATCTTTCGAGGAGTCCTTGACTAGATAATCCTTAATGCCATTTCTGGTTCTAAAATTCTTTGATTTATGACTTGTTGATAATAAATAAATTTACTTTAGAATTATTTTTGAAAGTCAATATTTTAATCTAACAGTTAATCTGAATTGTTAGAAAAGATTCCCTCCCTTGAGTAGCCCCCAATAGGAACTAAATTATTTTAAGAGGGATTGCAATGGGATAGTAGAAACATAAGATTTTAGGTTTCTTAAAAACTAGGAGTTTTCCATATATAATGATGCTTCTTTGAAATATACTCACATTAAAACTAAAATGTAGCCTGCTACAATGAAAAGTTATAGTTTTTATTATTTTTTAAATGTAAAATAAAATTCAAGTGGTAACCTATAAATGCATTAGCTTATGCTCTTGATGGTAATTCAGGTTTGAATTAATGTTTTTCTAGTTTGTAGTTAAAGGAAATAACATTTGTTGCTGTACTTTTGCTCTCATAAAAGTTTTCTAATAAGAATTATTTCTGTTTCTCAAGCAATATTTTAAAGTAGACTAAAACACTTTTTGTAAAATGGCGTCTAAATGTGTCCTTAATTTTATATTTGGAGTTAGGTTTTGTAACCAGTAAATATGCTGCCATAAATATCTAAAACAATTATGACTTTGTTAAAATATATTAGAAAGAATTTCAGTACAATTGGCAAGCAACAAAATAAAATAAGAATTAGGGTTTTTAAAGGACCAGTATGAAAGCACTTTACCTAAACAGTGAGAGTCTAAATTTGTTGTAACAGTTCTGACATAAATTTTGAAATACTAATGAAGATACTTAAAATGCCTATGATTGAAATTTATTATCAAGAAATATTTAGAGATAGGAATACATAAGTATGAAAAATATATTTATCATATTGGAAAAACAGTAATTTAATGTTAGCAAAACAAAAAAAGTAATATATAGAATATATGAAAGGTATATGTTATAGTTATTAAAATAAAATTTAAGCAATATTTAAAGACATGCAACATGTTTATTTTAAGTAAAAAGAAAGATTATAATATATTTCATGTGACCATTATTTTGTTTAAATTCCATACATATAGAATTTAAACCCCAGACATATGAGTGTTTAAATATTTAAACATGAATTTAATATTTAAATTTAAGTGTTTAAACATGAATTTGTTTAAATTCCACACATATATTTGAAACTGGAGAAAAAAAATTCAGCAGAATATTTTCAATAGTCAAATACATGACTATTAAAGATTATTTTGTTCTTTGTGTTCTTTACTTTTCAAATATGTAATGATAGATATTTGTTTACATTAAGAAAAATAATTTAAATAATTAAAAATTGAGATTCTCCATTATGAATTCACAGAAAAAATCTGAATGTTATAAACTGAATGTTTGTGTCTCCTCCAAATTCATACATTGAAGCCCTAGCATATGGTGGCTTTAGGAGGTGGGGCCTTTGGCAGATAACTAGGTTTAGATGAGATCATGAGAGCGAAGGCCTCCTGATGAGATTCATGAATGCCCTTATAAGAAGAGGAGGAGCTCTCTATGCTCTATAAGAATACATCAAGAAGGCAGTCAACTGCAGGCCAGGAAGAAAGCTCAACCATTGTGGCACCCTGATTTTGGACTTCTCAGCCTCTAGAATTGTAAATGATAAATGTCTATAATTTAAACCACCCAAGCCATGGTATTTTTGGTTATATAGACCAAGCTAAGACACCAAGCTAACTTATCATTCAGAAAACTAAAGTCATGGCATCTGGTCCCATCACTTCATGGCAAATAGACAGGGAAGCAATGGAAACAGTGAAAAACTTTTTATTTTTTCAGGCTCCAAAATCCCTGCAGATGGTGACTGCAGCCATGAAATAAAAAGATGCTTGCTCCTTGGAAGAAAAGCTATGACCAACCTAGACAGCATATTAAAATGCAAAGACTTTACTTTGCCAGTAAAAGTCCGTCTAGTCAAAGCTATGATTTTTCCAGTAGTCATGTATGGATGTGAGAGTTGTACCATAAAGAAAGCTGAACATTGAAGAACTGATGCTTTTGAACTGTGGTGTTGGAAAAGACTCTGAGAGTCTCTTGGACAGCAAGGAGATCCAGCCAGTCCATCCTAAAGGAAAGGAGTCCAGAATATTCATTGGAAGGACTGATGCTGAAGCTGAAACTCCAATACTTTAGCCACCTGGTGCAAAGAACTGACTCATTGAAAAAGACCCTGATGCTGGGAAAGATTGTAGGTAGGAGGAGAAGGGGATGACAGAGGATGAGATGGTTGGATGGCATCAATGACTGGATGGACATGAGTTTGAGCAAGCTCGGGGAGTTGGTGATGGACAGGGAGGCCTTATGTGCTGCAGTCTATGGTGTTGCATAGAGCTGGACACAACTGAGTGACTGAACTGAACTGAAATGAAGCCACTGGGTTTCTGTTACCTCTCAGATATTATTCTTTAAAAAGCATATTATCATTTATGTAGATCAGCATGGCATTTTTACTTATAAAGCTAGATTTGTTCTGCATCTCCACATCACTGCACCTGCTAGTCATTAGCAGACAAATTTGGGTTTATGGGTCATAGTATGAGAACCAATGAACTAGGGTATCCCTTGGATGTGGGAAGAGAACACGGCACATGTTTTCATATGCAAGATAATTGGATTTCTTCTTATTCCTCCTTTTCTCCTCATCTTCCTCCTCTTCTTTTTCTTTGATTTTCTTATTCCTGTACTTAGAGCGAGTTAGTATGAATTATATTAACACTATAAATTTTATCCATTTGTTAAACATTTTCTAACTCCTTCCAAATCTGTACAGGATTGGAACCCTGAGTGCAGTCTTAGTTCCATGAGCTCTTATTCCTTCTGCTCCCTCTAGGCATGTGCTACTTGATCATCAGATCATTGCAGCATCAATCAATTTCAGTCTTCTGCCACTACTCTGAGAGGTGTGATCATCTCTCTTGGTCTGCTTGGAATAGGAAACCAAACATTTCATTAGGCTCCACTCCTCCCATCTTAGCCTCTGTTAGGGAAGGGAGGATTTCCCCCCATCTCTTATGAGTTCTTTTGGATGACATAATAAATAAATTGATACAAGATAGATTAACAGGAGAGGAAAAAAAAAAAGACAATTTAATTCAATGCCTGGAAATCTCATAGAAATGGAACCCTCGAAGTGGCCAAAACAACACTATCATTTTTGGACAAAGAAATGATTACTTGTGAAGATTTAGCAAAATGACTTGTGCTTGGGATAGCAAACTGTTGAACAAGTAAGAAAGTTTGTTTGTACAGTTTTCTTAGCCTTGAATTACCTTCCCTGGCTTCCTTTAAACATTTTATAACCCTTATAAAATGGTTTCCTCTCTTGTTTAAGGTAAATCCTACTACCTAAAGTAAAAGAGTCCTACCTAATATGGGCATTTAAATTAATTATTAAAACATGGTCACTGGATTCAGGAAAAACATTATCTAGAAATGTAAGGAAATATTTAGGGCAAAGATATAGACCATACACAGACAGTTGAAATTAGAAGGAGCTGAAGATCATTGAAATGTAGTATTTGAGAAAGGCTTAGAAGAATATAGGTCCTTAAAATTTAAGAAGAGTTTCTGTATGTGAAGAGGATAATATAGGTCATTCCAGGAATAGGAAATATGAACAGAAACATGGAGTTTAAACAAAGCAAGAAGAAAATAAATACTTTTTTAACTGAAACATGTATACAGATTACTTGGAATAAGCTTACATATTTTGCGAGGCACAAAGGAAGGCTCAGAATCTGGCTTTAGACTTGATGCAGTGGGCTTCATTGGAGGTGGTGTATTTTTTCCTTACTCTTTTTTTTTAAACAGAGAATGACATGATTAAGCATGCTCCTAGGAAGATGAGTCAGGTAAGAAAATTCCAGATGATTAAAGAGCCTAACATGACTGAGCGACTGAATGGAACTGAACTGAAAGAGCGTAGAGCCCAGATGGAAGAGATGGATTAGGATGCTGTATCAATTAAGAGACATTTAGCTTTAGGTCACAGAAAAAAATAAAACTAACTTTAGGGTTTAAGAAAGGAGGGAGGGAGGTAAAGGGAGAGAACAAATTGAGTTTATCAGGTCATGTAACTGAAACATCCGTATGTGGAGTTGCAGTTAGAAATGATGACAGCAAAAGAGACACTGATGTATAGAACAGTCTTATGGACTCTGTGAGAAAGGGAGAGGGTGGGAAGATTTGGGAGAATGGCATTGAAACATGTAAAATATCATGTATGAAACGAGTTGCCAATCCAGGTTCGATGCACGACGCTGGATGCTTGGGGCTGGTGCACTGGGACGACCCAGAGGGATGGAATGGGGAGGGAGGAGGGAGGAGGGTTCTGGATGGGGAACACATGTATACCTGTGGTGGATTCATTTTGATATTTGGCAAAACTAATACAATTATGTAAAGTTTAAAAAAAAAAAGAAAGAAATGATGACTTTGGGGACTCAAATGATGCCATTAGGACTAAGTTTCCTCTGGAATCTGCCTCACTTCATGCTGGCCTACACCTAGAGCTGCACATCGTCCCATCTGCCAGTTTCAGTCTCTCTTTTCTAGATGTAAAGATGCCTACAGGAGCTCCAACATCAATTTCTCTGAGGCTCATGTCTCACAGTAAAGATTTGGACACCTTTTTAGACTTGTTCACAAATTATTGGACTTCACTCTCATCAGCCAGCATAGATCATGGGCTGGATCACATGTCCTGGATCCCAGGACATCTGCTTTGTTGGAGGACACAGTCCTTTGATTGGTTATGTTTGGATCAAATGTTGACCCACATGATGTAGAAAGATATAATGTTTAATTTTGATTTATTGTTCAATGCCATCTATTTTGTTTCAAAACTACCTTTCATAAATAATTTCACGTTTTGTGATGAGGAAAGCAATATCATTTGTAAGATGAAAATAATTTACTGAGTTTTCAGTCACAAAAACGTATTTAAAAGACACAATTTCAGACTTGATTTTTTAGTATAGTGTTACTTTATTAAGTATTCCAGAACATACTGCATATGACATATTTCTTCCTACTTCAGACTTTCATAACATAACCCCTTGAAATCAGGAGTTTATAATGGAAATACTGATGCTACCTTAACTCTGCTAAAGTGAACTGTGCTGCTGTGATAAGAGGAAAATGTATGTTTGCATTTGGAAGACTCATCATCTTTCCAAATCATGATTAGTGGGTGGCAGGACAATATAACACTGAATTGTATGCAAAGATAGCCCAGATTTGAAATATGAATCTCTTGTCAGTGCAAGAGATGAAGATGACAGTTGTAATCTCTTCAGATTCATAATTTACTAAGTTGTAGGCAGGTTAGCAGTGATTGATCATACCTAGGCAGGGTGTTAGCAATTTTAAAATCATTTTATTGCATTACGCAAATAAGAAATTTAAAAGTTTTAGGCTGTCCTTATCTCTACAGTAAGCAACTCTTGGGTACAAACTTACCTGTAGAAACTATATGTACAAAGAGTATGCTTATATCTATCTATCTATATATATATAGCCTATCATTTTGTATATTATCTATTACACAGTGGATTGTTTAGGTATGAAAAGTCTTCCATTATTGTGAGGATATAAAACACTTACTACAGAAAGAAGTGTGGCAAATAACTATAGGTTTTGCTACTATATAGTAAAATGAAATTTCTCACTGCCTCTATAGTCAACAAAGAACATTTTGAGATGAAATTATTCGGGGTATAGGAGCAGAGGCAGAAAGGCAGAACTTGCTCCCTATTACAAAGTAAGAAACTATTGTGGTCTGTCGTAGCAAGGGATGTTTTCTATTCAAAACTATCAAGGAAAGGCACATGAAGACAGCTGAACAATGTAGATAAAGGGGTTCTCAGTGATGGCTTTGTGTAGGCTTCTGCTTTATTGTTAACTATAGAAAGCATTGTCAAATTGGTGTGGCTTAGAACATAGCAGAGGGAGTGTCCTTGGAAATATCAAAGGACATTTCCTTTTCCTTCAGGAACCTCTCATTTGACCATATCTCTGATTTACTTGCAATTTCAATTCTTAAGTGTGATTGTGTGATGAATCAGAGTAATAATCTCAGCTAATCTTATATCACTTTGAAAGCTTACATGAAGGATGGTACGAGTCCCTGGGGAGGATTCCTCCCCAAACCTCCAGCTTTTTATAGCCACAGTCCCTACCTGTATGGAGGAATGTAAATCTATGAAATACAGATCAATTTGCTATAGACAGTTAGAAAGTGTAATTATCCGCCTGGCATTTCTTCATCCCATGGAAATCAAGTCGATATCCAAGATCAAGTCTGACTCAACAAAAAGGGAGATTTTACAAAGATTTGTGGGAATTAAAATTCAATATTTATATGAGACTGCTTCCTTCTCGGGTTGACATGTGGCAGAACAGAGTACACAGAATAAGGAACAAATTTTATAAGAGACAACAAATCAGGAGTCTGCAAGAAGTGATTGCACCCTCTGCCCCCAGTCTCTTCTCCTCTGCAAAGAGATTCATGAAAGGACAGCAGTGCTGTTCTTGGCAGGCCTCCTGAAGGTATATTCCAGAAACGGAAATCAGACTTCCTGTTGTTTTTTCTCTTTTATTAGGGCATACATAAGAGGGACTTGTTAGTGAGAGGACAAATTACTTTTGGTGTCAGCTAGCCTAGTGTTAGAAACCAGCTGACTTTATGAGCTTCCTGGAGAAATTTTCAGTTTTTCTTCCAGGAAAGAAGTTACTAGTTTATAGATATGATGTGAAAGAAATTCCTGATCTCTGGAAAAAATTATCATTGAGGCAATCCAGAGAGAGCATTTAAGGGTATTTCAGCATCAGATCAGATCAGTCGCTCAGTCGTGTCCAACTCTTTGCGACCCCATGAATTGCAGCACGCCAGGCCTCCCTGTCCATAATCAACTCCCGGAGTTCACTCAGACTCACATCCATCGAGTCAGTGGTGCCATCCAGCCATCTCATCCTCTGTCGTCCCCTTCTCCTCCTGTCCCCAATCCCTCCCAGCATCAGAGTCTTTTCCAATGAGTCAACTCTTCGCATGAGGTGGCCGAAGTACTGAAGTTTCAGCCTTAGCATCATTCCTTCCAAAGAAATCCCAGGGCTGATCTCCTTCAGAATGGACTGGTTGGATCTCCTTGGAGTCCAAGGGACTCTCAAGAGTCTTCTCCAACATCACAGTTCAAAAGCAACAATTCTTCGGCGCTCAGCCTTCTTCACAGTCCAACTCTCACATCCATACATGACCATAGGAAAAACCATAGGCTTGACTAGACGAACCTCTGTTGGCAAAGTAATGTCTCTGCTTTTGAATATGCTATCTAGGTTGGTCATAACTTTCCTTCCAAGGAGTAAGTGTCTTTTAATTTCATGGCTGCAGTCACCATCTGCAGTGATTTTGGAGACCAGAAAAATAAAGTCTGACACTGTTTCCACTGTTTCCCCATCTATTTCCCATGAAGTGATGGGACCGGATGCCATGATCTTCGTTTTCTGAATGTTGACCTTTAAGCCAACTTTTTCACACTACAAAAATAAATTCATAACTTCCTTCCACTATCATCCTCCCAAGTTGTCCCTCTCATCTATTTGACACTACTGTAGGAGAAACTGGAAGAAATCCAAACACCGTAATTTTTCCTTGTCTATTAATATTCCACATAGATCATGACATACATTGTTAACAACACTACACTCAACTTCGTTAGTTCACAATTCAACATTTTGTTTGTATCTGAAGACTGGGAAAAAGCAAACAAAAACCCCAGTAACCTTCATTGCTGTTTACTGTGTTGTGTGTTCTGTGCTTAGTTGCTCAGTCAGGTCTGACTCTTTGTGACCCTGCCAGGCTCCTCTGTCCATGGGGATTCTTCAGGCAAGAATACTGAAGTGAGTTGCCATGCCCTCCTCCGGGGGATCTCCTCAAAGCAGGACTCAAACCCAGATCTCCCACAATGCAGGCAGATTCTTTGCCATCTGAGCCACCAGGGAAGCAAAGAATACTGGCCTGGCTGGGTAGGCTATCCCTTCTCCAGGGGATCTTCCCAACCCAGGAATTGAACCAGGATCTCCTGTATTGCAGGAGGATTCTTTATCAGCTGAGCTACTAGGGAAACTTGAGACCTAGTATTGAGGGCTTTTTTTCTTTTTTTTTAAGCAAAGGCATTCTAGGTCACCCGGGAAGAAAGGCACAAAGGAAAACGATTATGCAAATATGCGCCCATTTGCAGCCGTTCTGCTTTTCAGGCTCAGGCAGAAAATGAATAGACGTATAAGACTTGAAGTTTTCTGTGGACTGCATGTCCTTTCTTCTAACATTTTCTCTCTCACTGCTTCTGACTGCTCACACTGACCTCCTTGGCATTCCTAAGACACACTAGTGCCTTGGACACTTTGTTCTTCCTCCTCTCTCAGTCTCTGGCTAAAACGCTTTACCCATAGATACAGGTATTACTTCCTCCCTTGTTTACTCATCTCTCTGCTCAGAGTTCATCTTATCTGTGAGGCCATACTACTGGTTAGTACAGGGCAGAAAAAAGGTTGTATCAGTGTTTCTAGGTTAGAAAGCCAAAGAAATAGTAATAAAAATGATCGCTAATAGAATGGAGAAGAAGACTAATAAGATTCAAGGGAAACAATTAAATTTTGGGACTAACTGAGTTTTAAGACAGCACTATGAGCAGCCCCAAAACTAGGTGGGGAGCATAAGAGATTTGAGGGCTGGCAGGTAGTTTGGAATTTGTCAGGGTAAATAGGTGAGTTAAAACCATTTAGATAAAGATTTCTGAGAGCCAAGAACAAACCCTCAGGAGAACAAACAGCTAGTGGGTATGACTTGAAAGAATATAGAACAACAGAAGAGAAAAAAGAAAGCTGACATACAGAGGAGACAAAATTAAAGAGGAAGATGTTCTCTCCCCTTTCAGGTTCTTCTGCCTGCTTTAATAATTCAACTGGCATGAGACAGATTAATAGAAGGAAATCAAAAATAAATTTAGTAACATGTATATGAGAACAAACCAGTCAGTCCTAAAGGAAATCAGTCCTGAAAACTGTTGACTGAAAAAGATTTACACCTTGAGAGTTGTGAGTTGTTTTATTTGGGGCAAAATGAGGACTGCAGCCTTGGGAGGCAGCATCTCAGAGAGCTCTGAGAGACTGCTCCAAAGCGGCAGTGGGGGAAGGTCAATACATAAGGTTTTGGTGAAGGGGGAGTTCCATACCATGAAATACCCATTTTACAAAAAGTTTTTTTTTTGTTGTTAGTCATGAGGATCTGATGTCACCATGAAGGGATTTAGTGCTTCTCTAGATATGAGGAGATGCAAAGAATGAGATCATAAAATCTGTTCCTAAAAATATCCAACTACGTAAAGACCTGTCCCACCAGATTCCCTGGAGCACAGAGTGCCTCATCCCGTCTGGAACTCTCTCAGGGGTTGTTGAAGATCAACAGCTATAGCACCATGGGTTTCAATCTCCATAGGGGCAGATGGTAAATGCCTTTGTTGTTCAGCCGTAACTGCCAATTTGTAGTTGACACAACCCCTTTGTGGTCATAAATCCAACCATACTTTTGAGGACATTTCATGACCATTTTGTACTGTGTTACTGGGAAGGCTTGTCCCCAGTTCTGAAGAAAGTTTTTGTTGATAGGCCATTCAGTGTGCTATTATTGGACTAGGTGTTAATGGTCAAAGATCTCTAGACATCTGTCTTCTAGTTATAGTCCAGGAAAGTATTCCCTTTCTTTGCATCTTCCCATATCCAGAGTTATACTATTACAATCATTGATCATCTATTGAGCTATACATTTGATCAACTGCTTCAAGTCTAGTCACCATTATTTTCTTTGGAGGCTCAGTCATACACTTGGTAATACAAGAAATAACAATCTTGTGAAACAAGCAAATACAAATGGTATAGTTAATAATATTAATGGAATTAAAAGTAAATGCTTTAATTTTTTACCATGAGCCTCCCACACCAAACCGGTTTTATTTATTTATTTTTTTTTAAAGATCATGAAGACTAGGGAAAGGGTCACAAAGCAGAAATTTGATTTTTCATGTGGTTCATCAAATGCATTACTTTAAAGGATTTATCAGGTATGAAAATATAGCATTCATTTTGAATTATAGCACAGACATCTCCCTGAGATACTGTAAGGCTTTGCAGTTGTGTAGCACTCTTTCTCATCATAGAGATGTCAGAATTCAATAGTCTAATAGCCCGATTACTATCATTTAAAGCTTATGAAAGTTGTTAGATATGGCCAATTACATCCTCTAACCCCATTGAAGGCACACGTACACATATACAAAGAGCTGTTAAATGATCAAACCAGTAGAATACAGATCTTTGACCCATTGAGATCATACTAGTGGTAGATTGTTTGGGGTTACCTCTAATTTGTTAATATGTATGACCTTAAATTCATGGGAATACCAGGTTACACCTTCAATTTCATCCCTGTAGATGTCAAGGCCATAAATTAGTGCCACAAATCCACTGAATTCCATACCAATCACTCTCTCTAAGGGTAATAATAGGCATAGTTCATAAAGCACCCAGTCTTGTCTCATAATTACCAGGTTGATCATTTTTAGTATGATTTAAGCCTTCCCAACATAGAGGAGCCTTTAAACTTAAATGGCCATCAGTTCACTTCAGTTCAGTTCAATCACTCAGTCGTGTCCGACTCTTTGAGACCCCATGGACTGCAGCAGGCCAGGCCTCCCTGTCCATCACCAACTCCCAGAGTTTACTCAAACTCATGTCCATTGAGTCAGTGATGCCATCCAACCATCTCATCCTCTATCTTCCCCTTCTCCTCCTGCCCTCAATCTTTACCAGCATCATGGTCTTTTCAAATGAGTCAGCTCTTCGCATCAGGTGGCCAAAGTATTGGAGTTTCACTGGACATCAGTCCTTCCAATGATAACCCGATGTTAACCATGTAGATCCACCCCATAATCTTGGGAGTTTCCCTTTCAATAGATGAGAGATTAATGTGTTTTTTTTTTTTTTTTTTTGAGATTTATCTCGTCACTCTGATTGAATTTGAATGACACTAAGAGAAAATTTAAGTCTATGGCCAACATCAGAGCAAGTATTCTTAGTTGGCCAGGTGAGAGGATCCCACCTAGTAATATCATGAATAGATAGAACAGGACTGAACATTCATCTAAAATAAATTTCCTAGGGGGTATCCAATCAGATTCTTAGAGAACAGAAATCCACTAAGGTAACCCAGAGGTACTAGACACAGTGGGTATTGGCCACAGTGGGTATTGTGGGTATTGGCCACAACCCAACAAGTGGGTTGAGTTTTAAATTAGCATAGAATCATGTCCATGATAGAAAACATTTGATTGATAGACATAGGTCCAAAGAATCAAGAAAACATTTTAAATGATTATACAAGTCAGATCACCATCTTGGGCAAGCGGTCTACTTCTGATGTCTTCTTCTCGTCCTACTATCATGTAGTTTCCTCTGTTTGAGCATTGTTTTAATGTGAGTTTGAGGTCAGCAGTCCCCTCTATAGACCAGCCCAGCTTAGGGGTCTTTGGAAGTGGGAGTTAACGCAAGAGTCAATTTTCCCTTCAATTTCACTGTGCATGAGCTAGTTAAAAGTACCTGATAGAAAGTTCCTTCCATTCAGGTTGAAGACAGTTCCTTAAATTATGTCTTCTCCCAGTCTTGGTTGCAGGTCATGGGTGAGGCATCTGATCTTCATCCAAAGACAGATTATTGAGTTAAGCTTCAGAAACAACCCCAGAGTATCCTTTAATAATTCAATTAAATTTTGCATTAATATAACCTAACAGTAAAGAACTATCCAGGAAATGAGTCTTAATAGAGACAGACCTCCATTAACAAATGGTGATTTAACATTCATTGAAACATCTTTTTCTCCCTAAAATCACCCATCACTTTTACCAAATATAACCAAATTAAGACTTGTTTGTGATATAGGTTTGGTCTCAATAGACTTGGACTGATGATTTATATGGGAGAAGGCAATAGCACCCCACTCCAGTACTGTTGCCCGGAAAATCCCACGCATGGAGGAGCCTGGTAGGCTGCAGTCCATGGGGTCGCTAAGAGTCAGACACGACTGAGAGACTTCACTTTCACTTTCCACTTTCATGCATTGGAGAAGGAAATGGCAACTCACTCCATTGTTCTTGCCTGGAGAATCCCATGGATGGAGAAGCCTGGTAGGCTGCAGTCCATGGGGTCACACAGAGTCGGACACGACTGAAGCGACTTAGCAGCAGCAACAGCAGATGATTTATATAACCATAATTGATCCTAGACCTTTTTGCTTTACTGAAACTTTTACAAAGTCTCAGACTGAACTTTTAAAATAAAACCTTTAGGGTTAGGAAAGTCATGCCAAAGTCTTATCACAGATTTTGCCTAAAAGATCTAAGTGAATTCCTCCCTTCTCAAGGTCTCCAAAATTCCATTAAATTTCTCTACCTGTTAGTGACATAAATTTCCTAACTCATCTAATAAATTTGCTGAAACTAAGAGTTTCCAATCTCTGGAGGGTTCAGATAGAGAGAAAACATTAAATGTTTCAATTTGTTTATAAGCTATAATTTTACCAAATTACTGTCATAATTAGTTTGAGGGGAAGGTTTTTTTATTCCTGGAAAACACAGATTTAACCAAGTAATTTTTAAGATCAGTTCAGTTCAGTTGCTCAGTCATGTCTGTCTCTTTGTGACCCCATTGACTGCAGCACACCAGGCTTCCCTGTTCATCACCAACTCCTGGAGTTTACTCAAACTCAGTAATGCCATCCAACCATTTCATCCTCCATTGTCCCCCTCTCCTCCCGCCTTCAATCTTTCCCATCACCAGGGTCTTTTCAAAGGAGTCAGCTCTTCACATCAGATGAAAGTATTGAAGACAAAGGATTGGAGTTTCAGCTTCAATATCAGTTCTTTCAATAAATATTCAGGACTGGTTTCCTTTAAGATGGACTGGTTGGATCTCCTTGCTGTCCAAGGGACTCTCAAGAGTCTTCACCAACACCACAGTTCAAAAGTGTCAATTCTTCGGCTCTCAACTTTCTTTATACTCCAACTCTCACATCCATACATGACTACTGGAAAAACTATAGCTTTGACTAGACAGATCTTTGCTGGCAAAGTAATGTCCCTGCTCTTTAATATGCTGTCTAGGTTGGTTGGAAGAAATATCAATAACCTCAGATATGCAAATGAAACCATCCTTATGGCAGAAAGTGAAGAAGAACTAAAGAGCCTTTTGATAAAAGTGAAAGAAGAGAATGAAAAAGTTGGCTTAAAGCTCAACATTCAAAAAACTAAGATCATGGCATCCCATCTCTTCATGGCAAATAGAAGGGGAAACTGGAAACAGTGGCTGACTTTATTTTTCTGGGCTCCAAAATCACTGCAGATGGTGATTGCAGCCATGAAATTAAAAGATGCTTACACATTGGAAGGAAAGTTATGACCAACCTAGACAGCATATTAAAAAGCAGAGACATTACTTTTTCAACAAAGGTTCGTCTAGTCAAGGCTATGGTTTTTCCAGTAGTCAAGTATGGATGTGAGAGTTGGACTATAAAGAAAGCTGAGCACCAAACAATTGATGCTTTTGAACTGTGGTGTTGGAGAAGACTCTTGAGAGTCCCTTGGACTGCAAGGAGATCCAACCAGTCCATCCTAAAGGAGACCAGTCCTGGGTGTTCTTTGGAAGGACTGATGTTGAAGCTGAAACTCCAATCCTTTGGCCACCTGATTTGAAGAGCTGACTCTTTGGAAAAGACCCTGATGCTGGGAAGGATTGAGAGCAGGAGGAGAAGGGGACAACAGAGAATGAGATGGCTGGATGGCATCACCAACTCGATGGACATGAGTTTGGGTGAATTCTGGGGGTTGGTGATGGACAGGGAGGCCTGGCATGCTGCAGTTCATGGGGTTGCAAAGAGTAGGACATGACTGAGTGACTGAACTGAAGGAAGCCTGGTGTTCTGTAGTCCAATGGAGCTGCACAGTCAAACATGACTGAGCAACCGAAGTGAACTGATGTGGCAAAGAGATCCAGGAGAACTGGGTAACTCTCCGAAATTTAATCCTGACCTTAAATACCATCCTCAGCTAAAGACAAAAGAAATTAGGGGTAGTTTAAAATTCCAAAGGGAAGGAAGGCAATTCACGCGGAGGAGGAAAACAGATGTTTCATAAAGAAGCATTTGCTGGACCCTGCAGACTGTGAGACGCAGATTAGACTCTGATCTCTGAATTTTTCCCCACAACAATTATCTCATATTCTTTGCAGATATCTTTGGTAATAGATCTATTCTTTTAACAGGTCTGCTGTCTAACTACTTCAGACAGTAAGAGGGAAGATCAGAGTTTCTTCCTGAGTCTTTTGAGCCTTTGATTGTTTTCAGCTCAAAATAATTTGTGTGCCAGAGATATTTGGGGTTGGCAAATTTTGTTCCCCAGCAATGTGTAGCTATAATTAAACAAGTTAATTTAAAATATAAAAAAGATAAATTAAAAAATAGTTATCAGGAAACTTTTGAAAGGAATGTGTCAAGCAATGGCTAAAAACAGATTCTTAGATTTATACATTTGTCAGGAAATGAGAGTCCATTTAGTAGGAAAGTAGTTGATGATATCTGTTGACAGTGAAAGCAGTGGATGCCCAAGTTGGAAAAAGTTGCTGTATCTGGAACTTAGATGGAGCAAAGTGGAGTTGGGTATTATAAATTTGGAGTAAGCCAACACATACAAGAAGTATACTTTCCTGTTGTAACATTTAAATGAGGAAATAAAAAGTGCTTGAGTTGACAAGACTAGAGATTGATATACAGATCTGAAGGGCAGGAAGACAATGGAATCAATCACTTATACAAAATGATTCCTTAAATACAAAGAGAATTCTGAAAATTTAAGTTCTGTTTTGCACTTATAATGAAGTTCCCAGGGCAGAGGACCATGTAAGCCAGGCTGTTTATACAGAGCCACAGTGTTGAGCACTGGAGTGGGTTCATATTAAGCATTTTATATAGAATGTTCTAACTATGAAATATGGATGGCAATCTTTGGAACAAATGTATAGCTAAGGTTTTATTTTTTTTTTTTTTAGTATTTTATATATCTAAGGACATTTTTCAGGGTAATTGGATCATCTTATTATATTACAGAATGCAGGTGAAATAGTTAGTGAGGTCTAAAAAAGTCTACTATTGCTAAAATTTTAATTATAATCCCATAACTAATAATAACAGTTATATACATATATATGTTTTCATATGTATGTATGATACATATAAAATTTTATCAAGTGCTTAGTGTGTGTCAGTTCAGTTCAGTCGCTCAGTCATGTCTGACTCTTTGTGACCCCATGAACTGCAGCACGCCGGGCCTCCCTGTCCATCATCAACTCCTGGAGTTTACCCAAACTCATGTCAGGCCCTTTAAAATTTTATTTGCATTATTTCATTTGATATATCAAAAAAAACCCACAAAAGAATCCTATGTATCCCCTGGTGGCTCACTGGTAAAGAATCTACCTTCAATGAAGGAGACCCAGGTTTGATTCCTGGGTAGGGAAGATCCACTGGAGGAGGGAATGGCTACCCATTCCACTCTTCTTGCCTGGAAAATTCCATGGACAGAGGAGCCTGGAGAACTACAGTCTATGGGGTTGCAAAGAGTTGGACAACACTAAGCAGCTAACATTTTCACTTTTATCCCCAGGTTAGAAATGAGAAAGCTGAAGCACTTGTGACTTTTCTGAGGTCAATCAGCTAGCAAATGTCTGAACAGGAATGATGTATCACACTTACATCAAATTTGCCACACACCTACACCCACACCCACATACACACGCATATTGCAACATGATACCCTGCTGCTAGTAAAGATTTAAGATTCTTTTAATGAGATGACCTTGTATTTGGTAAGAAACTCTTGCATTATCCAAGTTCTACTACTTATTAGATCAATTTTATTTGCATATCAACCAGTTTGTTTCTAACTTTTTCTCATAGCATCCTTTTAAATGCAGCTAGCCTTGAAATCCCTCCCTCAATCCTATAAATTCATTGGATACATTTTCTTTCTTTCCAGTTATCTCAGGTGATGGCTTTATTAATACTATGCAGTATATGTTACCATTTTTTCCATCCTTATACAATAGTTTCCTTATCAATCTCCTAACCTCTTATAATAATTTCCAGTCAATTTCTGCCTTGTTTCAAAACCAATGTTATATATGGTAGGGATTTTTTGCATAAATTGTTATACCATTCCGTATTGCCACAACAGTGCTGTTTAATCAACCAGCCAAGTATTCAGTGGCATACTTAGTTACTCACACATGTTTAGGGTGACTGTGGTTGGCAGATCCAGGTTCCAATTACCTGGAGTTGCCTACTTACAGATTGGGCCCAAGGTTCTCATTTTTCCCTGGATGAACAAGCTAACTTTGACATCTTCCAGTAATGTTAGGAATTATAATGTAATGTTGGGGCTTCCCTCATAGCTCAGTTGGTAAATCATCTGCCTGCAATGCAGGAGACCCGGGTTCAACTCCTGGGTTGGGAAGACACCTGGAGAAGGAAATGGCAACCCACTGCAGTATTCTTACCTGGAGAATCCCATGGACAGAGGAGCCTGACAGGCTACAGTCCACAGGATCTCGAGAGTTGGACACGACAGCGACTAAACCACCACTAGTATTGTTAGGAAAGCAAAGAGCAGACAAGCTCAGTCACAGAGGCACACAGCAAACCTCATTTTGTACTATGTGTGCCAGTAGCCCATTGGCCAAAGAGACTCATACTCGAGTTAATAGGCAGGTAGATATACTTCACTTATCATGAAATCAAGCCAAAGGTACAGATGCAGAGCATTAGTATCAGTTCAGTCACTCAGTCATGTCCAGCTCTTTGCAACCCCATGGACTGTGGCACGCCAGGCCTTCCTGTTCATCACCAACTCCTGGAATTTAACCAAACTCATATCCATTGAGTCAGTGATGCCATCCAACCATTTCAACCTCTGTTGCCCCCTTCTCCTTCTGCCTTCAATCTTTCCCAGCATCAGGGTCTTTTCAAATGAGTCAACTCTTCTCATCAGGTGGCCAAAGGATTGGAGTTTCAGCTTCAACATTAGTTCTTCCAATGAATACTCAGGACTGATCTCCTTTAGGATGGACAGGTTGGATCTCCTTGCAGTCTAAGGGACTCTCAAGAGTCTTCTCCACCACCACAGTTTTCAAAAGCATAAATTCTTTCACACTCAGCTTTCTTTATAGCCCAATTCTCACATCCATACATGAGTATGGAAAAACCATAGCTCCGACTAGATGGACCTTTTTTGTCAAAGTAATGTCTCTGCTTTTAATATGTTGTCTAGGTTGGTCATAGAATTATGCCCCATATTTAATTTTCTATAATGAGATTTTACCACTATTCCTCTGGTTGATAAAGTATATAGAACAACCAAAAACTCTCAAAATTTTGACTGTTGTTTTATCACATAAATTACTTTTATAACTCTTGAGTATTCACTTTAGTAACTATATACTACAGAATATAAATTATTAAATTACTAAAATTTTGTCTCATCTTATGAATTGAGATTAGACCATACAGATAGAGTGATAGTTTTTAACAAAATAAATGTTTTGATTTTTTGATTTTATAACATTTCTAGAATCTAAAGCAGTGCATAGAACATAGTACACACTTATGAAGGATTTATTAACTTGAATCCTTAGTCATGTGTAACTTGTTTTCAATTAATATAATAAATAAACTCCATGTATGGATTTTTCATTATTTTCTTTCCGATGTGAAAGTTATGTATTTGTGTGGTAAATTAAATGCAAACCAAACAAAATGCAAAACTTTTCACTCCAAGTTCTACTTTCTTGTCACCTTTCACATCTTGCTGCTTGTTGTAATTGGATTTTTAAGCATTGCAAAGAACTGTGCATAAAAATACAGGCATTGTTTTTAAGCACTTCTTCTTAAACAAATTCTCTGCTCTTCAGAGGTAGTGTTGTGAAATAAAATGTCCAGTCATCAGAAGCCTGCCAAAACCTTTCAACCTCTGTTGGCCTTTCTCTTTGCCTGAGTGGTCGCAGTATTTGCCTTGTGCTGCTGGAGGTTACCCGTGGTAACTTCTTTTAGCTAAGGCAAAACTCTTAGATTCTTAAATCCTGTGCCTCTAATTAATAGCTGTGCTACATTAAAACTAAGGTGTTCATTCCCCTGAAAATGTAAAAAGCTGATCTAAGTGAACTGTATCTAACTAATCCTTTGGTGTATTCCCTGCTTTTGTAGAATTGCATTGTGACTCCCTGGCTTCAAAATAAACTCAGCTTTGGTCTTCTCTCATTCAGACGCTTTCTAGTTCAAATAAGCCCTGCTTTTTAGTTTGCATTCTCTTAGCTACTTATCCAAAAATTTGGGCCTTAATATTATAAAGAATTTTTCTTTCAAGATTTGAGAAGGCCTAGAAGAATTTAGCTATGTTATTAGTGTTTGCTTTGCTTCTTTACAAAACACAGATGAGTTGGAAAAGATGATTCCAGGAGGTCTACATAAGTTTACTAACCTTCCTGGCTACCAGCTCCTTGAGTTTACAACCAAGCTGTAGGATAGTGATCCTGTCATTATGGTTGGTCAGTAAGGATTATATTTGAGAAGAAGAGCTGTCCAGGAGATCAGAAATCCTGGACAAGCCTCTGGCACTTCCTGTATCTCTGTTGTATTGTGATAGCTGTTTCATTTCTGCTTGGCAAATTGCTTGCAACTTTACTTTCATCAGTCTCAAACTTGAAATCATATAGGGAAGGAGATTCTGGGAAAAGTAGTTTTCAGTGTAACCATGTTAATAGAGCAATCCACTAGAGTTACCAAAGAAATTTAAGTTAGGTGTTCAAAGACATGAGCAAAATAAAAATCTGAAGATAATGTACTACCAATAGTTGCAAAACAAAGCTGCATCATGAGAAATATTGGTTAGCATGATGTATTACAGATTCATAGATATATAATGAATAATATATATAATTATTATGCATGCTCAGTTGCTCAGTCATGTCTGACTCTTTGCAACCCCATGGATTGCAGCATGCCAGGCTTCCCTGTCCATCACTGTCTCCCAGAGTTTGCTCAAACATGTATCCATTGAGTGATACCACTCAACCATCTCATCCCCTGTTGTTCCTTTCTCCTCCTGCCTTCAATCTTTCCTAGCATCAGGGTCTTTTCCAATGAGTCAGCTCTTTGTATCAGGTAGCCAAAGTATTGGAGTTTCAGCTTCAGCATCAGTCCTTCCAGTGAATATTCAGGGTTGATTTCCTTTAGGACTGACTGGTTTGATCTCCCTGCAGTCCAAGTGACTCTCTAGTCTTCTCCAAAAATCACAATTCAAAAGCATTGATTCTTCAGCACTTAGCCTTCTTTATGGTCCAGCTATCACATCCATACACGAGTACTGGAAAAACCATAACTTTGTACAGACATTTGTCAGCAAAGTAATATCTTTTGTTTCTAATACACTGTCTAGGTTTGTCGTAGTGTTTTCCCCAAGGAGCAAGCATCTTTCAATTTCATGGCTTGAGTCATTGACCACAGTAATTTTGGAGCTCAAGAAAATGAAATCTGTCACTGTTTCCAATTTTTCCCTTTCTATTTGCCACAAATTGATGTGACCAGATGCCATGCTCTTAGTTTTTTGAATGCCGCATTTTAAGCCAGCTTTTCCACACTCCTCTTTTACCATCATCAACAGGCTCTTTAGCTCCTATACACTGTCTGCCATTGGAGTAGTATCATCTGCATATATGAGGTTGTTGATATTTCCCCCAACAATCTGGATTCAGGTTTGTGATTCATCCTGCCCAGTATTTTGCATGATGTACTCTGCATATAAGTTAAATAAGCAGGGTGACAATATACAGCCTTGATATACTCCTTTCCCAATTTTAAACCAGTCTGTTGTTCCATGGCTGGTTCTGGCTGTTGCTTCTTGACCTGCATACAGGTTTCTCAGGAAGCAGGTAATGTGGTCTAGTATTCTCTTTTACATTAAAAATTTTCCTCAGTTTGTTGTGATCCACACAGTCAAAGGCTTTAGCATAGTCAATGAGCAGTAGAAGTTTTTTGGCCAATGTTAGCAATTTGATCCCAGCTTGTACATCTGAAAGTTCTTGGTTCATGTACTGCTGAAGCCTAGCTTGAAGGTTTTGATAATTTGCTTGTTTGTATATGAAATGTCCCCAGTTGTACAATAGTTTGAACATGTTTTGTCATTACCCTTCTTTGGGATTGGAATGACAACTGACCTTTTGTAGTCCTGTGGCCAATGCCGAGTTTTCCAAATCTGCTGGCATATTGAGTGCAACACTTTACCAGCATCATCTTTTAGGATTTAAAATAGCTCAAATGAAATTCCATCACCTCCACTGGCTTTGTTCATAGTAATGTTTCTTACACCCCACTTGAGTCCACATTCCAGGATATTTGGCTCTAGGTGAGTGACCACACCATTGTGGTTTCTGGATCATTAAAACCTTTTTTGTATAGTTCTTTTGTTTGTTTTCGCCACCTCTCCTTAATCTCTTCTGCTTCTGTTAAGTCCTTGCCAGTTCTGTCCTTTGTTGTGCCCATCTTTGCATGAAATATTTCCTTGGTATTTCCAATTTTCTTGAGAGATCTCTAGTCTTTCCCATTTTATTATTTTCCTCTATTTCTTTGCAGTGTTAATTTAAGAAGGTGTTCTTATCTCTCCTTGCTGTTCTCTGGAATTCTGCATTCATCTGAGTGTATCTTTCTCTTCCTCATTTGCCTTTTGCTTCTCTTCTTTTCTCAGCTATTTGTAAGGCCTTCTCAGACAACCACTTTGCCTTTTTGCATTTCTTTTTCCTGAGGGTGGTTTTAATCACTGCCTCCTATACAATATTACAAACCTCCATCCATAGTTCTTCAGGTACTCTGTCTACCAGATCTAATCCCTTGTATCTATTTTTAACCTTCACTGTATAATTATAAGGGATTTGACTTAGGTCATACCTGAATGGTCTAATGGTTTTCCCTACTTACTTTAATTTAAGCCTGAATTTTTAAATAAGTAGCTCATTACCTGAGCTCTAGTCAGCTCCCAGATTGTTTTTGCTGACTGTATAGATATTCTTTATCTTTGGCTGCAAAGAATATTTTCAATCTGATTTCAGTACTGACTATCTGTTGCTGTCCATGTGTAGAGTCATCTCTTGAGTTGTTGGAAAGGGATGTTTGCTATAACCAGTGTGTTCTCTTGGGAAAATCTGTTAGCCTTTGCTCTGCTTCATTTTGTACTACAAGGCCAAGCTTTTCTGTTACTCTGTGTATCTCTTGACTTCCTACTTTTGCATTCCAATCCCCTGTAATGAAAATATATCTTTTCTTATTGTTAATTCTAGGAAGTCTTGTAGGTCTCCATAGAATCATTCAACTTCATCTTTTTTGGCATTAATGGTTGGGGCATAGAGTTGGATCACTGTGATGTTGAATTATTTTCCTTGGAGATGAATGGAGATCATTCTGTCATCTTTGAGACCGCACCGAAGCACTGCATTTTGGACTCTTTTGTTGACAGTGAGGGCTATTCCATTTCTTCCAAGGGATTCTTGCCAACAGTAGTAAATTGTCATGTTAATTAAATTGGCTCATTTTCATCCATTTTAGTTTACTGATTCCTAAAATCTTGATGTTCACTCTTTTCATCTCCTGCATAATAATATACACATATATAATATGCAATTACATATTATATACATAATTACATATATAATATGTAATTCTGTAAATATTGACTGAGTTTATTAAATACTAAATGTGTAGAAGAGCATTTAACACATAAGTAGAACTTACTTTTATTTCCAATACATTTAGTGCTTATGAATAATTTAGTCTATTAATATCATGGATACTAGAGCCAGCACACTCTTTCAACTATTGCTTTAGATTTATCATCACCTAATTTTTTATATTTTGAAATACAAATTGATCTAAATTCTGAGAAAATTGAAGCATTATAATTTATACATTAAACTAAGTACAAACCACATTTGAAGATTTGGGAGAAAGCTTTACTATGAAATTTAATAAAACAGAATTAGATTCAATAAATATTGCTTTTTAAATTAATTGGGTTCCCGATATGACTGGCTTAGTATAATAGAATATTTAAGAGGCTGTTATTTTAAGTGAAATTCTAGAGTTTGCAATGTCCAAGTATTTAAACTTGGCAAGCAAAAGAAGGAAATGCTATATCTATGTGCAACATAGAGTTTTTGTGAAGTCGGATAAATAGTTCTTACAAATCTTGCCTGAAAATTCCAAACAAATTGGAATTTATAGTATATACGTGTAATAGCTTTAATAAATATGGAAACAATTTTACTTACAAAACATTTGCTAAAACTATTGTACACAGAAATTTTTAAAGACTTACAAAGGAAAGAAAAGGAAATAAACTTCTATATATTTCAATTGAGTTAGAAAAATCTCGAATTAAATTTTTAAAACTGTTCAAGGAAAAACAATTAAATAGATGGATGCAGTAAAGCATGACTATTAAATTTTCTATGTCCATAGGGGTGTTAGGCATGACATATTATGATAAAGATTGGATTAGAAGTCAAAGAAATTTTTATTTTAGAAATGAGAAAAATAACTTACATTATATAATTGCCTGTTCCAGTTTTTGGACTCCTGCCTTCTTCCTGCCATGCTCTAGTAAACTGTATTTTAGAAAAGGGCATAGTATTATAGCATTTCACAATACAACAAGATTGCATATTTGTAGAATGCTAACCATGGCATATTTCTCAACTGCTGCCTGTAATGAGTTACATTCTTCTTTGAAATCTTTTAGTATGTGTTTTCCTATTAGTGAAACTACAAACTAAAATCTCATGGATAAATATATATGATTGACATTTGCTATGTGCATGTAGATGATGTAATGTTAGAACCAGGACACAGGACTAACAATACAAAAATGTATTATAAGGTACTTGATAATATTTGAGAAATTTAGTATTAAATTATAGTTGGAACAATCTTAGTTTGATAATGCCTACTTATTTCTTTTCAATATAAATCTGGTATATCAAAATCAAAATTTGATCAACTATGACAAACTTAGTAAGTAGAGTGAATTTGAGAAAATTATCCTGGGATTTAACCATATTTGATTAAATTGAAAATGTACTAATGATGTTGAGAATGTTGATTTACTGCCTTATTCATTTAGTAAACATGTCAGAAATCAGGCTGAGTTTCAGAGAAGATTATGAAAGTATTAGTAAATTCTTCCTGTACTTGAGGAGATTATCAATTGATCATAACTGAGTGACTTCTCATTTTATGAAAGTAAAAGGCATACATTTTTAAAACTAATTTAAAGTGATTACCAAAACTTTTCAAATAACATGAACTACTTTTTTTGGGGGGGGGGGGGGGCGGGTAGCTGGCTTATTTAGCTTTAAATATTCTATATATGTGTTAACTAATTTTATGTGTCAACTTAGTTAGCCCTTGCTACTCAGATACTTGTTCAAATATTATTCTAGATGTTTCTCTGAAGGTATTTTTGTAGACTGAATTAACATTTAAGTCAGACTTCAAGCAAAGCAGACTACCTTTCATATTGTGGGTAAACTTTATCCATTTAGTTGAAGGTCTTGACAGAAAAAGACTGATATTTCTGAAAGAAAAGGGAATTCTGACTGCAGATTATCTTTGGACTTGAACTACAGAGTCACCTCTTCCCTGGGTCTCCAGCCTGGCAGCCTACTCTGCAAATTTGTAGACTTGCCAAGCCGCCACCATCTCCTGAGACAATTTTTAAAAATCTCTCCCTCTCTCCTCCGTCCTTTCCTCCCCCTCTCTCTCTGTCCTTCTACATCCTATTGATTTTGTTTCTCTAGAAAACGCTGAACTCTTACTAATACATGATGCTGTTGAGATACCATAGTTATATTCTGAAAACTTCATATTTTCATTGAAGGCACCATGATAAGTTAGAGGCAGGTGGATGTTACTTTTAGTTTGATAGGTTTCATTTCTGAGAAAAGAATGGGCTAGGAGTTGCATATAAGTGATTTTTAAAATTTTTTGAAAGTTTCACTGTGGAATTATGTTTCTCCTTTAACTGGATAAAAAGTGGAATTTGATAAAGGTGTACCACATGAAGCCAAGTAGGAGTTGTCTAAGATAAGGGTATGCTTTTGAAGGGTTAAAATACTTAGCTTTATTTCTAAATTACCACAGTGCTAAAAGTAAAGTCTTAATCTAAATAGGACTTTGTGTATTGAATAAATAATATTTTATAAGTAGAAATGTGAGTTCTACTTCCTTTTACTCTTTTAAATTTAGTATTAGGAGAAAAATATGATAAAACATATTCATCCTTAAGTTCTGTCCACTTTAAAAATATTTTTGCTAATTTGTTCTGCTTAAAAAGAAATAACAAACACTGATTTTCAGCATCCAGTTCCTCCAAGTCAGGCAGATCAAAGTTTTGCTGTGTTTGAGGTGCGTCATTGAACAGAAAGCCCCAGGAACCATATGTTCTACCTGTTTCTTGCCTCTTCCCCAAAACTTCACCTGAATTAAAGAGATGAATAACAACTGCTTTTGATCATACATCAAGAAAGGACATCCTAAGTATATTAATAATTTCTGTTTGAAACAAAATCTTGTCATTTGCATATGTAACCCATGGTGACTATTGAATATTCTCTTTAATTAATTTGGGTGCCCTTGATCTACTTGATGAACTGCCCTGTATATTCACATTTGCTGCTACAAGAATGACAAAACAAATGCAAAACTTGAATATCTTCCCAAAAGATAAATATTCTTTGAATCAACACAGATGTGTTTAGACCCTAATATGTAATTAGCACAAAATGCTGAATTAAATCTTCAAATATTCCCATTACTTTAACTTTTTGCACTCAAGAGTATTCTGTGTACAATGTAAAATTTTCCTTTCAGAGAATCAATGAAATAGTATTTATTTACTGCCTGCCTGTCTATTATTTATCTAGAAAATATAAAAGTAATACTTTAGCTCTTTTATCTCCTCAAATAGTTTTTGTAGCTTATTATGTTTCCAAACATGCATTTAAATCAAAATCCTCAATCATCCCATTTTCCTTTAACAAAACAAATTATCAAGTGTTATTATTGCAAAATTGCTGTATCATTTTGAAAAAATTGTCACATTTTACATGACTGACTTGAAAAGTATTTGAATAGTACTTTAAAGCAAATAGTTATTCTTCTTGCATTATAGGTTGACCTATACAGTTGTTTCTGTATGGAATTAAGTTTCATGTATTAAGCTTTTCAAACCTAAAAGTCTAGTTCTGGGGTGGAAAAATATTCATCTTGTACAAATGAATTCAAGGTGAAAGTGTCGTGAGGTAAATGGTGCAATGAGCAACAGACTTAGGAAAAGCCAAAACTTGCTTTTGTTTAAAAGTCTTGTAGATGCAAAAGGATCACAATGGGTATTGGAAAGAGTAGCACACTAGTTAATGTGCTCCTGCTAAAAACATGATCCAATCAACTAGTTATTGTGGTCCAATCCGTGCCTCAAAACTGACAGATAAACTTAGCAATTCCTGGATAAAGAACAAGAAGTATATAGAGAGTTCAGTACACTTGGCTGCTTAAATTTAAATGAAATAATTTTTTAAAAAATCAAAAGTTCTGTTTCTCAGTCACATATCAAGTGCTTAATGACCACAAGTAGATAGTGGCTACTATTTTGAGCAGTGCAGAATAGAACATTATTCTGAACTTATTTTTTTGATAAAATAATAGTAGTTCAGATTTGTGTGATACTTTGACATTTAGAACTACTTTCTCATATATTACCTATTTATTACAAAGCTGATGAAAAGCAAGTAAAGAAATTCTATTTTGTTTTCTTAAACCTGAGGTTCAAAGAAATTACCTCTATATGGCTAGTAAAAGGCAGGATTGTGAATGTAGCTTAAATATTCTGATTCTTAGAGGCACATATTAAAAAAAATATTCCTAACTTTTTGGGTAGACATCAGTATAACATCATACATATATATATATATATATATATATATATATATATATATATATTTCAAGATGGTTATTCTAAAAAGCACACTTTTGTATGTATAGGTCGTTATGTTTATATCTAATCAGTATTAATTCTTTATTATTATTATTTTTATTATTCAGCAGTAACTAGAGGATACTAATTCTCTTCTACACTTCATGCCCAACATGAATTAGTCATACCTTGACCAAGGAAGAAAGTGAAAAGCAAAAATTTTATCATAGATTTTAGCATAATAATTGTTCATTGTCTGTGCCACAATCGCAGTACACGGATTAATAATTATAATTTCTGAACCTAATAATTTATGCATTAATATTTTGTCCCTGTCATGTCTTTAATTTTTGCAATTAATTGTTTTAATAACGGAAAGGTTAATTGTGCTATTCATCAGAATTGCTTGCTGTGAAATGGTAGACAAATAAGAACTTTACAGATAAAGGGCATACTTACTAATCAAGCCTGTCAGTTTTTTAGAAAGTAAACCTGCTGTGACAGCCTAATAGATTTATTTAATTTGCAAAATCTTGGGGTTCAGAAAAGTTCCCACTAAAACAAATGGAATTGTAACAAATTGTTAAATTTATGTTTATACTCAACCATATCCAGAGATGCATATATTTTTCTATGTCTAGGTATATGTATACACACATTTGTGTACACTAGGCACACATACATATTCTATGATCACTTTCATTAACCTATAGCCTAGAAAACCAAGATTTTGTTCTAAAATCATAATCTGATACCATGCTTCTTAAAATTATTAGTACATAATATAAACAGCTTTATTATAACATATTCTTATCAGTTCAGTTCAGTGGCACAGTTGTGTCTGACTCTTTGTGACCCCATGAACTGCAGAATGCCGGGTTTTCCTGTTCATCACCAATGCCCAGAGCTTATTCAAACTCATGTCCATTGAGTCAGTGATGCCATCCAACCATCTCATCCTCTGTCGTCCCCTTCTCTTCCCACCTTTAATCTTTCCCGGCCTCAGGGTCTTTTCTAGTGAGTCAGTTCTTCGCATCAGGTGGCCAAAGTATTAGAGTTTCAACACTAGCATCAGTCTTTTCAATGAATATTCAGGACTGATTTCCTTTAGGATGGACTGCTTGGATCTCCTTGCAGTCCAAGGGACTCTCAAGAGTCTTCTCCAACACCACAGTTCATCAATTCTTTGGTACTCAGCTTTCTTTATAGTCCAACTCTCACATCCACACATGACTACTGGAAAAACCAGAGCTTTGACTAGATGGACCTTTGTTAGCAAAGTATTGTCTTGCCTAGATCCAGGTACTGCAGGGTGAAGAAGGAAATGGCACAGATCATTTCCTGCTGTTTCAGGTCTGAAGCCAAATGATTGTTTTTTACAGGTCCATATCAGTGAGGTTTGTATTATCTTGTTCTCTCTTCTTATTTTCACCAAATTTCTGTCCAAAATTTTAGTAGAATTCCAGTCCCTTGCTTCCAATTAATTCCTTGGTTAAGTAACTATAGATAGAATTTTGTTTTGATATAGGTCTAAGCCTGGGACCTCTTGTCATTTACTTCTTATTTTAAAAGCTTCAATTCTAATTACTGTGATCAATCTTTTTCTTTCTGTTCTCTGAAATTTACCACTTAATCAAAAGCTTCACTGCTAAGCTTTTTTCTTAAACTATTGACCCTGAAAACAATGGCTTGAGTGAGAAGACAAGTCTTTTCCTGTCTTTTCTAGGAGGATACAGACTTTATCTGGAGAAGAAAATGGAGAAGGAAATGGCAACCCACTCCAGTGTGCTTGCCTGGAGAATCCCATGGACAGAGGGGCCTGGTGGGCTACAGTTTATGGGATTGTAAAGAGTCAGACACGACTAAGCAACTAACACACCCACAAAGTTGCAAGTTTAATGCCATCATAGACAACCATTTGAATTTAGAGTGCAGAAGCAGTTGTTCTTTTTGGCCTTGGAAGGTTCCTATTTGTGATATTTAGTCACACAGATTGCAGGGTAAGGACACATAGCAGAATGGTTAGCTCTATGCTATGCTATGCTATGCTAAGTCACTTCAGTCGTGTCCGATTCTGTGTGGCCCCATAGACGGCAGCCCACCAGGCTCCCCCGTCCCTGGGATTCTCCAGGCAAGAACACGGGAGTGGGTTGCCATTTCCTTCTCCAATGCATGAAAGTGAAAAGTGAAAGGGAAGTCACTCAATCGTGTCCGACTCTTAGCGATCCCATGGACTGCAGCCTACCAGGCTCCTCCATCCATGGGATTTTCCAGGCAAGAGTACTGGAGTGGGGTGCCATTACCTTCTCTGATGGTTAGCTCTACTTTGAGTTTATCTCTATTTTATAGAAATTGCAGGTGTAAAATGTCCCTCTGTGGCTCAGATGGTAAAGAATATGCTTGCAATGTGGAAGACCTGTGTTTGATTGCTGGGTAGGGAAGATCCCCTGGAGAAGGGAATGGCAGCCTACTCCAGTATTCTTGCCTACCGAATCTTATGGGTACAAGAGCCTGGCAGGCTGTACAGTCCATGGGATCACAAAGAGTTGGACATGACTGAGCAACTAACACTTTCATTTTCAAAAGTGGAAAAAAGAGAACCAGTGAATGCCAACACAGACCTTGCCATTTACCTCTGTGTTCCAGCTGGTTTCATTTCTAATCATTTGTGAACTAACCACATCTTACAAAAATGGTCTTTACCTTTCCTCAGGGATAACATTTTATAATGCCATTTTGAGTAAAGATTCTTTCCTTTAAACATGGGTTTTGCCCTTTGATTTGGAAGCATTGATCTCATAGATGGTCTAGTATTAGGGAATAGAGAAGTACCTGTTTTACTCATGCTACAGGAAAAGTTAGCTGTATTATGAAAGCAACTACACTAGTCAACTAAATTCTGAAGTGTGCTATTATCAGTTCTTAATTGAAAAGTTTGATTGGTAAGGGGAAGAAGAAATATTCACCAGTTCAACCCATTCATAGACAGGCTATCCCAATAACGACCCCAGACATCTGTCATCCTTTCAATAAATATTTTTCAAACCCTATTATGTCAGGAACTTTAATCCATTTGGGAAAACAAGGATGAAACAAGATTAGTACAGTCCTTCCCCTCAGAAACTTTAAAACCAAGTCTAGCATGGTAGACAGACAAAATTTAATTTGAAAAATAAATCCATGATGTTGTAAGAAATTTGGAAGAAATAAGTAGGATGCTACTATATTAATGACAAACATCGATGAGATTTTGTTTTACTCCAGGCAGTATTATTTTATTTTATTAGTTTATTTAACCTAACCATCTATGAGGTATTATTATCATCTCCATTTTATAAATTAAAAAGTGAAGCAAAGAGAATCTAAATATGTTGTTCACAACCATAGTTTTCAGTAGCAGAATGGCACTAATTCTATTATTTTAAATAGAGTCCATGCTCTTCATCATGATACTACATGCACTTTCATAAGACAATAAACTGTGGAAGACTTGTTTTCAAGGGAGATAGAAAAAGTATGGATGACAACCAAGCTAAGACCTAAGGGCTGAGGGAAAATCAAATGTGAAAAGAGTTGGAAAAAATTGCTTCAGGCTAGTTTAACTGCGGAGAAGGCAATGGCACCCCACTCCAGTACTTTTGCCTGGGAAATCCCATGGACAGAGGAGCCTGGTAGGCTGCAGTCCATGGGGTTGCTAGAGTAGGACATGACTGAGCGACTTCACTTTCACTTTTCACTTTCACATATTGAAGGAAATGGCAACCCACTCCAGCGTTCTTGCCTGGAGAATCCCAGGGACGGGGAAGCCTGGCAGGCTGCTGTCTATGGGGTTGCACATAGTCGGACACGACTGAAGCGACTTAACAGCAGCAGCAGCAGCAGTTTAACTGCATGAAGGAGGAGCTCAGGATGGAAATGGGGAGGGTGTGTTGAGCAAACTGAAATAGGCTTATATTTTTGGAAAACTGCGAACAAAAGAGGCAAGTGATGATAGGTCAAAAAATTTTCAGGCCATTATAAAAATTTAGATTTTATTCCAGGTGCAAAAGAAGCCATTGAAGAGTATTAAAAAAAAATTCATCTGGCAAACATTGCTGTCCTTTTAAAAGTGTTTTGAAATTTATAGAATACTATAGCAGAATGGTAAAAATGAGAAAGTTTCTTAAAATATGGCATCTGGTCATTCTGTTCTTCACAGAAAATCAAATCAACATGATTTCAAGTATTTTCAGAAAAAAATGCACTTTAGGTTGAAATCATTTCATTCATACACATCCATCTTTTGTTTTGTGGCTTCTCAGTGGAGTACATAGCCACAAACACTTCTTGTCTTCAATCAGAGAGAAAGAAATGAACAGATGGGAGATCAAAGGAGCAGCTGAGCAAAGAATCTGGCAAAATATGCAGCAATTTATAGGTAGATGAATAAAGATTTGAGAGACTAGTGTAGAAAGAGACTATAAAAATTATTCCTAGTTTCTATGTTATGGATATTGAGATATCTTCTGATCTTTTCTGATAGGGATTGGTACAAGAAGTATAATTGATTTTTAATAAGTGCCTAGTATAATACCTTCTCATGGAAAAGTACAAGGCAGTTGATCTTGAAAGGATGTTAAAAAAAAAAAAAAGTAGACATGCCTTTTATATAAAACTGTTTCCCACTAGAACTAAGCATGAAGCTTTACTACATGCGTCCCAGGTCTCTTCAATGGCATCTGACTCTGTGATGCTATGGACTACAGCCTACCAGGCTCCTCTGTCCATGGGATTCACAGACAAGAATATGGGAGTGGATTGCCATGTCCTCATCTGAAGCATTACTTTTGGAAGTTTATTATAAAATATGCTTCTTTAATCAAGTCCATTCATCTTCCATAACCAGCAGGTATTTCTACCAGTAAGTGATGCTATGCAAAGAATTATTAAATGGAAGACATAGTTCAGGAGTAAAGTAGGCTTAAAATATTTAGTCTAGATTTCCCTAATCTCTTTCTATTATATTGCATACGTCTTTTCCTTCATTCCGTGTTATTATATATTATTTTATGTAGACATGTCCTAGTGTCCTCCGAAGTTAGAAATTATTTTATTCATCTTTTTTGGTCTTACTACAACACTGAGCATACACTCAATAAATAGCACATTGTTTAAAAAACAAGACAAATAAACATTTTGACAAAATTTGGTAACTTCCAGCTCTAAATTCCTTCCTCCACAGTCTACATAAATAAGAATATTATATACACACACACACACACACATACACACATTGTATTTTTTTTTCAGTGAACATGAAAATAAAACCTAGCTTCTGGAATAAAAGTCTGTTTTGTTACTTTCCATTTCCTATTTAAACTCTTTGCTTCAAGACTTGTTAGGGTGAAGAGATTTCTCACCACTTTTTCTTTGAAATTTTTTAACATATATTTATTTTTTTAACTTAAATTTATTTATTTTAATTGGAGGCTAATTACTTTACAATACTGTATTGGTTTTGCCATACATCAACATGAATCCACCACGGGTGTACACGTGTTCCCCATCCTGAACCCCTCTCCCACCTTCCTCCCCGTACCATCCCTCTGGGTCATCCCAGTGCACCAACCCCAAGCATCCTGTATCCTGCATCAAATGTGGACTGGCAATTCATTTCTTATATGATATTATACATGTTTCATTGCCATTCTCCCAAATCATCCCACCCTCTCCCTCTCCCACAGAGTCCAAAAGACTGTTCTATACATCTGTGTCTCTTTTGCTGTCTCACATACAGGGTTATCGTTACCTTCTTTCTAAATTCCATATATATGCATTAGTATACTGTATTGGTGTTTTTCTTTCTGGCTTACTTCACTCTGTATAATATGCTCCAGTTTCATCCACCTTATTAGAACTGATTCAAATGTATTCTTTTTAATGGCTGAGTAATACTCCATTGTGTATATGTACCACTGCTTTCTTATCCATTCATCTGCTGATGGGCATCTAGGTTGCTTCCATGTTCTGGCTATTATAAACAGTGCTGCGATGAACACTGGGGTACACGTGTCTCTTTCAATTCTGGTTTCCTTGGTGTGTGTGCCCAACAGTGCGATTGCTGGGTCATAAGGCAGTTCTGTTTCCAGTTTTTTAAGGAATCTCCACACTGTTCTCCATAGTGGCTGTACTAGTTTGCATTCCCACCAACAGTGTAAGAGGGTTCCCTTTTCTCCACACCCTCTCCAGCATTTATTGTTTGTAGACTTTTGGATCGCAGCCATTCTGACTGGCGTGAAATGGTACCTCATAGTGGTTTTGATTTGCATTTCTCTGATAATGAGTGATGTTGAGCACCTTTTCATGTGTTTGTTAGCCACCTGTATGTCTTCTTTGGAGAAATGTCTATTTAGTTCTTTGGCCCATTTTTTGATTGGGTTATTTATTTTTCTGGAGTTGAGCTGTAGGAGTTGCTTGTATATTTTTGAGGTTAGTTGTTTGTCAGTTGCTTCATTTGCTATTATTTTCTCCCATTCCATAGACTGTCTTTTCACCTTGCTTATAGTTTCCTTTGTTGTGCAGAAGCTTTTAATTTTAATTAGGTCCCATTTGTTTATTTTTGCTTTTATTTCCAGTATTCTGGGAAGTGGGTCATAGAAGATCCTGCTGTGATTTATGTCAGAGAGTGTTTTGCCTATGTTCTCCTCTAAGAGTTTTATAGTTTCTAGTCTTACGTTTAGATCTTTAATCCATTTTGAGTTTATTTTTGTGTACGGTGTTAGACAGTGTTCTAGTTTCACTCTTTTACAAGTGGTTGACAGTTTCCCAGCACCACTTGTTAAAGAGATTGTCTTTAATCCATTGTATAGTCTTGCCTCCTTTGTCAAAGATAAGGTGTCTATAGGTGCGTGGATTTATCTCTGGGCTTTCTATTTTGTTCCATTAATATATATTTCTGTCTTTGTGCCAGTACCATACTGTCTTGATGACTGTAGCTTTGTAGTAGAGCCTGAAGTCAGGCAGGTTGATTCCCCCAGTTCCATTCTTCTTTCTCAAGATTGCTTTGGCTATTCGAGGTTAACATATATTTATTAATTGCTACAACTGTAGTTCTATTTATTCATGCCAAAGTTTAAAATATATCTACTCAGAGAGGGGAGCATCCTTAATTTCTAAAGATCTTTTAGAAATATTTTAAAGGGAACAGCTAATAAAATGTTTGATGGTGAGAAACCTAGAAACTTTCTCCCTAGGATCAGCAACAAAGAATAATGTCCTGTTTCACAAATCATTTTCAACAACAACACAGTGGAAGTACTAGCCAAAGCAGTAAGACAAGAAAAGGAAACAAAGAGTAGACAGATTGAGAAGAAAGGAATAAAACTTCTTTTTCTTTGCAGATGACATGATTATCTATGTAGAAAGAATTGACAAAAAAAATACTTCTGGAACTAATAATTAATTATAGCATGGTTGTTGATAATAGGTAAAAATTGCTATACACAATCAGTTGCTTCCTGGTAGATCAATAATGACCAAGTGAAAATTGAAATTAAAAAAAAATTATATTAGAACCTCCACAAATCAAATACTAAGGTGCAAAGCTAAAAAAACATGTACAAGCTCCACAAGAGGAAATCTATAAAACTTTAATGAAAGAAATCACAAAAGAACCCTGCAAAAAATATTTTATATTCATTGATGCATGAGACTTGGACTGTGAAGAAAGCCGAGCGCCAAAGAATTGATGCTTTTGAACTGTGGTGTTGGAGAAGACTCTTGAGAGTCCCTTGGACTGCAAGGAGATCCAACCAGTCCATTCTGAAGGAGATCAGCCCTGGGATTCCTTTGGAAGGAAGGATGCTAAAGTTGAAACTCCAGTACTTTGGCCACCTCATGCGAAGAGTTGACTCATTGGAAAAGACTCTGATGCTGGGAGGGATTGGGGGCAGGAGGAGAAGGAGACAACAGAGGATGAGATGGCTGGATGGCATCACCAACTTGATGGATGTGAGTTTGAGTGAACTCTGGGTGATGGTAATGGACAGGGAGACCTGGCGTTCTGCGATTCATGGGGTCGCAAAGAGTTGGACATGACTGAGCGACTGAACTGAAGTCACTTCAGTCTTGTCCATCTCTTCATAATTCTATGGCCTATAGCCCATCAGGCTCCTCTGTCCATGGGATTCTCCAGGAAAGAATACCAGAGTGGGTTCCCATGCCCTCTTCCAGGGGATCTTCTTGACCCAGGGATTGAATCCATGTCTCTTAGGTCTCCTGCATTGGCAGGCAGGTTCTTTACCACTGGCACTAGCTGGAAGTCCATATTAATGGATAGGAACACTCAAATTGTCAAATGTTAGTTCTTCCCAACATGATCTATGATTCAGTACAATCTCAACTGTTATTTTGTGGTCATTAGCAAGCTGATTCTAAAATTTATATAAAGAAGCCAAAGACCCAGAATAGCCAAGACAATATTGAAGGAGAAGAGCAATGCTGAAGGATTGACACTTTCTAACTTAAAGACTTACTTTATAAAGCCACAATAATCAAGACTGCAATTAAAAAAAAAACAGAGAAATAGATTAATAGAACAGAGCAGAGAGCCCAGATTAGACCCACGCAAGTATAGTCACCTTGACAAAGGAACAATGGTAACATGATGGAGAAAAAAATAGTCTTTTCAGCAAATGGTGTTGGAACAATTGGACATCTACCAGGCAAAAAAAAAGAATTCAGACGCAGAACTTACACCTTTCACAAAAGTTGACAGAATATAAATCTGAATATGAAAGAAAAAATGTAAAATTCTAATAGACAACATACACAAAAATCTAGAGGGCCTTGGGTTTGGCAAGGACTTTTCTTTTATTACAACTTTTATAGATTTATAGCTAACATTTTGTGTTATGCTCATTGGGCTTTCCAGGTGGCACTAGTGGTAAAGAACCTGTCTGCCAATATAGGATATGTAAGACACGGGGGTTTGATCCCTGGGTCAGGAAAATTCCCTGAAGAGGGGCATGGCAGCCCACTCCAGTGTTCTTGCCTGGAGAATCCCATGGGCAGAGGAAACTGGTGGGCTACAGCCCATAAGGTTGGAAAGAGGTGAACATGACTGAAGCACTTTAGCATGCATGCTATATTCATTACAGGCATACAGTATAGTGATTAAGTATTTTTACACATTATGAAATGATTACCACAATGAGTCTAGCTATACAAGTTGTTATAGTTTTAGTGATCATATTCCTTATAATGATTTCTATCCCTGCGACTTCAGTCAGTTCAATTCGGTCGATCAGTTGTGTCCGACCCTTTGCGACCCCATGAACTGCAGCATGCCAGGCTTCTCTGTCCATCATCAACTCCTCAGTTCAGTCATTCAGTCGTGTCCGACTCTTTGCAACCCCATGAATCACAGCTCGCCGGGCCTCTGTCCATCACCAACTCCCAGAGTTCACTCAAACTCACGTCCATTGAGTTGGTGATGCCATCCAGCCATCTCATCCTCTGTTGTCCCCTTCTCCTCCTGTCCCCAATCCCTCCCAGCATCAGAGTCTTTTCCCATGAGTCAACCCTTCACATGAGCTGGCCAAAGTACTGGAGTTTCAGCTTCAGCATCAGTCCTTCCAATGAACACCCAGGGCTGATCTCCTTTAGGATGGACTGGTTGGATCTCCTTGCAGTCCAAGTGACTCTCAAGAGTCTTCTCCAACACCACAGTTCAAAGGATCAATTCTTCAGCACTCAGCTTTCTTCACAGTCCAACTCTCACATCCATTCATGATCACTGGAAAACCTAGTCTGGACTAGACGGACCTTTGTTGGCAAAGTAATGTCTCTGCTTTTGAATATGCTATCTAGGTTGGTCATAACTTTCCTTCCAAGAAGTACGCTTCTTTTAATTTCATGGCTGCAATCACCATCTGCAGTGATTTTGGAGCCCCCCAAAATAAAGTCTGACACTGTTTCCACTGTTTTCCCATCTATCTGCCATGAACTGATGGGACCAGATGCCATGATCTTAGTTTTCTGAATGTTGAGCTTTAAGCCAACTTTTTCACTCTCCTCTTTCACTTTCATCAAGAGGCTTTTTAGTTCCTCTTCACTTTCTGCCATAAGGGCGGTGTCATCTGCATATCTGAGGTTATTGATATTTCTCCTGGCAATTTTGATTCCAGCTTGTGCTTCTTCCAGCCCAGCGTTTCTCATGATGTACTCTGCATATAAGTTAAATAAGCAGGGTGACAATATATAGCCTTGACGTGCTCCTTTTCCTATTTGGAACCAGTCTGTTGTTCCATGTCCAGTTCCAACTATTGCTTCCTGACCTGCATATAGGTTTCTCAAGAGTCAGGTCAGGTGGTCTGGTATTCCCATCTCTTTCAGAATTTTCCAGTTTGTTGTGGTCCACACAGTCAAAGGCTTTGACATAGTCAATAAAGCAGAAATAGATGTTTTTTTCTGGAACTCTCTTATTTTTTCAATGATCCAGCAGATGTTGGCAATTTGACCTGTGGTTCCTCTGCCTTTCCTAAAACCAGCTTGAACATCTGAAAGTTCATGGTTCACATACTGCTGAAGCCTGGCTTGCAGAATTTTGAGCACCAACTCCTAGAGCTGCTCAAACTCATGTCCATTAAGTCGGTGATGCCATCCAACCATCTCATCCTCTGTCATTCTCTTCTCCTCCCGCATTCAATCTTTTCTAGCATCAGGGTCTTTTCCAATGAGTCATTTCTTCACATCAGGTGGCCAAAGTATTGGCGTTTCAGCATCAGTCCTTGCAATGAATATTCAGAATTGATTTCCTTTAGGATTGAGTAGTTTGATATGCTTGCAGTCCAAGGGACTCTCAAGAGTCCTCTCCAACACCACAATTCAAAACATCAATTCTTTGGCACTCAGCTTTCTTTATAATCCAACTCTCACATCCATGACTACTGGAAAAACCATAGCTTTGACTAGATGGACCTTTGTTGGCAATGTAATGTCTCTACTTTTTAATATGCTGTCTAGGTTGGTCCTAGCTTTTCTTCCAAGGATCAAGCATCTTTTAATTCCATGGCTGCAGTCACCATCTGCAGTGATTATGGAGCTGAAGAAAATAAAGCCTGCCACAGTTTTCATTGTTTCCACATCTATATGCCATGAAGTGATGCGACCATGATCTTAGTTTTTGAATGTTGAGTTTTAAGCTAGCTTTTTCACTCTCCTCTTGCACTTTCACCAAAAGTCTCTTTAGTTCCTCTTTGCTTTCTGCAATAAGGGTGATGTCATCTGCATATCTGAGGTTGTTGATACCTCTCCCAGCAATCTTGATTCCAGCTTGTGCTTCATTCAAGTGGGCATTTCTAATGATGTACTATGTGTAGAAGTTAAATAAGCAGAGTGACAATATATAGCCTGTGGTACTCCTTTCCTAATTTGGAACCAGTCCATTGTTCCAGGCCCAGCTCAAACTGTTGTTTCTTGACCCTCATACACATTGTCAGGAGTCGGGTAAGGTGGTCTGGTATTTTCATCGCTTTCAGAATTTTTCACCATCTGTTGTGACCCACACAGTCAAAGTTTTCATGATAGTCAATGAAGCAGAACTAGATGTTTTTCTGGAAACTTCTTGCTTCTTCAATGATCCAGTGGATTGGCCTTTTGACTTCTGGTTCCTCTGCCTTTTTAAAATCCAACTTGTACATCCAGAAGTTCTTGGTTCATGTACTCTTGAAGCTTGGCTTGGAGAATTGTGAGCATTACTTCGCTAGCATATGAGATTAGTGTCATTGTGTGGTAGTTTGAACATTCTTTGACATTGCCTTTCTTTGAGATTGGAATAAAAACTGACCTTTTCCAGGCCTGTGGCCACTAATGAGTTTTCCAAATTTGTTGGCATATTAAGTCCAGCACTTTCACAGCATCATCTTTTAGGATTTGAAATTGCTCAATTGGAATTCCCACACCTCCACTAACTTTATTTATGGTCATGCTTCCCAAGCCCCCTTGACTTCACACTACAGAATGTCTGGCTCCAGGTGAGGGATCACATCATAGTGGTTATCTGGGTCATAAAGATCTTTTTTTTATAGTTCTTCTTGTATTGTTGCCACCTCTTCTTAATATCTTCTTCCTCTGTTAAGTCCATATACTTTCTCTCCTTTTTGGAGCCCATCTTTGCATGAAATGTTGCCTTGGTGTCTCTAATTTTTTTGAAGAGATTTCTAGAATTTCCCATTCTATTGTTTCCCTCTATTTATTTGCATTGATCACTGAGGAAGGCTTTCTTATCTCTCCTTGATATTCTTTGGAACTCTGCATTCAGATGGATATATCTTTCCTTTTATCCTTTGCCTTTACCATCTATTCTTTCCTCAACTATTTGTAAGCCCTCTTCAGACAACCATTTTGCCTTTTTGCATTTCTTTTTCTTAGGGATGGTTTTGATCACTGCCTCCTGTACAGTATCACCAATGTCCATTCATAGGTTTCAGGCACTCTGCCTCTCAGATCTAATCTATTGAATCTATTTGTCACTTCCTCTGTATAATCTTAAGTGATTTGATTTAGGTCATTGACTTATTTATCTTATATTTGAAAATTTGTATTTCTCAATCCCCTCATCTATTTTGTCCATATCCCCCCCTCTTTTCCATTTGGAAACCACTAATTTTTCTTTGTATCTAATGAGTCTGTTTCTTTGTTTTAGATCCCACATGTAAGAGATATCATTTGGTATTTGTTTTCCCCTAACTTATTTCATGTAGCATAAAATGTTCCAAATTCATGCATGTTGCTGGAAATGACAAGATTTTGTCCTTATTTATGTCTAAGTAATAGCATGTATATTCCCCACATTTTCTTCACCCATTCAGCTATAGATGAATATTTAGGTTTCTTCTATATTTTGTCAATTGTAAATAGTGGTATAGTATACATGTGAAAGTGAAAGCTCAGTCATGTCCAACTCTTTGCCATCCCATGGACTATACAGTCCATGTAATTCTCCAGGCCAGGATACTGGAGTGGGGAAGAGTCTTTCCCTTCTCCAGGGGAACTTCCCAGCCCAGGGATTGAACCCAGGTCTCCCACAGTGCAGGAGGATTCTTTACTGGCTGAACCACAAGGGTATGCATATGGGTACATAAATATTTTTAAGTTAGTATTTTTAGATAAATACCCAGAAGTAGAATTGCTTTTTAGTTTTTTGAGGAACCTCTCTACTGTTGTTTATAATGGCTTCACGAATTTATATTCCCACCAACAGTGCATAAGAGTTTCCTTTTCTCCACATTTTCACAAACTTTGTATTGTATTTTAATGATAGGCATTCTGAATGGTAGGAGGTGATATCTCATTCTGATTTTGATTTACATTTCCCTGTTAGTGATGCTGTTTATCTTTCAATGTGCCCCTTTTTCATCCATATGTTTTCTCTGTAAAAATGTCAGTTGAGGTCCTCTGGCTATTTTAAAATCAGTTTTTCTTTATATTGAATTGTATGAGTTCTCTCTATATTTTGGATATCAGCCCCTTTAGATATTATACCCCTTATCAACCAATTGATTTATTAGTCACAAATATCTTCTTGGATTCAGTAGGTTGCCTTTTTATTTTGTTGGTGGTTTTCTTTAATATGCAAAGTACTTTTTTAGTTTGATATAGTTCCATTTGTTTATTTCTACTTTTCTTGCCCTTGGGGGGGGGACCTAATAAAATGAACATAAATAATTCACCTGATAAAAAGTTCAAAGAAATGGTAATAAAAATCATCACCCAATTCTGGAGAAAAAAATGAAGGAACTCCATTCACTCCAGAGGGAACTTCTACCAAAAAACTTAGAAAGTAAAAGAAATTAGCAATCAGAACTAAAAATTACAATAACTAAAGTAAAAATACACTAAATGAAATTAATAGCAGAGTGGAGAAAATGGACTTTAAAACTAAGATTGCAACAAAAGACACAAAAGCGCAGTATATAAAGATGTCAATCCAACAAGCAGGTATAACAATTAGTAAATATTTTCCATTTAACATATAAGAAGCTTGATATAGAAAGTAAGTGTTAACAGAAAAAAATAAATAGAAGGCAATACAACAATAGTAAGGAAATTTAATTCCCCACTCACATCAATAGATAGATCACTCAGGAAGAAAATCAGTAATGAAACACTGGCCTTAAGTGGCTAAACAACACACTAGACTATATTAACCTAATATATATATATAGAACACATTTTGTCCAAAAGCTATGGAATACACATTCTTTTCAAGTACATATGCAACATTCTTCAGAACAGATCATATGATAGGCCATAAAACAAGTCTCAATAAATTTAAGACTATCAAGTATCTTTTTCTGAGCCAAATGTTATGAAAATTGAAATCAAATATTAAAAAAAATCAAAAAACGTAAACATGTGAAAACTAACATGCTACTAAATAATCAGTGAGTCAGAAAAGAAATCAGAGAAGAAATTAAAAAAATTCTGGGACTAAAACGAAAGCACGACTTTCCAAAATCTAAAAGAAGCTGCAAAAGCAGTTCTATGAGGGACGTTAATATCAATACCTGCCTATCTCAGGAATAAGAAAACTCTCAATCTGTGTGTACATTTAAAGAACTACAAAAGAAGAAAAAGCAAAGTTCAAAGTTAGTAGAAGGAAGAAAATAATAAAGATCACAAGAAATAAATGAAAAGGACACTAAAAAATAGAAAACATCAATAAATTAAAAGTTGGTACTCTGATAGATAAACAAAATTGACAAAACTTCAGTCACACTTATAAGGAAGAGAGAGAGACCAAATATATAAAATCATAAATGAAAGAGGAGAAATTAACCCCACAACACAGAAATATAAAGGATTGAAAGATAATCTATGAACTTTGTGTGTGTACTCATTCTCTTCAATTGTGTCTGACTCTTAGTGACCCTATGGACTGCAGCTTAGTAGGCTCCTCTCTCCATGGGATTCTCCAGGCAGGAATACTGGAGTAGGTTTCCATGCCTGCCATATGAACAATTATGTGCCATCAAATTCTACAATCTAGAAGAAATGGATAAAGTTTTAGAATTATATACCCTTTTAAGACTGAATCATGAAAAAATTTAAAATCTGGATAGATTACTAGTAAGAAAACTGAATCATAATTAAAAATAATAAAAAGCAAAACTCTGGGTCCAGATGGTTTCACAGGTGAATTCTACCAAACATTTAAAGAAAAGTTAATACTTATCATTTTCAAATTATTTCAAAAGTTGAAGATGGGGGAATGCTTCCAGAAACAATTTACAAGACCAGCATTACCCTGATACTAAAAGACATCACACAAAAAAGCAAAATTACAAGCCAATATCCCTGATGAATATAGATGCAAATATCCTCAGCAAAACATTAGCAAACTGAAATCAACAATTGTTCAGTAGCCCAGTTGTGTCCTACTCTGAGACCCCATGGACTGAATCACTCCAAGCCTTCCTGTCCCTCACCATCTCCTGAGGTTTGCCCAAGTTCATGTCCATTGCATCAGTGATGTCACCCAGCCATCTCATCCTCTGATGCACTCTTCTCCTTCTGCCTTCAATCTTTTCCAGTATCAGGGACTTTTCCAATGAGTCAGGTGTTCACATCAAATGACCAAAATACTTGGGCTTCAGCTTTAGCATCAATCCTTCCAATGAGTTTTCAGGGTTGATTTCTCTTAAGATTGACAATTTTGATCTCCTTGCTTACAATTTCTTGCATGCTTTTGATTTCTTTTAATGAATTTGACAATCATATATATGATCAAATGGGATTCATTCCAGGAGTAATTCATTCCATTATTCCATGTGTAGGAACAGACACATAGACCAATGGAACAGAGTAGAGAGCTCAGAAGTATACCTGTGCTCATGTGGCCAATTTGGAGTAGGAAATGGCAACACATTCCAGAATTCTCACCTGGAAAATCCCATGGATAGAGGAGCCTGTTGTGCTATAGTCATGGGGTCGCAAAGAGTCAGACATGACTGAGCAACTGAACACATACACATGTGGTCAATTAACCTATGACAAAGAAGGCAAGGATATACAATGGAGAAAAGACAGTCTCGTAAATAAATGGTGCTGAGAAATCTGGGCAGTTACATGCAAAAAAATGAAATTGGATTACTTTCTTATATCATAAACAAACAAACAAAACAAACAAACAAAAATTGCATTAAAGATTTGAATATAAGACCTGAAACCATAAAACTCCTAGAAACTATTTGTTCCTTTGCTTGAAACATTCCTCTACCTCCTCATTTTGTTTTATTTTCATTTTTGTTTCAAAGAATTAGGTAAAACAGCTACCTCTCCTGATCTTGAAGGGATAGCCTTATGCAAAAGCCTCCACTATATAGACTGCTTGTGCCTGAGAGCTTTTGCAGGCCAATTGGAGCTAAGTGAGCATTGGCCAGGGGGTGTCCCTGGGAAGCACTGTGCCTCAGGCAACTTTAGCCAAGTGACTGGAGTGGACCCAGGCCAGGGGAGAAACTCTGGGGAGACTGAAACAATTCACTTGCTGACACCTCTGATTCTGGAGTATTCCCTGACCATTTGGCAGAACTCTAGGGTTTAATAAATGGATTTTCTTCCTATATACAATTTATGCTCTAAATGCCAAGGCAAACAAGTTTGTGCTTGGGCCTTTCAGTGATATCCCTTCCTTTTACAGGTCACCATGTCTGCATATTGTGTTTCTGTGTTTCCTATCAATTTATACGTGGTCCTTCTATGTGCAGGAACTATCCAGTTAGCCTTCAGGTCTTCTTTAGGAAGAATTATTATATATGTAGGTATAGATTCAACGCATCCACGGAAGGAGATGAACTTAGAGTCTTCCTATACTACCATCTTAGAACTCTCTCCCAGCAATGACTTTTAGACCCAACACAAAAGATACATTCCATGAATGAAACAACTGATAAATTGTACTTCATTAGAATTAAAAACTTTAGTTCTATGAAAGACATTGTCAAGAAAATAAGCCAAGCTACAGACTGGGAGATAATGTTTGTAAGAGAGAGATATATATATATATATATATGTAAAGGAATATTATTTAAAATACACCAAGAAATCTTAACACTCAACAATAAGGGCAAAATACCTGAATTGATACCGCTCCAAAGAAGATACAGATGATAGTGCATGAAAAGAAGTTTAACACCATAAGTCATCAGAAAATTATGAGTTAAATAACCATGTTATTGTGCTACATATCTATTAGCATGGTGAAAATTCAAACACTCTCAATACCAAATGCTGCTAAGGATGTGGAGCAATAGAAATTCTCACTTACTGTTGGTGGAAATGCAAAATGGTACAACCATTTTGTAAGACAATTTGGCAGTTACTCATAAAACTAACCATACTCTTAACCACACACTTCAGCAATTGTGCTCCTTGTTATTTACCCTAATGACCTGTCTTATGTCCCCACAAAAACCTTACATGGGGCTTATAGGAGCTTCATTCATAATTGCCAAAACTTGGAAACAACCAATACATCCTTCAGTAGGTAAGTTAATAAACTGCCAAGCTTCTAGACAATGGAATATTATTCAGCATTAAAAAGAAATGAGTTATTAAATCATAGAAAAACATGGAGAAACTTAAATGAATATCATTTAGTGAAAGAAGCCAATCTGCAAAGGCTATGTACTATATGGTACCAGTTATATGACATGCTGGAAAAAATAAAACTATGGAGACAGTGAGAAATATCAACAGTTCTAGAGTTGGGAGGGAAATAAGGATAAATAGGCAGAGGACACATGATTTTTAGGGCAGAAAAATTGTTCTGCATGATGCTATAATGGTGGGCACATGATGCTATAGGTTTCTATCAACCCACATAATTCCCAACATCAAGTGAACCCTAATGTTAATGTGGACTTTGGATAACATCATGTCAATACAGTTTTATTGATTATAACAAATTACTTTCAGGGGAAAGCTGATAGTAGGGAAGCTGTACATGTGTGTTTGATGGAAGGCATGTGAAAAACTACTTTCTACTCAATTTTGCATGTAATATAAAATGGCCCCTAAATATAACTTTAAAAATAATTAGCTCCTTTGAAATACTTTGAACATCTAGGACAGATTCATGTCTTAAATATCTTGGTATCCTGAAGTGAGGCACAATACTTGCAACAGAGAGGAGGCTCAATAAATATTTGTTATAAGAATAATATGTACTCTGTCCCTCTTTAGGCAATTTTAGTTATTGCTATGAAGTTGATCTGTAATATATTTTATTAGATATCATAGTTTATGACAGTGAGTGGATATTTAAGCATGGTATACTAAGGACTTCCCTGGTGGCTCAGACAGTAAAGCGCTTGCCTAAAATGTGGGAGTCCTAGGTTCAATCCCTGGGTGGGAAAGATCTCCTGGAGAAGGAAATGGCAATCCACTCCAGTATTCTTGCCTGGAAAATCCCATGGACAGAGGAGCCTGGTAGGCTACAGTCCAAAGGGTCGCAGAGAGTCAGACAGGACTGAGTGACTTCACTTTCACTTTCATATTAAGTGCATGGGGTTGCAAAGAATCAGATATAATTTAGCAACTGTGCAACAACAAATGATGTACTAATGAGGAAAACAATAATTTAGTCATTTAAAGAAAAGACCTTTCTATTCTCAATTAAACATGGTTTTGTTTCATTTCTAAAATCATATATACATTTCTATTTTATTAAAATGATTTTGAAGAATCTAGCAAGAAATCATATCGATTTTCTCCCTTGAAATTTTCATGTGATAGATGTATTACACATTTTAACCCTTAAACATTGAGATATCCTTGCAATTCTGAAATACATCCTACTTGGGGATATTTTATGTATTTCATATACTGGTGGATTTGATTTGAAAGGATTATATTTAGGACTTTTGTATCTAAATTATTAAGGAAAAACTGGCTATAGTTTTTAATTTTCTTTTTTTGTGTGTGAAAGTGAAGTTGCTCAGTCATCTCCGACTCTCTGTGACACCATGGACTGTAGCCTACCAGGCTCCTCCGTCCATGGGATTTTCCAGGCAAGAGTACTGGAGTGGGGTGCCATTTCCTTCTCCAGGGGATCTTTCCAACCCAGGGATTGAACCCAGGTCTCCTGCATTGCGGGCAGATGCTTTGTGCTTAGACGCTTTTGTGTGGAGTGAACTTTAAAAAAATTATGTATATTGTTATTTTTAAAATTCACTTTTTGGTATGCTTTGAAACAAGATACACACACACACAATAAAAATAACTTACTATTTGATATTTTCACTGAAAATACCTGCAAAGCTGTCTAAACCTGATAGATACTTTCCTGCATTCTACTTTGACAGTGTTTATCCATTTTTTACTTTAGTTTTATACTTAATTTGAATTTATTTTGGTGACTTTGATTCTTTTGAAGTATTCAGTTTAGAATCTTCTAATTCATTAGCATTGATTTGAATATAATCTTTATTTTTCCTTTCCTCAATAGCTGATATTTTACTTTACTTTGGAAATTATATTTTTGTTTTCTTTCTAATATTTTTTATTAAATTTAGAGTTGATTTTCTTTAAAATTTTCATAGACACAACACCTTGTTTCTGTACTATTATTTCTTCTTTTACTTATTTTGCTGTGCTTTTCATTTCTACAATTAAATTATGTGTTAATATATTTAGCATTTGAATTTAATTCTGACTCTAGCTTTTAACTCAGTTCATAAGTTTTAAAGCATGATATCCTCAAATTTCTGTTTCCTAAGAATCTCCTGTGATTTCAGTGTCTTTAAATTTTTTGCATAAGTGATTAAAAACATTTAATTTACTTTTTAAGTTGCTGAAAAATTTTATTGATTTCTATTTTATTATGATCATAGAATGTATATCTCTTTGTACCTTGTTGTCTCTGAATGCCTATTGATTTTCTGAAACGGAAGAATGACATTTTAGGCATAGCTCACCCTTTAAGTCGGAGAAGGCAATGGCACCCCACTCCAGTACTCTTGCCTGGAAAATCCCATGGACGGAGGAGGCTGGTAGGCTGCAGTCCGTGGAGTCGAACACAGCTGAGCGAATTCACTTTCACTTTCACTTTTCATTTCCATGCATTGGAAAAGGAAATGGCAACCCACTCCAGTGTTCTTGCCTGGAGAATCCCAGGGACGGGGGAGCCTGATGGACTGCCGTCTGTGGGGTCGCACAGAGTCGGACATGACTGAAGTGACTTAGCAGCAGCAGCAGCACCCTTTAAGTAGCTGGTGAAAGTATTCACTTTGCCTAGTTTTTTACTTCTCATTAAGACATCTGAACTTAAAAGAGCACTGAAATGTGAAAAAGAACCTAATCTTTATTTTAAAAGTAGAGTTTATTTTTAAATTTCTTGACTTTCACTGCCATTTTTTTCTGAAGGTTGCTTTGTAGTACGTTCTGTATCCTCATTTGAACTATATTCCTGATGCTTCTTGTTTAAGCCAACATATACTTACTATCAGACCTGATATAGATCTTGGCAGCTAGCTCTTGGCACATTTCTAGACAGTCCTGTGTTTTCACTCACACCATGATGTACATGGTTGCTTCCAACAAAGACTTTTTTTAAACTAGTAAAAGTGTTAGTTGCTATGTCAGACTCTTTGTGACCCCATGGACTGTAGCCCACCAGGCTCCTCTATCCATGGATTTCTCCAGGCAAGATACTGGAACAGGTTACCATTTCCTTCTCCAGGGGATCTTCCTGATCCAGAGATTGAACCCGCATCTCCTACATTGCAGGTAGATTCTTCACCATCTGAGCCAGTCTTTGAAACTAACTAATTGCCATTTACCAGGCCTGCTCTTTGAAGTGTATAGACCATCAAGTATTTCAGCAGAAGTAAAATAAACTAAAAAAAAAAATTCAATATGCTTTAATCTAAAAAAACAATCAATATGAAGTGATAATGATTTAGCAATTTATATTTTAAATATATAAAACTTTTTTTTTTAGGAGTACAAGGTGAATCTATGTTAATTTGCACCTGAAAACTTAACGTGTTCTGAAAGCCTGGTTTGTTTCTGACTAGCTGACCTTTAGCCCTACTAAGAAAAAACAAAAACAAAAACAGGACTTCCTTTAGATTGTCAACAGCTTAATTACAAACAAGTATATTGTTCTTGGTCCATACAAATCTTTAGAGTACTGTTTTAGTGCTACTAAATTTATGATTATACATCAAGGATTATTTTTTTCATATTTACAGAGTAGAATACAGTGGAAGAGGAACATGTGTGGAAATGAAAATGAAAATGCCACTCAGAAATCATGCTTCAGCAAAATAGGCCAAGTTAAATGTTGAATTTTAATAACATACTGTTAATCATGCTTTCCTTCCTGTCTTCCACAACTATGTACTTACACATCCCAGAATAGAAATGGAACTTTTTGACATTTCCTAATATTTTAAAATGATAAACCGAAATTACCCTTTGGAAAGCATAATTGTTAGTAATAAAAAGCTGCTATATTTCTCTACTATGAAGATGTGCTTTAAGCACAAGCGGGATACTTTATGTCTTAGCTGTTCTTGCACATCAGTTAAATTAGAATGCTTTGATATGTTAATTATTTATCATTTTAAATTATGCATCTTCAAAAATCAAAGAAACACATAACCTATAATTTATTATTCATTTAGCATGAAAATGTGTCTTTATGTGGCAGTTTCTCTTCTAGGTACAGAACTTCTGTTTTGATGTAAAACTTATCAACATATGGCTTCAAATGCAGGATGGAAAAATTAAGTTATTTGAAAAACTTCACACACAAAATCTCTAGCAATTGTTTTCCAATGTGATTTTGCCAGTTTATATGTCTTAATGATGTTCTAAACCTGTGCCTCTGTGGATAGAGACAGACACAGATACAGATACAGTATAATTAGGTATGGCATCTACATCTGTGTCATTGCCTATACCTGTATCTATATATCTTTGTGTGTATGTATGTGTTTGGTTTCTGCAAAAATAAATATTCTGGAATTCAGACAAATGCGTCAAGTTCATAGCATGTTGAAGTAAATAGAGGGCTCTCTATAAATAATGAAATATATAATTAAATAGCATTTTCTCTACTTCTAACAGGCAAGATTCTACTTTCTTATCTGTTTTTACAGTAAAGGGAGCCATATAACTAGAAAAATACAATGTCCTTTTTCCCAGGTGCTCTAAAAACAAATTATCTAATATCAGCATCTACTCCCTTAAATAAATTAATACAACATACATTATGTTAACTGTTGATGTATATGTTAGGGATCACCCAAAGAAGAAAGTGATAAACATGTATACAAACAGAAAGGGCTTGCTAGTTAAGAATTTGAGTTATTTAGGAGTGTTTATGCAAAAGTTTGAGAAACAAGCCTGAGGAATGGTTATACTACATTATAGTTTTTCCCCAACTTTGTTTAATGCCGTATTAGAAGTGATAACCTAACCATTGTCACCTAACCATTCCAAAAGAAAAGGATATCAAATGTACTGAATACTTTCTAGTTATGAACACTAACTATTGAGCTCTACTTATGTTTCATATCCTTTAGAGTATTTTTCTACAAATTAAACTTTAGACCTGTTTAATAAAGACCTTGCCCCTTCTAATGTAATTGTGATTTCGAATGTCATTTCTTAAAGTGTAGCTGTAATCTATATTTTTCAAACACAAAATAGAATCAAATGAACAGCTTGCATTGCTTATGAGGAAAATGGGACAGAACTCATAGCATTAAATAATTGGAAATCTAGAACAATATACATGTCTATATCTAAAACCCATTTTGAAAAAATGTTTTAAAGTACTTGGAGGATAACAGGCTCAAACCTCAAGAAATCTCTCCTCTCCAATGTAGGATTTTGTGTATAGTTCCAAATAATTTGGAATGAATATTTGAGTAAAGAAGATTCTTGAAAAACTTTAGAGTCCATGTACTACAAGCTCAATAACTTGAAGGATATACTCAGAGTAAATCAAGAAGTAAAATGGAGAATTTAAATGTGGCAGTGAAGTTTAGAATGGCCCCAAGTTATTCCTACTTCCTGATGTTCATATCCTAAGATCCCCTGCCCAGATGTGCTTAATGACTGTTTTCTGATTAAGATAATACTATAGAGATGTTGGGATTTCACTTTCAGGATCAGGTTATAGAAAGACTGTGGCACCTATCTTGAGTGCTCTCTACCTGTCTGTCTCCTCCATTGAATGTCTTGCTCTGGGGGATGAAAACTGCCATTCTGTAATAACCCCTATGGAGAAGTCCAAAATATGTGGTGAGGAACAGAGGTGCCCTGTTTAAACACCTCCCAAGGAACTGAAGCCCTTGGTTAAAATCCCATGAAGAACTAAATCATGTAGATGAGCTTGGGAGTGAATCTTCTATTTTCCAGTTGAGTCTTCTGATGAGTGCACAGCTGTGGCCAACAGCTTGAATACAACACGAGAAACCTTCAGTCAGAGATACCTGGCTAAGTGTGTTTGGATTTCTAGCCTACAAAAACTGTGAGATAAAATGTTTATTGTTTTAAGCCACTAAATTTGGGGGTAATTTGTTTAACAGCAAAAAATAAATAGTACATTAGGCAAAAGAACTATAGCTTATGCAAAGACAGGGAGATAAGGGTGTTAGGAACTCATGTCATTTTATAAATAAATCTGTATCATCATGATGTTTGTAAGAGGTGAATGATCTTTTATGATCTTTCTTATTCCTGTAAGAATTTTTCTATCTTTTCTTAAAATTTATTTTTTCAGTGGAGGGAAATTAACTAACAATATTGTGTTGGTTTCTACCACAGAATAATGTGAATCAGCCATAATTATACATATATATCCTCTCTCTTGAGTCTTCCTCCACTACCCCACCCCACCCCTCTAGGTCATCACAGAGTGCAAAGCTGGGCTCCCTGTGTTATATAGCAACCTCTCAATACCTATCTGTTTTACACATGATAGAGTATATATGTTGATGCTACTTTCTCCATTTGTCCCACTCTCTCCTTCCCTCAGTGTGTCTACAAGTCCATTCTCTACATCTTTGTCACCATTCATTCCCTGAAATTAATTCATCAATACCATTTTCCTAGATCCCATATATATGCATTCATATATGATATTTGTTTTTCTTTTTCTGATTTACTTCACTCTTTATAACAGGCTCTAGGTTCATCCACCTCACTAGAACTGATTCAAATTTGTGCTTTTGTTTGTGGTTGAGTAATATTCTATTGTATATATGTACCACATCATTTTTATCCATTCATCTCTAGATGGACTTCTAGCTTGCTTCCATGACCTGGCTATTGTAAATAGTGCTCAATGAATGTTGGGGGACACGTGTCTTAGAATTTGGCTTTCTTTCTCTGCTATCTTTAATACTTTCATAAAACATTCACAAATAAACTCACTTTCCTATTAAATACTTTGACTGAATGCTATGATTATGAATGGAAAAAAAATGTAAACCTTTAAAAAAGTTCCTCTCTAAGAACAGTAGTATTTTATTCAGCATCTATTTAAAGTACCTTTACTGTTTGGAATATCAAAATTTTACTCCCAATGTATTCTTACAAAAGGTTCTCCCTGATGGGAGAGCTTTGGAAAGTTACCTTTGCCAACATTCTATTTCTCCCAGCATTTTTTATGAAAGATAATCGTACCTTGTAATCTAGGCCAATACTCCCTGCAGCATAAATCATTGTAACATTAAACCTTAATATTTATTGCCTGTTCTGTCTTGCTGCAGACAGTCCTATTAAGCTTCACTTAGCAAGTCAAAAAGCAATACCTCAGTACTATATAGTACGAGAAAAGATTGAGAAAATTCTTTGTACACAAATCAGCTGAAAGTATAACTTATCTGTTACAGCACAGGAAGATTAAACACATGGCCATAAAATTCCCTGCAATCATGGTAACTGGAGTCGAAGTTGCCTCTATTGCTTTAATAAATCCCTGAAGTATGCTTTCAATCTCTCAACAATTCCTGACAAAGCTTGTGTGCTGTTGTTGTGAATCTGCCTACCGCAAAAGTCCTGGTGGTGAATATTTCACGTGTCTTATCACTTCTCTGTGTCTCTAATTTGGAAGAAGCAAGTATCCTGTTTATTTGTGCTACTTAAGACCTTATTAGTAGAAGATGGATTTGCACTTTCAGCCTTTAGCCACATAATTTCCTGTTATAAAAGATAAAAAATTTAGTTTTGCAAATGATGAATAAGGTGATTATATTTCACAAATTTTAAGGCCACAAACCATTAACTGAGTCACTCTGAGCACTCGTCCTTTTACCCATATGTCTGCAAAAGGAAAAGGAGAGGATTGTGTTTTTGTGATAACTGACTATTGCCACAAAAGATCCCTCATAAACTTTATATGTAAACTTTATTTGAGCAAGTTAAGGCAAAAAATAAATCACTATAAAAATTAACCCTTTCTGAGAGAAATTAAATGAAAACTCATATTCAAGTTTGGATTGAAAATTTGAATTTCTCTTTATCCTTAGAATTCCTGATACAGTGTCAACCAGGAGATTATCACAGACTATAATATCACAGACTATATTGATGTTAGTATAAACAGATGAATATTATCATTCAACTATATAATATACATACATTGCAGATCTATGAGATAAGGCAAAATATCAACACCAGAACATTTAGTAGAGTAGAAATGTTCTATTGTTTTCTGTGAATTTTACTAAGAGACAGAAAATTGCAGAATTACCTAAAACTACCTGAGGAATCTGTCAACTACATGGTATATTTTTCCTCTGGTTGGATGTCATCCTGTTGTGGCAGAGTAAGGACAGAACAAGGAGATATATACAAGCAAGCTATCCAGAGTGTTCATACCTGACACCAAGAGTCTTTGGACTTTGCCATATTCCAGAACTCCATTTCTTCTAGCCAGTAGTGTGAACAGGATGACCAAGTCAAGCTTCTGGGCGTGTAACTTTATTACACATTATATATCTTGACTGGGAATGGAAAGAGAATCACATGGTCTGTTTTTTTGAAGACATTCTCAGACTCTGAAACAGGGAATCACACACTTAAACATAATCACACCAGTGAACTAACTGGCAGAAGGAAAAGTCATTATCAGAAGTCATCCTTCCTTCACTCCTTCATCTGATTTTACCTAGGTTTTTGTTCAGCATCTCCTTATGTTGGTCTTGCAATATTACCTTCCCTATGGCTGTATTAGGTCCACACTTCTGGTTCCTTCAGCTGGTCCATGCATTTTAGTATCTTTAGAACTTACTTTTTGCTTATGGTAGAAATCTATTTCCTGTACTTTAAAAATATCCACTTTTATCTAAAACTTATGAGACATATTTTAGTTGCCTCTTACCACTAGGGCTTCCCAGATGGCGCTATCAGTAAAGAACCTGCCTGCCAATGCAGAAGATGTAAGAGATGCTGGTTCGATCCCTGGGTCAGGAAGATCCCCTGGACAAGGAAATGGCAACCCACTCCAGTATTCATGCCTGGAGAATCCAATGGTCAGAGGATCCTGGTAGGCTACAGTCCATGGGGTTGCAAAGAGTCCAGTATGACTGAAGCGACTTAGTGCATGCACACCCTATCACTAAATACCCAGAACCAAGTAAGCTTTATTTGGGGTGGAAAAGATGCTGGCCAAGTCATAAATGCTCTAAGAACTGAATAGGGTATGTTTCTTCTTGACATTCAGCAAAGAAGCTTGAAACATATACCCAGACTTCATTAACAAAATAAAATATTGAGATATTTTATAACATTAAAATATTTAAAAAATATATTTCTAATCAGCCATATTGCCTCAATTTATAAACTACTTTCAAAAATTAATAAATTTTTGAGAGATTGGTATTAAAATTTGAATAGAAACCTATTCTCATTTAGAAGCTTTATGGCAGATAGAATGATATGGCAGATATGATATAATTCAATAAAATAATAACTTTTATTTACAAATGTTTTTTATTTATCACTGTCCCACATAAAATTAATATGGGATATCAACTGCACTGTGCTACAGTTTTTCAAAGTACTCTCTGACTGAGACCCCATAAAACCTGAATTAGAAGGGTAATGCTGAAACCAAGAGTTTACTTAGTCAGGAGTTTCATTGCATATCTGTCTACTCTCAAAACCTATGCTCTATGCATCATGTGATCCTAGCTTCAAAGGTTGTTATCTTTTTTTGAGATACCTCACACTTGGTAAGAGTCGGTTAAGTGTTTATTTAATAAATAAATGAAAAAATGAAGCATAAAGATAGCACATGAATATGAAAATGATCTTTTATGTCCTTGGAATTTGTACAGGGTTTTAAGATCAGCCACTGAAATAATTAACTCTGCCTTAAAGAATGCTCAAACTACCGCACAATTGCACTCATCTCACACGCTAGTAAAGTAATGCTCAAAATTCTCCAAGCCCGGCTTCAGCAATATGTGAACAGTGAACTTCCTGATGTTCAAGCTGGTTTTAGAAAAGGCAGAGGAACCAGAGATCAAATTGCCAACATCCGCTGGATCATGGAAAAAGCAAGAGAGTTCCAGAAAAACATCTATTTCTGCTTTATTGACTATGCCAAAGCCTTTGACTGTGTGGATCACAATCAACTGTGGAAAATTCTTCAAGAGATGGGAATACCAGACCACCTGATCTGCCTCTTGAGAAATTTGTATGCAGGTCAGGAAGCAACAGTTAGAACTGGACATGGAACAACAGGCTGGTTCCAAATAGGAAAAGGAGTACGTCAAGGCTGTATATTGTCACCCTGTTTATTTAACTTATATGCAGAGTACATCATGAGAAATGCTGGACTGGAAGAAACAAAGCTGGAATCAAGATTGCCGGGAGAAATATCAATAACCTCAGATATGCATATGATACCACCCTTATGGCAGAAAGTGAAGAGGAACTCAAAAGCCTCTTGATGAAAGGGAAAGGGCAGAGTGAAAAAGTTGGCTTAAAGCTCAACATTCAGAAAACGAAGATCATGGCATCAGGTCCCATCACTTCATGGGAAATAGATGGGGAAACAGTGGAAACAGTGTCAGACTTAATTTTTCTGGGCTCCCAAATCACTGCAGATGGTGACTGCAGCCATGAAATTAAAAGACGCTTACTCCTTGGAAGGAAAGTTATGACCAACTTAGATAGCATATTCAAAAGTATGGGGAGGGAGGAGGGTTCAGGATGGGGAGCACATGTATACCTGTGGCAGATTCATTTCTATATTTGGCAAAACCAATGCAATATTGTAAAGTTTGAAAAAAAATAAAATTAAAAAAAATTCATTCCTCAGAGGGCTGAGTGTTCTTACCACAATAAAAGATAAAGAAGAAAAAAAAAAAAAAAAAAGCAGAGACATTACTTTGCCAACAAAGGTCCGTCTAGTCAAGGCTATGGTTTTTCCTGTAGTCATGTATGGATGTGAGAGTTGCACTGTGAAGAAGGCTGAGCACTGAAGAATTGATGCTTTTGAACTGTGGTGTTGGAGAAGACTCTTGAGAGTCCCTTGGATGGCAAGGAGATCCAACCAGTCCATTCTGAAGGAGATCAGCCCTGGGATTTCTTTGGAGGGAATGATGCTAAAGCTGAAACTCCAGTACTTTGGCCACCTCATGCAAAGAGTTGCCTCATTGGAAAAGACTCTGGTGCTGGGAGGGATTGGGGGCAGGAGGAGAAGGGGACGACAGAGGATGAGATGGCTGGATGGCATCACTGACTCGATGGATGTGAGTTTGGGTGATCTCCGGAAGTTGGTGATGGACAGGGAGGCCTGGCGTGCTGCGATTCATGGGGTCGCAAAGAGTCGGATATGACTGAGTGACTGATCTGATCTGATGTGAAGCTATCCAGTTCTCACCACCTCAACTCTAAATATGGAGGTTAGAGAAACAGCATGTTAAATTTGACCAGTTATCATTTGCTGGTAAGAAGGAAGAACATCTTTAGTTTGCTATGGATTATATGTCCTTATAAAAAGAAATCATGTTTTTAAGAAAATAGCCAGTGTATATTGAATAGATGAGATTGAAGGTTGACAGTACTCATTATGGAAATACAGATGCAAATGAAATTCTCTATCTTAAGTTTGTTCCAGTTGTGAGAATTTTGTGGGAAAATTTTATGTAAATTCTATGTCTCAGGTAAGTAAAGTGCTAGGATGTTATAAAGTTTGTTCCCCTGAAATTTTGAGAATTAAGGACAGAATCTTCTCAGATTCATTGCATGATGAAGGAATATACATCTAACCAAAGATTAACGTGCATAACAAAAGTATTAGCCAACTAGAATTGATCCTGAGTCATGAGAAATGTAGCATTTTGTAATGTGTTAAATTTATATAGTGATATACAGAATTTGAGTTGGGGACAAACATGGATTAAATTTTCTTGAGTAAAAGTAATCATTGGAAAAGGATTTCCTTAAGACTTAATATTATAGGATGAATAATGGCCTCTAAAGGTCTCCTAATGCTTGAAACTTGAAAATATGTTCTCCTATATGGCAAAAGAGATTTTGCAGATCTGATTGGACAAAGAATCTTGAGATGGGGCAATTATTCTGGATTATCCAGTTTGGCCCTATGTAATCAAAGGTATATATCAATTAAAAATGAGAGAGAAGAGTCAAGCTCAGAGAAGTTGAGATGATTGAAGCAGAAGTCAGAGTGATCTGGAGTCAAGAGCCAGAATAGGTGGCAGTTCCTAGATGCTAGAAAAGGCAAAACAAAGAAAGAAAGAAAGAAAGAAGAAAGAAAGAAAGAAAGAAAAAATAGACTCCCCTAGAGCCCTTAGGAGAAACATAGACCTACCAACAGTTTGATTTCAGCCTAGTGTGATCCATTTTGAACTTCTGATCTCCAGAACAGTATGATAATATATTTGTTGTTTTTATTCACAAAATGTGTGTTGTTATGTCAGAAGTAAAAAAAAAATACACTTAGTGTAGGAAAATTAAACTGTTATATTTTTGTACTTTTATATAATAAGCTCTTAAATGTTTCTGCACTCTAAGTCTTAATAGAGAAGACAGGGATGACACTTACATCGCACTTGGAAGGACAAGTAAGATTAGGTGGGTGACCAGTTCTTTTGGATTCGCTCTAGGACTTTCCCAGTCTTCACACTGAGAATAAGTTCATTATCCTGGAAACTCTCCAGCTACAAACAAATTGGGACAGTTGGCCATCAGACACTAGGCTGAAATTCTATGTGAGTCAGGCTGTGTCTTCATGAGTAAACAGTGATGAGACCAACCCATTTGTTGAAGGTCTGTGTTGTACTCTATAGAGAAGTAACCTTTTATTGGACTGTATAATAAAGCATGTAGGAAAAAACTCCACGTGGTCAAAATTGTTCTTTAAAAGTCTTCAGGATGATTTAGTGATGGAGACAGGCATATTTTTTCTTTGCAAGTCTAACACCGCCAGTTTTTTCTCCCAGAGCTGTGGCACATTGCTCGTTTTTTAGTTAAGCCCGAGAAGGAATTGACTTATGTTTAGGGACCATGTGGTATGAAAACCACATAAACTGGTTTATTGAGTAGTCTCAACTCAGTGACAGTACAAACATGAAGAGTTTAATTTTTTTTTCAGTCATTGTTTACAACTGCAATCTGTCAAAATGTCCTTATTGACATCATTGGCAGGTTCCATAATTTTCTATTCTTCTGATTAATTAAAGCATACTTCAGTCAATGTAGAACTTTTCTCCAATCCTATTTGAATATCACCTTCTTCCCATGTAGATTTGAATTGAGCCTGCTTACATTAGAAGTATCAGAGAGTGGAAAGAGAGGCAGGTGCTTTCTGCTCTGAAACTTTAGCCCTCTTTTTTCAAGTCCTCCCCATACCAATATGCTGGTGAAATGAGGAAGGAGAGGAAAAGAGACAACTGTTTCCACTCAGTTGGTTGCTACATCCTTTACTTTCTCTTGGTATTTCCAATTATTTGGCTTGTATATACTGACTTGTAATTTGCTCTTACAGGGTATAGGTTACAAATTTTTCTGAGGGTCACAATGGACCTCCCTACTTCCCTCTGTTCTATTCATTAGGAGTTATTTTCATAGCTTTATTCCTACCTGGGTTCTTTGGTCTAGTAGGTAGCTAATCTGGGTGAGGCACTGACTAGATGGCTCTAGTCTTGCTCTTTCTGTGGGTTCCTGTTGACTCCTGAGAAATATGTACCTTGGATCTCTCCAGCAGTGAGAGAACAGGCTGCTCCCCAGTTTTGCCTCCCCACTATCATCATTTCTATCTTTCTTCTCTGCTCTTATAGTCATAGAATTATCAAAAGTTAATGTTTAAACAGACAACAAACTTAGAAAACAAATAATGGCATTATGTTTTTAGCTTTCCCAAATTCTACAAGAGATTTTTTTTCCAATGGAACTCCATCCGCCTTGGTTTTGTTGTGGGAAAAGGTAAAGCAATAATCTCTCTCCCAAACACTGCTTTCTGAAAGACTCTGTCTCCCCTCTTCCTTCTCTCATTCCTTCCTACCCCTTCTCTTTATAAGGACTAAAGCTAAGCTGAGGGTAGGAGGCTAGGATAGTTAAGGTAACATATAATAAGTCCTAAAATGGGGTTTAGAATGTAGGCTGTTTGTTGTAGGATAAGAAAAATTTATCTCTCCCCTCTTAAGGTCTCCCAGATGGGACCGAGAAATAAATTGGTATAAGACAGATTAACAGAAGAAAAATATACTGAGTTTTACATACCTGTGGGAGTTCCCACAAGAAATCAAAAGCCAAAGAAGTCTGTAGGTCTAAGTGTTAGTGTACTAGGTTGAACAAAGAGAGTTGATTGTGGAAAGTTAACTAAAATATATGGAAAGACTAAAAGAAGATAAGAGCTATTTTAACAAAGTTTATTTGTTCAGATATCTGTCAGCCTCAACTCCCTGTCACTGGTTTGAGAATATTATTCTTTCCCTCCTGGTTTAGAAAGAGCAACTTTTACATGGGGGTTTTTATCTCCCGCTTTCAGGAGAAAAGGGGATAGTCAGTACCCTTCCTGCACTTGCTGTTTTTCAAGTGTCCTTAGCTTAAAATAATCCTATGCTAAAGTAGTATACTTTGTGGTAGCATATTCTGCCACCTTTCACACTTAGCACCTCTTTGTACACATCATTAGGCACAAGTCACCAGTTATGATCCATACATTTTGCAACATACTGAGAATCACTCTCAGTTGGACAGGAAGTTTCTCCTGTGAGAGGAAATCATGTACAAAAATAATAGAGAGTATACAATTCATGTTTCATATGCATGCTCACTCAAGGTGTATCCTCATTGAGTGGGAAGGTAGAATTTGGTATTATTGCATTGTTTTAACTTGCTGTTAGTAGAGTGAAGTTCATGTGAGCATGTACATTGAAGTGTATTTAAGTTGCATGTGTGTAAAATATAAATGTATTTTAGTGAAAAATAATCTTGGGATGATTTAACTCAGAGACCCTTGAAAATTTATAGAAATGAACATTAATACACTGAAATTCTTGAGCAAGAAAATGGTGATAAATATAAAAATATGGAAAAAGTTATAAGTAACTAACAAAGAATCAAAGAGACTGTGAGACACTCTAGAAAATGAACAAGCTAGTGTCTTTAAAAGAAAAAGGGCAAGCAGAAAGAAATATGGAAAAAGATAGATGAAAGGGAACCTCATAAATTAACAATTATGGGGTAAATGCACCATTTACAAATTTATGGACTTAAAAAAAATTCAAATCAAAACAAATAAGTTGTAAAATTATGTAAGTACGTTTATAATATAACTAATGAAGCCTAAATCATGTCTTCATATTTTATAATATGTTGTCAGATTTTTTAAAGATGGGACAGTAGTACTGCATTTATATTTTAAAGTGAGTATTATTAGAAACAAACACTGTGTAAATCTAAAGAAATCTGAACAAAGTATAGATGTTCATTAAAAGTAATTAATATTGTTTCATTAATTGTAACAAATGCACAATACTAATGTAAGATGTTAATAATAGGAGAAACTGGGTACAAAAAAAAAAAGAAACAAACAAACATGAAACTATTTACTGATAAAATGATAAAATATCTGGGATTTGCTCAAAATAATCAGGGTTAGGAAAGAACTTGAGGCATAGATGAAATGAAATTTACCAAGAGTTGTTTTGTTTGGAAACTTGGAAGTTTATTATACTGCTCTATTTTTGTACATGTGAAATTTTCTATAATAAAGGGTTATATGCATATACATTTTCTATAATAAAAGGTTATATACATATACATTTTTATATGTAAATACTGATTTTTAATGAATTTCCCCATACCTTTCTAAATATTGTTTTATTTGATTAATTCTGTGCTTTTTGACATGTGGTTGTAAATGGACTTTTACCCCAAAAGAAAATTAATTGTTCTACATGCCTAAAGTGAAAGACCTGAGTAGAAATAAATAATGTGTAGGTAGTTATCCAGACTATTCCTCTTCCTTCCCACCAAAATGATTGAAACATATTCTGAACTTTAGGTGTAGACCACTTGGTAAGCATAGATGTATATATATCATGCAAACCAGATTAAATTATGTGCAAATTTTCTACTCTATTCCAGCATTCCTAGATACTCAAGATAATTATTTTGTTTTTGTAAGATTTAGAATGAAGTAAAGTTAAGTCCACACTTGCATTCTTTGAAAATCCATCACATTCTTCAGAAAACTACCATGACTATATTATACAGTTAATCTGTAGTCAAGTATACAAACTGATAATATTGAATTTAGTCTAGATTAAGCATGAGTTGTGATTGCAGCCATGAAATTAAAAGACGCTTACTCCTTGGAAGGAAAGTTATGCCCAACCTAGGTAGCATATTCAGAAGCAGAGACATTACTTTGCCAACAAAGGTCTGTCTAGTCAAGGCTATGGTTTTTCCAGTGGTCATGTATGGATGTGAGAGTTGGACTGTGAAGAAAGCTGAGTGCCAAAGAATTGATGCTTTTGAACTGTGGTGTTGAAGAAGACTCTTGAGAGTCCCTTGGCCTGCAAGGAGATTCAACCAGTCCATCTCAAATGAGATCAGTCCTGAGTATTCATTGGAAGGACTGATGCTGAAGCTGAAGCTCCAATACTTTGGCCACCTCATGCGAAGAGTTGACTTGTTAGAAAAGAGTCTGATACTGGGAGGGATTGGGGGCAGGAGGAGAAGGAGACAACAGAGGATGAGATGGCTGGATGGCATCACTGATTCGATGGATATGAATCTGAGTAAACTCCGGGAGTTGGTGATGGACAGGGAGGCCTGGCATGCTGCGATTCATGGGGTCGTGAATAGTCGGACACGACTGAGTGACTGAAATGAATTGAGCTAAAGCATGAGTTTAGAAAGAGTGTTTTTAAAATTCCCTGAGATGTCACTTTTTAATAATGATAAATATTTCTGGTTTAATTAATCATCTCACTAATTTATTCTAGCCTAATCCTATATTTCTTAGTAATATTAAGGGTATCTCAGAAGGATTTAAATAGATTCCATGGGGAATCATACTTAACATGAAAAATAATTTCAAATTCATCTTTTATCCATACTGCAAGTATCTTAATTTGCTGTTCATAAATCAATATACTTAGAAGAGACTAGGAAACAATTTACAGCAAATTAATAATATGAAAACAGTTTTGATTCATCATCTAAAATATATTGTTTATATCTAAGCCCAGTTTATTGTTTCTGTAAATACTTTAGAATGATACTTTCAAATAATGTTATTAAGATTATTTCAGTTATGTTAATAATTATACTATGATAAAAGGGATCCACAGTCAAAATACTTATGAAATACTAAAAATGATATATTCCTTGTAGATAGTCTTGGCACATGTTAACCTAAGAAAGGCTTTGATAAGTCCTATAGTAAAAAAAAAAATCTGTAATTTATTTAACTGAAGATTTCTTAAATTTATTTAATCTTGACATTTTTGGAAACATTAAAATATTTTAAAACCCTAACATTCATAAATCTCCGTTTTAAAAAGTTGCTTAAAAGCCTGTTGTTAATATGAGCAGAATTTTGAAATAAACCTCTAGTCTACTTTAAAAAAATTATTTTTAATTGGAAGATAATTGCTTTACAATATTATGTTTCTCCCACATATTAACATGAATCAACCAGAGGTATATGTATGTCTCTTCCCTTTTGAGCTTTCCTGCCACTTAACACCCTGGCCCACCCCTCTAAGTGGTCACAGAGCACCAGATTTGAGCTCCCTGCATCATACAGCAGATTTTCACTGGGTATCTAATTTTATTTATGATAATGTATATGTTTCAATGCTACTCTTTCAGTTCATCTCATCCTCTCCTTCCCCTTCTGTGTCTACAAGTCTGTTTTCTTTGTCTGCGTCTTTATTGCTGTCCTGCAGTACTATCTTTCTAGATTTCATATATATGTGTAAATATATATTTGTCTTTCTCTGTCTGATTTACACTACTCTATTTAATAGGCTGTAGGTACATGCACCTCATTAGAATTCAGTCAAATGCATTTCTTTTTATGGCTGAATTATAGTCCATCCTGTATTCTTAAACACTAACAATGAAAAATCAGAAAGAGAAATTAAGGAAACAATCCCATTCACTATTGCAACAAAAAGACTAAATACCTAGGAATAAGCCTACCTAAAGAGACAAAAGACTTGTATACAGAAAATGATAAGATGGTGATGAAAGAAATTAAAGACAACACAGATGGAGAGATATACCCGTATTCATAGACTGAAAGAATCAATATTGTGAAAATGACTATGCTACTCCAAACAATCTACAGATTCAGTGCAATCCCTATCAAACTACCAGTGATATTTTTAATAGAACTAGAACAAAAAATGTCTAGTCTATTTTGATATATGGATATAATAAGTCAGAAATACATAAAATTAAGTTTATATAAAACAATCTTTATACAACAAAGAGTTTATATTTTGCACATAGTATGTTCTCTATATTCTATTGCCTATACACAGAGATATATAATTATAGAAGAAACTGGGTAATGTTACTTTTTGCAATCTTTTTTGCATAACAGGTGACAAGTAATAAAGGAATGAATTCAAACAGAGGTAGTAGGAATAGAGAAAATATGGATTTGAAAGTATTAATACTTAATAGGTAACTGAGTAGGAATTGGTGACTAACTGGATATGGGGATAAAAGAGAAATTACTTGTGATAGGATATTTGTTGGTGGCAAAAAAATCAAACATGCATACAGGAAAGGAGGAGATAAAACAGGGAGATAGTGAGTTCTGTTTTGACTCATTGGGACTGAGTTATCCTTGTAACAGTAGGAGTGTACGTACAACAGTAGTTGAAAATATGTAAGAAGTTCAGGGGAAAGACTGGGTCTGAAGCTAAGTAAGGTTATTATCAGCAGATGGCACGGGTGGTAAAGAATCTGCCTGAAAATGCAGGAGACCCAGGAGAGTGGGATACACTCTCTGTGTCAGAAGATTCCCTGAAGTTGGAAATGGCAACCCACTCCAGTATTCTTGTCTGGAAAATTCCCTAGATAGAAATGCCAGGTGGGCTACAGTCCATGGGGTCACACAGTCGGACACAACTGAGCAACTGACCATGCACAGGAAATGGTTGAAAATAAGGAATCGGATAGGATCATTCAAGAAAAGAACCTTAGTTAGAGGAACAATGTGAAGTATGAAATGATGAACAATACTATGTGACATTGGAGAGAAAAGAGAACTTATGAGGAGCCAAGGAAGAAATGGGAAGAACGAGGTCTGTATGGGGAAATCTACAACAGTTCAATATTATAGAAACCAAGTGACTAGAGGTTTCAAGAAGAAAGTGACTGACAATACTGAATTGTAGTAGATAGCCCTAGAGTACTATTAAACAGTTGCCACTAATTTTAATACTTTGGAACTCATCAGAGAATTTGATGAGAATACTTTCAAAATTTGTTGGTAGCAGAAGTCAGATTTGAAGGTCTGAGGATTAAATGAAGTAATTGTGGGGAATTTAAATGGTGGAAATGCTTCTTCCAAGGATTTTTAAATGGCTTGTAGAGGAGAAAGGTTTGAAACTAATTTAAGACAGTGAAGTGTGGAGGGAGTAGAGAATGTGAGGACTTTGTTTATAGGTGAAAAAGTAAAGAACAACGGAGGAGCCACAGAACAATGAGTTTTAGGGAAACAGGAAGGAATGGGGTTAAAAACATTAGTGGATAAATTGGGCTTGAATATAAAAAAGAATTCTTGGAAGACTAAAGGAAACTTTATGATACACAATATTTCAGGGTCAATTTCCTTGGTGTTATAGGAAGCAAACTTTATATTGAGATGAGAAAACTGAAAGTCAAGGAAAGTAATAAGGTTAGGATGGTTGTTGAGAAGGGGAAACAATGTCTTAACCAGTAAATTCTGCAGTGATTGAATTTATCTCCCTTGGATAGCAGTTGTGTTATTCCAGTGCAGTATTTTACCTATTTTCTTCTTTTGTGCTTTGCAGTTTCTTAATTTAGTCATATGTTTAGGTTATCTGTCATTTTGTTGATGGATTTTTTCCCTTACTTGACTTTTTTCCTTCCCTTTTTCCTATCTTACGTTTTGTTGTTATAATTCCATATATAGCCTACGGCTAGCATAAGCATTATATGGTTTTAGTCAGTCTCGTCTGACTCTTTGTGACCCCATGGTCTGCAGCGCACCAGGCTCCTCTGTCCATGGAATTCTCCACACAAGAATACTGGAGTGGGTATTCCCTTTTTCAGGGGATCTTCCCTATCCAGGGATTGTACCCAGGTCTGCTGTACTGCAGGCAGATTCTTTACCATCTAAGCCACCAAGGGAAGTGTTATATGTCAATACAGATATTAAGATAGGTATGGATATCTAGGACCATTTGAAAAAATGAAATTATGACAAAGTCTCCTTATTAGAGGAGGCAGATGTTTGATTTATTTTAAAAGTCACATAATCAATATTTTAAAATATAAAGATGTGAACTTCTCTATCTTGTTACAGGTTCAGGATCTTTATTTTCTGTTGCATTTTATTATTTGTTCCAGGAGCTATTCCTTATATATCCCCAAATGAATACAGTATCCTCTGCCTTAGATACAATCTTTCCTCTTTTGTAATACTTGGGAGTATTTAGAACACATTACATAATAATAATTTTTAATTAATGTACTTCCCTTGTCTCCCTACAGGACTGTTAAATCCTTGAAGTCAAGTGCCTGTTGAAAAAGACTGGCTAAATATTAACACCTAGTTGACCTTAGAAAATGTTAGCTACTTGGTCCTTCTCTCCTTATTCCCTTCCATTTTATCTTGTTATAGAGGGCTAACCACTGTCACCTGTGACTTAGAGGTTTTAGTCCCTTCTATTAATGTTGATTTGATAAAGTTGCATTTTCTTGGAGTGAACCAGATTTTTGGAGAAGAGACTGCTGACTTCTTAAAAAAAATTATTAAAAGTTAATGTTTACTTTTTCATCTTTCTCTAAGTTTATACACAGCCTATAGTTAGCTACAGTTTTCTTTCTTTCTATAATTTAGCTACAACATATAGCTAGCTACAGCTACCTCTGGGCTATTTTTTTATCAAGAATTTTTGTGGGAAGGGAACCCTCTTCCCATGAAGCAGGCTGAAAATGTCAGATACTGATTTTCATTGTTCTGTTTCAGCTGGAAAGCTGGCTTTAGAATGAATGAGTGCAAATTTCACACCTCGTAAAGATTTGTACTATGATAGCAATACAGAAAATGTATTCTGACTGTGGGGGTAGTAATAATAGCAGCATATCCAGAGTCTAAGGCGGGCCATGACTCTGGTTCTGGCAGCAGTGCCGAGTTCCTGGTACTGTTGCAGAACTGCTGGAGTTCAAACTTACAGTGTTTGGGGTGTCCTCATTGGACTACTGTTGTGTATGACTTTTACTATGCAACTTTATTCTTTCTTGCCCATGTTTTTTAGCCTCATTGTTAAACTTTCATGGCAATTCAAAGAAACCCACAGTATTTGTTCCCCCTCCAGTTTCATTGAAATATAATTGACATCCAGAATTGTATAAATTTAAGGTGTACAATGTATGGATTTGACTTATATAGATCATAAAATGATTACCACAAAAAATTTAGTAAACATCCATCTTCTCATATAGGTATGAAATTAAATAGGATAAAAAAGGTCTACTGTGATGAGAACTCTTAGTATTTACTCTCTCAACAACTTTCATGTATAACATATATCAGTGTTAATCATATTTATCATATTGTACATTATATTCCTAGCACTTATTTATCTTAAAACTGGAAGTTTGTACTAGTCCTGCCCCCTCATTTTTTAATTCTGGTAACCACAAATATGATCCCTTTATGTATTTTTAAAGTATAATTAACATATGTTAGATCCTGTTACACAACATATTGATTTGATATTTGTATACATTTTTAAATGATCACCAGTATATACCTAATGATAATATGTCACCATACAAAGGTATTACACAATTATTTACGATATTCCCCACATATTACATTGCATACTCTTGATTTTTTTTTTTTTTTTTTGCAAATGGGAATTTGTAACTCTTAATCTCCATCATTTATTTATTTTCTACCCCTAGCTCTATCCCCTCCAGCAATGACCTCTTTGTTCTCTGTATCTGTAAATTGGTTTCTGATTTATTATTTTTGCTTATTTTGTTTTATTAGTTTTCACATGTAAGTGGAATTGCAAAACATTTGTCCTTCTCCATCTAAATTATCCCACTTGCATAATAACCTACAGGTCTATCTATGCTGTCGCAAACAGTGAGATTTGTGGCTGAGTAATACTGCATTTGGAGAAGGCAATGGCAATCCTCTCCAGTATTCTTGCCCGAAAATCTCATGGATGGAGATGCCTGGTAGGCTACCATCCATGGGGTCACAAAGAGTCGGATATGACTGAGCTTCACTCACTCACTTTAATATTACATTGCATATGGATACCACATCTTCTTTATCCATTCATTTCTTGATGGGGACTTAGATTGCTTGCATATCTTTGTCATTATAAATAATATTGCATTAAATATAGGGGTGAATGCATCTTTTCAAATTAGTGTTTTTGTTTTCTTTGGATAAATACCCAGGGACTGGAAGTGCTGGATTGTATGATATTTCTATTTTTATTTTTCATAGGGATCTTCATACTGTTTTCCATAGTGCCTGCACCAATTTACATTCCCACCAACAGTGCATGAGGGTTCCCTTATCTCTACATCCTTGTCAACACTTGTTATTTCTTGTCTTTTTGATAATAGCCACTGTGACAAGTGTGAGGTGAATCTCTTTGGGGTTTGATTTCTATTTCCCTGATGATTGGTGATACTCAGCATCTTTTTATGTGCCTGCTGGCTATCTGTATGTCTTATTTGGAAAAATCTGTTCAGATTCCCCAATTTTTAAAATTTTTTGATGTTGAGTCATATAAGTTTTTGTGTATTTTGACTATTCACCTCTTGCAATATGTCATTTGTAAATATCTTCTCCCATTCAGTAGGTGGCCGTTTCACTTCATTGATAGTTTCCTCACTGTCAGTTTGACTTTTTTGTGTGTATATTTACTTCCGTTTCCCTTGCCTGAGAAGAAAAAATATTACCAAGACCAGTGTTGAAAAGCATATTGCTTATGTTGTCTTCTAGAAGTTTTATGGTTTCATGTATCACATTTAAGTCTTTCATTCATTTGAATTTACTTTTGTGCATGGTGTGAGATGGTAGTCCAGCTTGATTATTTTGTATGTAGCAGTCCATATTTTAAACTAAATTAGTGAACAGTTGGTTTCTCTTCATCATTGCAAATATCACTGACTGATATATCAGAGAATATCATTTTTATTTTACTTTTGCTTTTTTTTTATTTAACATAACTTATTCCTTAAGATATGTTGATATAGTTTTGAGGTATGGCATATTTAATTTGGTATATAGCTTAAATAATTTATTTACTATTCTTTCTAGGTAGTGAGAAATTATATCCTTGTAAGTATTACATGTATAAGTATAGTACAATGGCTTTAACAAGTACATGTCCATGTATGCTCAGTTGTGTCCAACTCTCTGCAACCTTGTGGACTATAGCCCACCAGATATCTCTGTCCATGGGATTTTCCCAGCAAGAATACGAGAGTGGGCTGCCATTTCCTCCACCAGTGGATTTTCTCGATCCAGGCATTAAACCCATGTCTCCTGTGTCTCCTGCATTTTGTACGTGGATTCTTTACCACTGAGCCAGCAGGGAAGCCCTAGTTTTAAATACAGACTGTATCAAAGGTACATATTTTCAAAATTCAGGTTTCCTTTTTCATTTTTAATCTTAATATTTCACTAATAAAAAGGTAAGATATTTAAATACAACTTTGCAGAATTAATTAGGACAAATTGTATTTAACTTAAACTATCCTAATTAATGTTTGCTTGTGCTATAATGTTAGAGTACTTTGTGGGCATTTGGTGTGCACTCTTTGCAAATTGAGGAATTATAACCTTATCATCAGTTAACTATAAAGTGTCTAACTAAATTTAGCTGAGACTTGTCCTATTATACAAGTTCCCACTTAACCAAGTTGACTCCCATTAGCCACTGTGTTATAATGGCTTGTGGGAAGACTGAACAGAAAATTGAATTAATGAAAGCCATTTCTCAATCATTTCTCATTCTCATAAAATGATTAAAGCTGATGTAAGAGGGCTCATTAAAACAGAAAACATTAGGCTCATTAAAAAGCCATTAAACCATCTCACTTCTCTGATTTATTTTATTGTAACCTTATTTGGTCACTGTTTAAAAGTCACTGCACCCCACATTTCTTTTCTTATCACTGAGGAAATGTTATTTAAAACGTACACTTTGGCTATGTGGCCATATGATCTTAAATCATCTTATACTGCTCTTTCTTAGTTTCTAATGCTTTAAGACCATCATCTGACTACTACAAGCTGGAAATCAGCTCATGATACACAACTGGAATGAATTTATCTCCAATATATGTTCTGCTGCTGCTGCTCCTGCTAAGTCATGTCAGTCATGTCCAACTCTGTGCGACCCCATAGACGGCAGCCTACCAGGCTCCCCGTCCCTGGGATTCTCCAGGCAAGAACACTCGAGTGGGTTGCCATTTCATTCTCCAATGCATGAAAGTGAAAAGTGAAAGTGAAGTCGCTCAGTCGTATCCGACTCTTCGCGACCCCATGGACTGCAGCCCACCAGGCTCCTCTGTCCATGAGATTTTCCAGGCAAGAGTACTGGAGTGGGGTGCCATTGCCTTCTCTAATATATATTCTAGCTAATCTTAAACTGCACAAAATTTCTTATTTCACCTTGTATTGTTTAATCTTGAAACTAAATTACTGCTTATTCAGGCAAAGTTGATATCCACTGGTCATTAGATGATGATAATGTTACTTTGTTAAGCAGCAATAACTTATATTGCAAAATCGTTAAAAAAAAATCTGATGTGGTAAATATGTCTTTATGAGAGGTTTGTTTGTACAGGGTATACTAAATATAATGAAATTAGGATTCGCACAAATTTTTCTTTTTTCCTAAGAATGATTTCATAATATGTCTTTGCAAGGGTAGATCCAAATAAAACTGCCTTAGTTTAAAAAAGAAAGTGTGTATTAGAATTCATATAGAAGATAAAACTCAGCAGGCGTGGCCACAGGACTGGAAAAGGTCAGTTTTCATTCCAATCCCAAAGAAAGGCAACACCAAAGAATGCTCAAACTACCGCACAATTGCACTCATCTCACACGCTAGTGAAGTAATGCTCAAAATTCTCCAAGCCAAGTGTCAACAGTATGTGAACCATGAACTTCCAGATGTTCAAGCTGGTTTTAGAAAAGGCAGAGGAACCAGAGATCAAGTTACCAACATCCATTGGATCGTCAAAAAAGCAAGAGAGTTCCAAAAAAACATCAACTTCTGCTTTATTGACTATGCCAAAGCCTTTGACTATGTGGATCACAACAAACTGGGAAAATTATTCAATAGGTGGAAATACCAGGCCACCTGATATGCCTCCTGAGAAATCTGTATGTGGGTTAGGAAGCAACAGTTGGAACTGGACATGGAACAACAGATTGGTTCCAAATCGGGAAAGGAGTTTGTTAAGGGGGTAAATTGTCACCCTGCTTATTTAACTTCTATGCAGAGTACATCATGAGAAATGCTGGGCTGGATGAAGCACAAGCTGGAATCAAGATTGCTGGGAGAAATATCAGTAACGTCAGATATGCAGATGACACCATCCTTATGGCTGAAAGCGAAGAGGAACTAAAGAGCCTCTTGATGAAAGTGAAAGAGGAGAGTGAAAAAGTTGGCTTAAAACTCAACATTCAGAAGTAAGATCATGGCATCCGGTCCCATCACTTCATGGCAAATAAATGGAGAAACAATGGAAACAGTGACAGATGTTATCTTTTTGGGCTCCAAAACCACTAAAGGTGGTGACTGCAGCCATGAAATTGAAAGACACTTGCTCCTTGGAAGAAAAGTTATGACCAACCTAGACAGCATATTAAAAAGTGGAGACATTACTTTGCCAACAAAGGTCTATCTAGTCAAAGCTATGGTTTTTTCCAGTAGTCCTGTATGGATGTGAGAGTTGGACTGTAAAGAAAATTGAGTGGTAAGAAATTGATGCTTTTGAACTGTGTTGTTGGAGAAGACTCTTGAGAGTCCCTTGGACTGCAAGGTGATCCAACCAGTCCATCCTAAAGAAAATCAGTCCTGAGTATTCATTGGAAGGACTGATGCTGAAACTCCAGTACTTTGGCTACCTGATGTGAAGAGCTGACTCCTTTAAAAAGATCCTGATGCTGGAAAAGATTGAAGGCGGGAGGAGAAGGGGACAATGAGATGGTTGGATGGCATCACCGACTCAATTGACGTGAGTTTGGGTAAACTCCAGGAATTGGTGATGGACAGGGAGGCCTGGCGTGCTGCAGTCCATGGGGTCACAAAGAGTTGGACACAAGTGAGTGACTGAACTGAATTGCACTGAGCTGAGACAATAAACATATTATAAGATACACTTGGAAAAGAAAAATTAACACTAGTAAAGCAATAGAGGAACTCTGAAATCTCAGTGGCTTCATCCTCATGTTGCAGTCTGATGCTGGTTTTGATAGCCTCTGTCCATCTTATAACTGTGCCTTCTGGAATGTAGTGGACATGAGGATGCATTGCCGCTATCCTCTCTGGATACATCACAGATGTATCACATCGCAGAACACACTGCAGTTAGAAACTGACAGCTGTTTTGATATAATTGGAATAGAAGGAAATGGCAAACCACTCCAGTATTCTTGCCTGGAAAATCGCATGGACTTAGGAGCCTGGTAGGCTACAGTCCATGGGGTTGCAAAGAGTCGGACACAACTGAGCGACTTCACTTTCATTTTCACTTTGAAATAGGCATTTTTTTTCCCCACCAATCTATGTAGCTCCCAGAAGAATTAAAGCATGTGCCGCATCTCAGCTTCCATTTGTGCCTCTGTCCAGTCCTGTCTCCTTCCCTTCCCTTCCACGTGTATTGTTGATCCCTAAAGCACTACTTAGTAAACATTCTACACACTAAACTCCATTCAGAGTCAGCTTCCCAGAAAAGCCCATCTTCATTTTGGACTTTATAATCTCCAGTGTTGCAAAAGCAGGAAAACAGAAAGATGAGAAAGAGACAAAATTGTCAAATGCCATACCCCAAAGTGAAATATCACTGATACTCTTCATCCATTGGCCAGAATTAGTCATATGGCACCGAATGAACTGCAAGACTGACTCATAGAAATGATGAAAAATACATCAACTCTTGATGACCAGTGTCTTTACCATATACTCAAACTTCAGTGTTATTTTGACACAGTACAAATATTTTTAATCATTACACTAATCACAGAACCATCTTTACATGAATCTTGGATTTTATACAAAATATTTTGCCCATTTTTTGTGATGACAAATTATTCCTTATACCTAAAATATTTTCTTTCACAATCATTCTGTGGCAGTTTTGGCCTATATGTAAATAAAGATGAAAAACCATATATTTCTATGTAGAGTCACAGCCTAATTGGATGGTCTTATACATACTTAGAATCTGATTTAATATTTTATTAGAGTATGCCTTCCCTCTCTCCAATCAGTGAACCACATTTTGTGCTTGCAGCGAGGCAAAGTAATAACTATTATCTTAATGACAGTACTAACAAAGGAAACTAATAAGATGATAATTAAAAATCATGGAGAACTGGCTGTGAAATAAGCTACAATCATAAAGATAGTATTATTGTCCCTACTTAATAAGAAACAAATAAGAGGCATCAAAAAATATATAGAAAAACTTGCTTAACAGCAGCAAGTAGTAAGTGTAGCTGGAGCTTCAATTAACACCCATCTGGGTGAAAGTCTGTGTCATAACTACTGTGTTAGACTCCTTATGAGAGCCTTGAATGTTTTTCTCCAGCCTTCTTTCCCTTTAAAGTCATCATATATAACTAAATGCCACTGAACATTTTCCTCTCAATATATTTAAACTAAAACAGTAGACTGGGAGTTAGCCTAGAAAATGCATTACTTTAGAGAAATATCTGCAAACTAAAGAATATACCAAGCTTCCCTCTCAAATGCTTCTGAATCTGTTTATTTCATGTGATTTTATGTTTAAGTCCTTGAGTAAATTGAGAAAATCGTCATGTCATATGTGTGTGACATATAAATCAAGTAACTCTGAAACAGATATTTCCACTTACTAATATTATACTGATATTAGTAGCACTCATAGTGATATTTAGGCTTACAATACAAATAGTTTAATTACAGATTTAAATGAAGCAAGCAATGTTTCTTCATTTGAATGATTGAAGAATGAAGCTGCAGTTGCAAAAAGGTTGAATATTATTTGGAAAAGTCCCAGAATACAAGTAGATCAACCTCAAGAATGATACATGTTAACTATGCTCAAAATTAGATGCATACAAATGATATCTACTCATTAGTTTTTAAGTAGAGATTTTTAGAATAAAGGTGTGATGTTACTCCGGTTTTATTCTCGTCAGTGCTCTGTCTTCATATAAATGTACATGGAAGTTCTGAAAATAAGCTGAAGATGTCCTGATGAACATGTTATACCACAAAAGCAATTGACTGGAGGATTTTAATGGTTCTCAGCTAACACAGTTTTATAGATCATAATAGACACACTAGTTCTTATGCAGGTCATCCTCTTCACATACTAGGCCATAAGCACTAGTGAAGCCAGCTATTCTGTTTCTTCATTTCTATGCTTCCCTTGTTTTATATACAACCATGTGCCTCTACATGTACAAATAAACCACACACATAAATACACCACACAAATAAATACACTAACTGGTATTCAAATTACTAACCTCTATCTTGTTTATAACATCAAATTAGGTAATCTAATCTCAGGAAAGCATTCTTTCCCTTCAAGGTTTCAATGCATAATTATTTTCTGAACTACTCAATGTAAGCATCCTGGTTAAATTAATAAAACACAGGAAATTCCTTCTCAGTCCAGTGTTTAGAATTCTGAGCTCTTACTGCGAGGGTCTGAGTTCAATCAGGGAACTAAGATCCCATAAACTGTGCAGTCTGTTTAAAACAAAAACAAAAACAAAAACTTATATCACATACATCTCATATTTATAAGCATTTAAGCTTATATATATGGGAGAAGGCCATGGCATTCCACTCTAGTACTCTTGCCTGGAAAATCCCATGGACAGAGGAGCCTGGAGGGCTGCAGTCCATGGGGTCGCTGAGGGTCGGACACGACTGAGTGACTTCACTTTCACTTTTCATTTCCATGCATTGGAAAAGGAAATGGCAACCCACTCCAGTGTTCTTGCCTGGAGAATCCCAGGGACGGGGGAGCCTGGTGGGCTGCCGTCTATGGGGTCACACAGAGTCAAACACGACTGAAGTGACTTAGCAAGCTTATATATGTCTTCACTAGTGGCTCAGATGGTAAAGCGTCTGCCCGTAATGCGGGAGACCTGGGTTAAATCCCTGCATCGGAATGATGCCCTGGAGAAGAAAATGGCAACCTACGCCAGTACCTTTGCCCAGAAAAATCCCATGGACGGAGGAGCCTGGTAGGCTATAGTCCATAACGTCGCAAAGAGTCGGACACGACTGAGCGACTTCACAAGCTAATATATATTTAAGTTTTAGAACAAGGATTCAAACACACTCTTTCTGAGGTAGCAAAAGTAATTGTTTAACAATTCTGCTGTATTGAGTCCTCATTTATTTATATCCTTAAAAAGGCAAGTATATTTCTTAATTTTGAAAATCCTGGAAACAACACATTTTGGGTTTGTTTTTTGTTTTTTTCCTCAGTAAGTTTTTCCCTTTAAAATAATTTTAGACTTAGGAAAACTCTTGAAGATAGTAGAGAGTTGTCATACTCTACAGCCATTTTCTCTTATTGAATTTTACATTAGTAAGGTACATTTGTTTCAGTTATTGGACCAATATTGATACCATATTATTAATGGAAGTTTATTCATATTTCTTTAATTTTACCTAATGTTATATTTTCCATCTAAAGATTATATCCAGGATACTACATTACATTTAGTTGTATATTTTGGGGTTCCTCTTAGCTGTGATGGTTTCTCAGATTTTCCTTATTTTTGTCAGTGTGGTGGTTTTGAGAAGCACTGGTCAGGTATTTTGTAGAAAATACCTTTTTTGGATATGTCTGTAATATTTTTGTGATTAAAGTGAGGTTGTGAGTTTTAGGTAGGAAGATCACAGAAAGAAAGTGCCATTTTCATCATGTTATATCAGGGTGCATATTATCAACATGACATCATGGTTGATACCTTGATTATCTTGAATAACTGATAGTGTTTGGCAGGTTTCTCTACTATGAAATTATTCTTTTCCCCTGCTTGCTCACTGTACTTTTTGGAAAGAGGTCACTATGAGGAGCCAACACTTAAGTCTGAAGGCTTATACTCTACTTCTTGAGAAGAGGCAAGTATATTTCTTGGGATTATATTTCTGGGTTTCCCTGATAGCTCACTTGGTAAAGAATTTGCCTGCAATGCAGGAGACCCCAGTTCAATTCCTGGGTCAGGAAGATCCACTGGAGAAGGGATAGGCTACCTACTCCAGTATTCTTGGGCTTCCTTTTGACTCAGCTGGTAAAGAATCCACCTGTAATGCGGGAGACCTGGATTTAATCCCTGGGTTGGGAAGATACCCTGGAGAAGGGAAAGGCTGCCCACTCCAGTATTCTGGTCTGGAGAATTCCACCCTATGGTCACAGGGTACCACTTTTCACTTTAGTATACATACATAGGAATGTCAGAATTATAAACCTTGTACCCCTAGTAGAAAAAAATATATATATATCAACTCTACTTAATGCATTTTTTTTTTTTTTGCCTTTAGTTTTACAAGCTCTACTTTTTAAGTTATTTGGGTCAGCACCTTTTCCTTCCCTATTCAAGTGAGATGGTTTCATATAATTTTAATGGAGTTAGATTCTTTTGTTATAGTCATCATTACCTCCTCGGAACCCTTGACATCCTAAATGGTTTTTTATTTATTTTTTTTCTCTAATTTTTTTTTTAAAGCATTCCCATCTTTAATATTTTTGTCATTACAGACACAGCTTTATTCTGGTCAGCTTTGGACTCTGGCCCCTGCTAATTTTTGTTTGTTTGTTTGTTTTATTTATTTTTTATTTTTTATTTTTTATTTTTTTTATTTTTTTTTTTAATTTTATTTTATTTTTAAACTTTACATAACTGTATTAGATTTGCCAAATATCAAAATGAATCCGCCACAGGTATACATGTGTTCCCCATCCTGAACCCTCCTCCCTCCTCCCTCCCCATTCTAATAGCTCAGTTGGTAAAGAAGCTGCCTGCAACGCAGGTGACCCTGGTTCGATTCCTGGGTTGGGAAGTGCCTCTGGAGAAGGGATAGGCTATTTTTTATTTTTTAATTTTATTTATTTTTAATTTTATTTTATTTAACTTTACAATATTGTATTGGTTTTGCCATATATCAAAATGAATCTGCCACAGGTATACATGTGTTCCCCATCCTGAACCCTCCTCCCTCCTCCCTCCCCATACCATCCCTCTGGGTCGTCCCAGTGCACCAGCCCCAAGCATCCAGTATCGTGCATCAAAACTGGACTGGCAACTCGTTTCATATATGATATTATAGATGTTTCAATGCCATTCTCCCAAATCATCCCACCCTTTCCCTCTCCCACAGAGTCCAAAGACTGTTCTATACATCAGTGTCTCTTTTGCTGTCTCATATACAGGGTTATTGTTACCATCTTTCTAAATTCCATATATATGCGTTAGTATTAAGATTCAAATCTTTGTGCTGTAAAGTTTGGTATATTTTTACAAATGTGTGGTATCCACCATCATAGTCTCATACAAAACAGTTTCACTGGCCTAAAACATACCCTGTTCTTCACCTATTCAACTCTCCTCTTTTGTCGCATCTTCTATCAACCACTGATCTTTTTTTACACTCTCTATAGTCTTGCCTTTCCCATAGTATTGTATAATTGAAATCATACAGTTTGTAGCCTTTTCACACTAGCTTCGTTCAGTCGTTTCCAATCTTTGAGATCCCATGGACTATGTAGTCCATGGAATTCTCCAGGCCAGAATATTGGAGTGAGTAGCCTTTCACTTCTCCAGGGGATCTTCCCAGCCCAGGAATCGAACCCAGGTATCCCACATTGCAGGCAGATTCTCTTACCAGCTGAGCCACAGAGAAGCCCCTTTCACTTTGCAGAAAGCATTTAAAATTTATCTGAATCATTTGTGGCTTGATAGCTCACCCTGGAATTTCTGTCTTTAATTAGCATATGTGGCCATTTACATTTAAAGAAGTTCTTGATATATTTGTGTTTAATAACAGTTTTCTACTTATTCTGCTTGTCCTTTGTTTCCTGCCTCCCCTTTTGTCCTTTCTTAGGTTTTAACTGAGCATTTCATATAATTTCATTTTATCTTCTCTATCGGCATATTGTGTTTCTTAAAATACTAGTGATTTCTCTATAAATTATAATATATATTTTTAACTAATTCACAACCCTCTTTAATGACACTATATTGCTTCACATGTAGCACAGGTAACTTTTATAAAAGATATATTCAATTTCTTCCTTTCTGGCTCTTATAAGCTTGCTGTGATTCATTTCACCCATCCCTATGCTATAATCATCAAACACAATATTAATATTACTTTCAACAATTTTCTTTTAAATTATTAAGAATGATAATTTATTTCAGTTATTTATTCATTTATTTCTTCTTTGATGCTCTTCTATTTTTTATGTAGATCTAAGTTTTAGACTTACATCATTTTTCTACTCCCTATCAGTTCAGTTCAGTAGCTCAGTCATGTCTGACTCTTTGCGACCCCATGAATTACAGCGCACCAGGCCTCCCTGTCCATCACCAACTCCCAGAGTCCACCCAAACCCATGTCCATAGAGTCGGTGATGCCATCCGACCATCTCATCCTCTGTCATCCCTTGCTCCTCCTGCCCTCAATCTTTCCTAGCATCAGGGTCTTTTCCAATGAGTCAGCTCTTTGCATCAGATGGCCAAAGTATTGGAGCTACTCCCTATGGACTTCTTTAATTTTTCTACTCCCTATGAACTTCTTTAAATATTTCTGATTTAGTAGGTCTGAGATAGGCATCTGAGTTATTTATTTTCTAAACAATAATCCCAGAATAATTCTGACGCTGCTATTTTACAAATTCCAGTTGAGATGTAATGAACTATGGATAGACCTTTTAACAAAAATAAATGAAAACCATATCTGTAAAAAAAAAAAAAACTTCATAGAGGGTAGTTCTGCTGTCAATGAATTTCTATAATTTTGGTTTAATTGAGAATGTCTTGTGTCTCTTTCACTTTTAAAAGGTTTAGAATTCCAAGTGTATGTTTATTTTCTCTCAACACATATGTTTTACTCTATTCTCTTCTTCAATGGTTTGTAACAAGAAGTCCACTGTGGTTCTTACCACTTTCCTCTATAGGTAGAATGTTTTTATCCTTGGGATTCTTTCAAGATTTTAATTGTAATTTTGTCAGTTTGTCTGCAGTTTGAGTATATGCCTAGATATAGATTGTTTTGGTCATTATCCTGTTTGATATTTTTCGAGCTTTCTAGATCTATGGTTATCTGGTATTCATTTTGGAACATTTCAGTAATTATTTTTTTCAAATATTTCTTCTTCTCCATTCCCTCTTTTTTCTCTTTCTGCTATTTCAATCATGTATCTCACAGCATTTGAAATTGTTTTGAATGTTCCTTTTTTTTAATTGCGACTTTTTGTCTTTGCATTTCAGATTGAATGCTTTTATTGACCTATATTAAAGCTCAGTTATTCTTCTGCCATGTCCAGTTCTACTGATAAGCCCCCCAAAAGCATTCTTTCTTTTTGTTGTAGTGTTTTTGATTTCTACATTTCTTTAATGTTTTTGATATTTTGTTTCACCTATTTTCTTGGGTTTCCATAAGAACTCTTTATTAAAAGAGTCAGTATCTTACAGATCTCTCAGCTTTAATCATTCCCATTGATTTGGAGTTCTTTTGTTTAAATGTAAAGCATACAGGAGGGGATTCACTTTATAATTTTATGATTAAATCTCAGACTTTTAATAGGCCTATGTTCCTTGTCCATGAGTGACCTGCATGAGTGTAACTTAGTTTTCTTTCCCACTTAAGTGAAGAGACTATGAGAACTATTAGGGGGAGAAAGTCCCTTCCCACAGCTTAGAGAACAACCTGGTAAAACCTTTTTTAGTAAAGATTAAGTCTTGTCATATGAAATGCTAAATATATATACACACACACATTATTGGAGTATAGTTGCTAAAAACTGTTGTTTTATTGTGTGCTTGTACAGAAAATTGAATCAATCATTGGTTCAGTTCAGTTCAGTCATTCAAGCATGTCCTGCTCTTTGTGAACCCATGGGCTGCAACACGCCAAGCTTCCCTGTCTGTCACCAACTCCTGGAGCTTGTTCAAACTTATAGCCATCAAGTTGGTGATGTCATCCAACCATCTCATCATCTGTCATCCCCTTCTCCTCCTGCCTTCAATCTTCTCCTAGCATCTGGGTCTTTTCTAAAGTCAGTTCTTTGCATCAAGTGGCCAAAGTACTGGGGCTTCAGCTCCAACATCAACCCTTACAATAAATATTCAGGGTTGATATCCTTTAGGATTGACCTGTTTGATCTCCTTGCAGTCCAAGTGACTTTTGAGAATCTTCTCCAACACCACAGTTCAAAAGCATCAATTCCTTAGAACTCAGCTTTGTTTATGGTCCAACTCTCACATCCATACATGACCACTGGAAAAACCATAGTCAACCATATATATACATATTTCCCCTCATTATTGGATTTCCTTTCCATCTAAGTCACCACAGAGCACTGAGTAGAATTCCCTGTGCTCTACATGTTCTCATTGTGGTGGTTTAGTTGCTAAGTAGTGTCCTACTCTTGCGACCCCATGGACTGTAGCCTTCAAAGCTCCTCTGTCCATGGGATTCTCCAGGCAAGAATACTGGAGTGGGTTGCCATTTCTTTCTCCAGGATGTTCTCACTAGTTATCTATTTTACACATAGTACTGTATGTATATTAATCCCAATCTCCCATTCTAAATAGTTACTTTTGCTCTCTACCCTCCAGAGCTTCAAAGCCTTTTTTCCCTTACCTTTTTATTGTGATAACAGTAAAAAGTTGGGGTTCTTTGAGGTAAACTCTTTTTTTTTCTCAAGAAAGGCATTTAGGGGATTCCCTACAATTGTGGGTACGAGACTCTACGTTATATTATTTGATACTTAGCCTGCAGCAGTTTGTCAAAATAGCTAAGTTAAGGATCCAGAAGATTCCGCTCCAGGTAACCACATCTTGGCTATGGTACTTTGGCTTCAACTGCTATTCTAGATTTCAGACTAAAGATTTACTCACTGCCTTCCCTTCTCCATTGGATCTGAGAAAAGTCATTAATTCCAGTTTACTCAACGTTTTCCTTGTTGTAATAATGAAAGTGATGACTTCTAAATCTTAGATGGAAATCATTCACTTCTTTTTTACTATCAAATATTGATTCAAGGCTAACAGTATTAGCTTAAATATATAAAGGCCCAACACAATGCCAGGCACAGAGTAGTTACTCATTAAATATTAATCCTCTCTTCCTTCCATTTCCTTCTATGTAGGTTATAGGGTAAGGTTCAATGTGTGATGTAGTAATATAGTATATTCTGTTCTCTCTCTTTCCCATCCTCAGTCTTTCTTTCTTTATATGAATAATTATTGCAGTATTTGATAATATAATTGTTTTAAAAGTCCCCCAAGCCCAATATTTAAGTATTAGCATAATATTATAGGTACTATTAAGAACTATTGCAATAATAAGTAATTTTAGGTGCTAAAAAGTGTCAAAATTAAATTCCAGTAGTAGGAAAGCTTTATTCCAGACTGAAAAAGACAAACTAATAACGTCTAGATTCCTAAAAATAGTATCTTTATCTCTGCTCATCTCTGATTGCAGAATTTCCAATTCTTTCAACAATTTTTATACAATAAGCACTGATTTTCAAATACTAATCTAAGCTATTCAGTAGTAATTTAGAGGCAGAAATACTTTACAGAGTCTCAACTCCATAGCTGGGATCCTTTACAAGAGTGCAACCAAGTTCATGGCTGTGGCTGGAGAACAGAAGTGGGAAGGATCCACTTCTAACCTCTTTCAGATTGTTGGCAGAATGTGTCTCTTTTTAGCTTTAGGGTTGAAGGCAACTTGATTCTTTGAAAGCAGCTACAGAGAATGAGAAAAATTCTAGTAATACGTCTTCAGTAACATGATCATGGGAAAGACACCTCATCAGTTTTGCTGACCTCTAAAATTAGAAACAAGTCATAGTTTCTACTCACACTCAAGGAGAGGGTTGTATGCAAAGCATAAACAAAACGACGCAGAAATCATTGGAAGATACCTTAATGTCGTCCACCACAGAGTTCTAGTCATAAACCAGTTAACATCCAGAAGACATAAAGTTTAGAAATGCTATTACCATTGGAAAAAAGTCAAAATTGTGCAGAAAAATATCATCTGTAGTTACATAATTTTTTTAATTTGTATAGATCAGGTAAAATTAATAGCATTGAATATTAAATGAAATACAATTTATTTATAATTATGGATATTTACTTGATGACAAATTCTCAAGGAGCTAATTATTACATGAGAAAAAAAATTAGAAAGTGAAAATAGTTAAATTATTTTACTATTCAGAGACTTCACAGATTAGACATTATAATACACCATAAACCATAAAATGAGTTGAACAAATTATTTGTAGCATTAAAATAAATGCACATGTATATTGGTTAACAAAAGTATATTATTGTAGAAAATTGCACCAATATAATCTTAATCATAAAAATACCTAAGATAATATTGTGAATCAATATATATTTTAATACCACTGAGGATGTCCATAGCAGCTTCAGTGATCCTTTAAGACTCCTGGGAAGTTCTCTATAATGCTACAAAAGGAAACTTCTTGAATCTCCTAAGCAGGATATGGTGTAAATAATTTCAGAGTAAGAAATTAGAGACATGGGCCCTGCTGAAAACTGACCTAAGTTTTAGAAATATCATGCAAGTTTTCATTTTGGAAAAGACTGGTTGGAAGTTATGGCTTAATTGAACTGTAAGAGTCATTTCTACTTCTACTTTCTGTTTCTGAACCTAAGTCAAGTATAGACTAGATTCCTCAAATGGAATCATCAGAAAATGATAGAAATGATCAGGACTTGGTTGTAAGGTGAAAGATACTTGGAAATGTTCAAAAGACTCATGTAAGGTTGGACAGGAAAAGGAAGTTAAAGGACAATAATCACTCTTTAGATAAAATATAATACTTTTAAAAACAAAACATATGTGATGTGTGAAAAAAATAATCATATACTTTTATTTAATTCACTGTGTATTCAAATTTTAAAGCCATTTAAATTAAGAAGCAAAGATACTTAAAATAGAGGTCAATAAGCATGATATTTAATTCAAACATAGGGTTCTTTTCCCTTATTTCTACGGATTTGTCATTTGCGTTTTCTACTACTTTTTAAGAAAAAAAGTTCTCCTATCTTAATTGTTATTGAGTAACAATCATTTTATTTGTGAAGGTGCAGATCAGTATGCAAAACAGGTTTAAAAATTTGTTTCAGGAATCCTCTTACTTAGCATCCTAGATTGGTGACTTTGATGTTTATTTATAGAGGATCATGGAGATCTGTACTATAAACAGAAAGCAAACCTTTATTATTTTCAATTCATTCATAATTCGTATTGAAGATTGTTCAATACAGAATGAGTCTGATCTTTGCATTCAAAGCAATTTGGTTTAGAATCCCAGTTGTCACCAACAGTGCAAAATCAAGGAAGTTATCACTCATACTGTGCTCCATTTTATAATTGTATGTTACCATTCCAATACTAGAGACTGGTTGTAATAATTAAATATAACTTAATAAATAAGTCACCTAAAATGGTTTGGGTTCTCAGGAATGAATAATATATGGCTGATATTATTTTAATATCAATAATTATAATTATGATACCTTTCACTCTGTAGTTGAAAATTGTATAATCCATGCATTAAACTAGTTCTGCTTCTGTCTCAATAGAGTGGACAGACTCACATAAATCTTCTTATGAAATTCAAAATATGTTTTCATAGAAGAATGAATGAATATAGAAGAATTTCTGTTTTTCTTACTTGTGCATCATTGGTAAAACATTTAAAATATTATAATATTTAACAGTTATGGAGCTGAGAGATTATTTATCTCTACTATTGAAAAGATGAAAAAAATGAGGTCATTCATTTAAGAAATATTATTCAGCACTCAATGAGATGCTTGGGATTCATTGGAGATGAATGAATGAATGAATGTATGCATGCTACATTGATGAATAAAAGATTTATTACTAAATAAATGAATAAACAAATGACTCTGACTCTCAAATAGCTTATACACCACTGATATAGAAGGAAATTAATCAATATAGTCTACAAATAACTGGTTCAGGGAAGTTGTGACTTTTTTTGTGGTTATAGAATTTAAAGACTAAAACCCAGAGTTTCCCACTTTAAGGCAATGCCCAGAAATAATTTAAAGCACAGATTTTTTTCTGATAAAATTTTGACATTTTTTCCTTATAAAATTATTTTAAACTTTATAGCTTAAATATATTATGCTAATCAAATGATATGTCAGTAATACTTATCATATTTTCTTGATTATCTCTTATGATGAATTATGTACCCTAACAATCTTTCAGCATAATTATTGGTGCATTTGCAATTGAATCATTAGAGTATTCCAAATGATATTTTTTGCAGCTTTAGTGTTCAATAGAGTTTGCATGAACATATAGCTTTATTTAGTATGTGGTATATATTATTAGTTTAAATAATACATAAAAATCAGAGACTTGTACTGGCATAAATCAAGAGTCAATACATTTACTCCTAAAGACACTTTCTAATTCAAATTAATAATCTCATTATTCTTCTTCTTGATACATTCTATCAAAATAGAATGCTCTAGAATAAAATGTTGCCATCATGATAATAACCCTTAGTGTTTCTATGCATCCAGCCCTAGCTTAGCACTTTACAATTTTTAGCTCATTTAATTTCCAGCTCAGCACAAAGTATATACAATTATTCATCTCATTTTACCATGAAGAAAATGAAGCAGAGAGTATAAATAACTTATCCCAGATCATATTTCTAATCAGAATGCTATACAAAATATATAATAGGTGATAGGTCTACTGTACAGATAGTAAAGGTTACAGGCACTCAAAAGGAGTGATCATGAAAGTGAGAATGTGAAGAAAAATTTCCTTGGGTCTTTGCCCTAGTGTCACACCATGAAACTCAGAATTCAGGTAAGGGTAGATTTGTGTTGCTGAGCTATGAGGAAAATAACATGTTGGAACACTACTATTTGTCTGAAAATATGAGGTGAATATCAAGATGGAATCCACAGTCCATAGGGTAATGGCTAAAAATGGTCCGTAGTGGTCAGTTCAGTTCAGTCACTCAGTCGTGTCCAACTCTTTGCGATCCCATGAATTGCAGCACGCCAGGCCTCCTTGTCCATCACCAAGTCCCGGAGTTCACTCAGACTCACATCCATTGGGTCAGTGATGCCATCCAGCCATCTCATCCTCTGTCATTCCTTTCTTCTCCTGCCCCCAATCCTTCCCAGCATCAGAGTCTTTTCCAATGAGTCAACTCTTTGCATGAGGTGGCCAAAGTACTGGAGTTTCAGCTTTAGCATCATTCCTTCCAAAGAAATCCCAGGGCTGATCTCCTTCAGAATGGACTGGTTGGATCTCTTTGCAGTCCAAGGGACTCTCAAGGGTCTTCTCCAACACCACAGTTCAAAAGCATCAATTCTTCGGCACTCAGTTTTCATCACAGTCCAACTCTCACATCCATACATGACCACAGGAAAACCATAGCCTTGACTAGACGGACCTTTGTTGGCAAGTAATGTCTCTGCTTTTCAATATGCTATCTAGGTTGGTCATAACTTTTCTTCCAAGGAGTAAGCGTCTTTTAATTTCATGGCTGCAGTCACCATCTGCAGTGATTTTGGAGCCCAAACCTGTAGTGGTAGATTGGTTCAATTTCAAAGGATTTTAAAAGACAAAAGAGAAAAAAAAATGCAAAGAACTTGTTTTCTATTTTGTCTGTAGAAGATATTAGCAACTGTCTATGTGAAAGTGCTGCACTCAATATGCCAGCAAATTTGGAAAACTCAGCAGTGGCCACAGGACTGGAAAAGGTCAGTTTTCATTCCAATCCCAAGGAAAGGCAATGCCAAAGAATGCTCAAACTACCGCACAATTGCACTCATCTCACACGCTAGTAAAGTAATGCTCAAAATTCTCCAGCCAGGCTTCAGCAATATGTGAACAGTGAACTTCCTGATGTTCAAGCTGGTTTTAGAAAAGGCAGAGGAACCAGAGATCAAATTGCGAACATCCACTGGATCATGGAAAAAGCAAGAGAGTTCCAGAAAAACATCTATTTCTGTTTTATTGACTATACCAAAGCCTTTGACTGTGTGGATCACAATCAACTGTGGAAAATTCTTCAAGAGATGGGAATACCAGAACACCTGATCTGCCTCTTGAGAAATCTGTATGCAGGTCAGGAAGCAACAGTTAGAACTGGACATGGAACAACAGACTGGTTCCAAACAGGAAAAGGAGTTCATCAAGGCTGTATATTGTCACCCTGCTTATTTAACTTATATGCAGAGTACATCATGAGAAATGCTGGGCTGGAAGAAACACAAGCTGGAATCAAGATTGCCGGGAGAAATATCAGTAACCTCATATGCAGATGACACCACCTTTATGGCAGAAAGTGAAGAGGAACTCAAAAGCCTCTTGATGAAAGTGAAAGTGGAGAGTGAAAAAGTTGGCTTAAAGCTCAACATTCAGTAAACGAAGATCATGGCATCTGGTCCCATCACTTCATGGGAAATAGATGGGGAAACAGTGGAAACAGTATCAGACTTTATTTTGGGGGGGCTACAAAATCACTGCAGATGGTGACTGCAGCCATGAAATTAAAAGACGCTTACTCCTTGGAAGGAAAGTTATGACCAACCTAGATAGCATATTGAAAAGCAGAGACATTACTTGCCAACAAAGGTCCGTCTAGTCAAGGCTATGGTTTTTCCTGTGGTCATGTATGGATGTGAGAGTTGGACTGTGAAGAAGGTTGAGCACCGAAGAATTGATGCTTTTGAACTGTGGTGTTGGAGAAGACTCTTGAGAGTCCCTTGGACTGCTAGGAGATCCAACCAGTCCATTCTAAAGGAGATCAGCCCTGGGATTTCTTTGGAAGGAATGATGCTAAAGCTGAAACTCCAGTACTTTGGCCACCTCATGCGAAGAGTTGACTCATTGGAAAAGACTCTGATGCTGGGAGGGATTGGGGGCAGGAGGTGAAGGGGACGACAGAGGATGAGATGGCTGGATGGCATCACTGACTTGATGGACATGAGTCTGAGTGAACTCCGGGAGTTGGTGATGGACAGGGAGGCCTGGCATGCTGTGATTCATGGGGTCGCAAAGAGTCAGACATGACTGAGCGACTGATCTGATCTGATCTGATCTGATGTCAGCTTGTAAAGAAACTTTACCTATGTTGGATACTTCTTGAAAATAGAAAATCATCTCTTGAGCTGTCAACCTTTGCTGGAGACAAGAAGAATATAGTCTAGCACTCTCTCATGCCAGTGGGAGCCTGCCTTGATTATTGGTATAATGTGGTAGTCTCAGTGCTGCTGTTACAGATCTATCTGAGATTAAAAATAAAATAATACTGATACATACTGATGCTCCACAACAGCTACAAATGACATAGAATAAAATCAGAATTCTTATTCATCATGTTATTGGAGAATAGTTGTATAGATTTCATATTTGAGTTTACCTTTGTTAATCTTAAAAAAATAGCCTGTTTGTTTATGGCGAAATGGGTTTATTTCAGAATAACAGAGAACTGCAATTTGGGGCAGGTAAACTAAAGTCAATCATAGGCAAGTTTGAAGAAACAAAGGGAAGTCAGCTTTTATTAGGTTTTAGGAGGAAACTGGGCAGGAGTGTTTTAAATAAAAGTTCATTGGAAAAGAACAAGAGTTTTAGATTATAACATTTTCATTTTGGCTGCAAATAGTAGTTGTACATTGTTGTCAGGACAAGGAGCAATCTTCTGTCCTTGTCTTAAAATTCTCTGTAAAAAAAGTCCTCCCTGTACCAGAAGAAATGTAACTTATTATCATAGATAAGGAGTTGAGATTGAGGGAGTTAGAATTCTATACAAACAGCACTTGTTAAAATAATATATTTTTTTCTTCCTGATGGTTATGCAGGCGGCAAGAAGTGGTCACTACATGCATGAAAGTTATCCCTCTGGGACTTCCTGACTCCACTTTAAGAGAAGTTCCCTTTATTTATTTTTACCACTTTGAAATAATAAGTTATCAATACTTTTCACCAGTCCAATACCAAGATCTTTACAGATAATGTATTTAACAAAGGTAATGAGTAAAATAATTGAGAAATTAGATTAATAATTTGAACTGATATTCTTGCTGTATTCATTCAAAATTCTGACTTTACTAAGTTCTGGATATTGAAAAAAACATACAACTCAAAGCACTTAGTAGTTTTCATTGATTTTGAATAATTCAATCAGATCCACTTTAAATTATGGGTTACCTTAGCAAGATAATCTTAGTTTTAAGAGTGTCTCATCAAAAGTAAATACTGCACAAGTCCTTAATCATCTCATTTTCTGTGTTTTCATAGTCCTTTACATATTAAGTCATTGCTTATCTTTTTTACTGCAGGGCAATACAAAATGACAGGCTTCTCTAGATGAAAGCAAGTATCCTATTCTATACGTGGCCATACAGAAGCCAGAGTATCCTGTAATTTATCACTTTCCTAATATTTCTGAGGTTTCTATTTTCCTTCTTCATTTGTTATTCCATATATATTTAGTGTGCTGTCTTGGCTTCTTGTGCTTAATATAACTGGAAATTATTTTTATTCTTCCTAGGAATGTGAGACTTGAAAGGATAGTTATGAAAACTTTGTAGAATATAAAGTGGTAGTTAAATACTTAATAAAAATTAATAATTCTGTAGCTCAAAGAAATAAAAGAAGACTTCAAGCATACACTTCCAAATGAATTATCTTCTCTGTCTAGAGCTTTCCAAATCAATGGCACCTTTGAATTCCTATTAAGCTGGATAAAAGTAAAACCATCTTATAAAACATTGACATAAAAATCATAGAATAGAAAACAACAAAACAACAGCAACAAAGCAAGAAAAGCAACAGAATAAAGCATCACTATCTAAGTTGAACAGTATTGTGAAATACTTGTTTATTACTTAAATATATAAAAAAAATTTACTTTTAAAATTGTAATTTTTAAATTTATGTGTGTTTACTGTATTGGAGAAGGAAATGGCAACCCAGTCCAGTATTCATGCCTTGAAAATCCCATGGACTGAGGAGCCTGGTGGGCTACAATCCATGGGGTCACAAAGAGTCGGACACGACTGAGCAACTTCTGTGTGTGTGTGTGTGTGTGTGTGTGTGTGTGTGTGTGTTTACTTTATACACTTTATTTGGGAAGTGAGAGCTATTATTCTGAGGAGACTTAAAAGACATTCAGGTTGAGAACAGGAATTTAAGTTCAGTTCAGCTGGTCAGTTGTGTCTGAGTCTTTGCAACCCCATAGACTGCAGCACGCCAAGCTTCCCTGTCCATCACCAGCTCCCAGAGCATGCTCAAACTCATGTCCTTCAAATAGTGATGCCATCCAACCATCTCATCCTCTGTCATCCCCTTCTCCTCCTGCCTTCAATTTTTCCCAGCATCAGTCTTTTCCAATGAGTCAGTTCTTTGTATGAGGTAGCCAAAGTATTGGAGTTTCAGCTTCAGCATCAATCCTTCCAATGAATATTCAGGACCGATTTCCTTTAGGATTGACTGGTTTGATCTCCTTGCTGTCCAAGGGACTCTAAAGAGTCTTCACCAACACCACAGTTCCAAAGCATCAATTCTTCGGCCCTCGACTTTCTTTATGGTCCAACTCTCACATCCATACATGACTACTGGAAAAACCATAGCTTTGACTATATGGACCTTTGTTAGCAAAGTAATGTCTCTGTTTTTTTTTAATATGCTGTCTAGGTTATTCATAGCTTTTCTTCCAAGGAGCAAGCGTCTTTTATTTTTTTTTTAATTTATTTTATTTTTTAACTTTACAATACTATATTGGTTTTGCCATATATCAAAATGAATCCGCCACAGGTATACATGTGTTCCCCATCCTGAACCCTCCTCCCTCCTCCCTCCCCATACCATCCCTCTGGGTCATCCCAGTGCACCAGCCCCAAGCATCCAGTATTGTGCATCGAACCTGAACTGGCAACTCATTTCATATATGATATTATACATATTTCAATGCCATTCTCCCAAATCATCCCACCCTCTCCCTCTCCCACAGAGTCCAAAAGACTGTTCTATACATCAGTGTCTCTTTTGCTGTCTCGTATACAGGGTTATTGTTACCATCTTTCTAAATTCCATATATATGTGTTAGTATACTGTATTGGTGTTTTTCTTTCTGGCTTACTTCACTCTGTATAATAGGCACCAGTTTCATCCACCTCATTAGAACTGATTCAAATGTATTCTTTTTAATGGCTGAGTAATACTCCATTGTGTATATGTACCATAGCTTTCTTAAATTTCATGGCTGCAGTCACCATCTTCAGTGATTTTGGAGCATAAGAAAATAAAGTCTGTCACTGTTTCCCCATCTGTTTGCCGTGAAGTGATGGGACCGGATTCCATGATCTTAGTTTTTTGAATGTTGAGTTTTAAACCACTTTTTTCACTCTCCTCTTTCACTTTCATCAAGATGCTCTTTAGTTCCTCTCCACTTTCTGCCATAAGGGTGATGTCATCTGCATATCTGAGGTTATTGATACTTCTCCCAGCAATCTTGATTCCAGCTTGTGCTCCATGCAGACCAGCATTTTACACGATGTACTTTGCATATAAGTTAAATAAGCAAGGTGACAATATACAGCCTTGATATACTCCTTTCCCAATTTGGAACCAGTCCATTATTCCATGGTCTGGTTCTAACTGTTGCTTCTTGACTTGCATACAGATTTCTCAGGAGGCAGATAAGGTGCCTTAAAAGACATTAATGTTGAGAACAGTAATTTAGGAACATGTATATCAAAAGGAAATATGATGAGGAAAAACTAAAATAACAAGCATGTTTTTTCTAGCCTGTGAGAGTTGGTAACTGAGGTTGAAGCACTGTGGGGGCTCCAGCAAATTGAAGGAAAACAGGAGAAAAGCAATAGCAGCTTAAATGGTCATAAGATAAACAACAGCCATGCTAATTAAAAACAGCACATAATTATATAAGCCTTTTTGTAATTCTACATAAAACTAGCTTTATTACATAGGCTGCATTTGATTGGTAATAATTTGTCAATATTGCAAAAATGCTAAATTAATATGGTTATATAATCAATGTATAAATATACTTCTCTGGGAAGAAAAACAGTAATTCCTTAAGGAAAAATATCTCTACTTTACTTTATTTCCATAATTTGAAGGAAGGAAAAATATGAACTTCTTCTTGTATTCCTTTTAAACTTCAATATTTTATTAAGGAACATTTCATAAAATATCTTGCATAGTCATTTGAGCACTATGAATTCATTTTGCTCTTATTGTTCTTATTTATACTACAGAAAAGGTATGTGTACTTTATGGTAGATCAGGAATTTGGCTAATGAGACAAATAATGGAAAATGCAAGCAATTAATACCTAATGGATAGTTTTGAATAGTTGAAAGCAACTTTTAATAGTTCTTGTACATTGATTACCATTCACACAAGTTTACTATGCTATCATATTTCTTTAGAAATAATGTATGTTTTAATAAATGGATGAAAATGTCCTTTTTGATGCATTGAGGAAAGGAAGCTGAATTATTGGACCCAGAAAAATAAACTGATTACATTAAAATATTTCTTCTTTCTCTAACCTGTATTGAAGTGATAAAGGAAGCGATTTAGAATCATAAAAAGAATAAATAAAGAATCAATGAAGGTGAGGTCCTAATTTACTTCCCAGCTTTATTTTAACTTAGTTCTTCATTGCTATAAGGCATAAAAGTTATTGAATTTTACTACATTCACCTCACGCTGATTTCCTATCAAACAGAATATCAGTGGAACACCTCTGCTGAGCTCCCTACATGAAATTGTCCTTTTGTATGTCTCATAATCGGCGGCGATGTGGCCAAGCATCTGGCAGTGACAAGCAGACGTCTTTGATTTATTGGGTAATATCACCGCTTGTTAGTGGATGGTTGAGCAGGAGACTAAAAGAGCATAAAATCAGAGAGAATAAATTATGAAGGCACCGAACTGTGCCATTATAAACCCTTCCTTGTCACAGCTGTGACATCTCATAGGAAATGGAGGATGACAGCCGCGTTCATTCTTCAAAGGGCCAATGCCTTCCACTTGTGATCCTGACCATAAATAAATAAATAAAGCAAACAAACCACATAAGCAAGTCGGAACTCAAATAGGAAATGCCTTCCCCTCAATAGAGCACTTGGGTTCCTGTTTTCTTCTTCTACTTGAAAGTAGATCAGAACAAAGCCAACTTGGATTAGAAGCAGACACTAGGAGAGCTCTAGGATATTAAGTACATCTGTCATTCACATTAGAACCTGAAAACCCAGGAGGTTGACTTACCCCCTATTGCTTTTTTCCTTTTTTAGTCACTCTGAAAAGATTACTCTTTCTTAAATTGGTTACTGAAATACTGTTTTAGTGAGTCAATTTAGCCAATCAATTCATACTAGAAATCTCTACCTAGGAAATGATTTTTAAGGCTACCCAACTTCAGTTAGTATTTTCTAAAACAATGTTTCAGAATAATTTAAAATTTGAAATGGCTCTCTAAGTTATTTCAATCTGTCAAAATAATTAAAACACGTGCAAAAAAATTTGTTTAAACTGCATGATAGTAAGAAAATATGCAGTAGTGGAGAGAATATGCATCTTGGAACTTGAAATAATTTCTTAGATAATTTCCTTCTGTTACAGTATTTTAAAATTTAATTGTTTCTTTGGAATGTAACATTTACTTTATTCTATATTTTTACTATCCACTCAATTTTTTTTAATTAAATAGTATTAAATCAAAGGAAAGTAAAAGTTAATGAGTATATCCTTCACTTTCATAGACACTAATCAAGCTTCATACTTTCATTGATGTATTTCAAGAGCCATGGAAGGATGATTTTTAAGACCAGTCTTAACCATGTGACTTACAGGGAAATGACAGCAATGGAGTATTGTAAGACATGGTTCAGCATTGTGAACATTGTGAAGGGAGCAATAAGAAAGGGGAAATCTTATGTACTCATCAAATTGTATTTAGTTTTTATATGTCAGTCATACCTAAATAGTTTTTAAAAATCAGTGAGGATAGAGAAAGAATTATGAAAAGGAGTGGTGGTAGGAAGGATAGAGAGAGAAGTTGGGACCATATTATAAAAGGATTTCTCTGCCATGAAATATATTTAGTCATTTATGAATTTAAAATCTACCTTTCTTTAGAAAGAGTTTATTACTAATTATAAAGACACACAAAATATAATAAATTAAATTAGATTTAAAATGATAATAAATATGAAAACAAAGCCAAAAATAAATCTAATACTAAAATGTAAACCACAGGCTACTTTAATATTAAGATTGTTCATAATTTTTGCTCAAAGCTTTTTATCAGTCACTATGAAAATAGAATTCGGTCAATTACAGTTTAAGATATCTTCAACATTGGAAGAGAAAAAAAATTCACATTTGTAGAATAATTTTTATATTGATTTATAATATATTCCAATATTACACTAAAAAGTTAAATTGAGACAAAACAATTCCATTGAAGTAAGGTACAGTGGATATTTAAGATACTGACTACATATGTAGAAAAGATGACTGTCCTAATGTAGTTAGCCCTTTTTCCTTGAATATAGCCAAGAGTTCTCTCTAAGAAAATCTAAGAATTTTTCAAAATATTTCCAATTTTATTTTACAAATTAAATTTTCTATTTTAAAATTTATTTTCCACATTTGTGCAATATAACTGGATACGTTTTTGCTCAAGTTGGAGAATACATTTGACACATAATGGCACAAGGTAATAAGTATATATGATCAGATAGCAAATTAAAAACTCACTTTGGGCTATATTAATGGATTCTTTAAGAATGTTCGTCTTCCACAGCAACTGATGCTGAGGTTAAATCACAGGGCTTTGTAACTTCTAATTAAGAGGAAAATGCGCATTCAAATCCTGTGATTAAAAACATCACCACTGCTTCTGCTAAGTTGCTTCAGTCGTGTCCGACTCTGTGCGACCCCATAGATGGCAGCCCACCAGACTCCCCCGTCCCTGGGATTCTCCAGGCAAGAACACTGGAGTGGGTTGCCATTTCCTTCTCCAATGCATGAAAGTGAAAAGTGAAAGTGAAGTCGCTCAGTTATGTCTGACTCCTAACGACCCCATGGACTGCAGCCCACCAGGCTCCTCCATCCATGGGATTTTCCAGGCAAGAGTACTGGAGTTGTTTGCCATTGCCTTCTCCGACAAACACCACAAGTGTTCCTAAAAATAAGTGCAATTACAGATTTTCTTAATTGCAGGTATTGGTTTGGAATAAAACTGCTGTCCATTTGGCAACACTTTTCAGTTTGATCCAGAGGAAGTGAGGACCAGGACTTTCAATATGAATGTGGTGGATAATAATTCCTGGAATTGTAACTATTCTGTAAAATTATAGGTGTTAGACTGGATCCTTAGAGTTTTGCTCTTATAAAAATGAAGTTGGGCTCTTTAAAATAGCTGCAAGATTTTTGAGGATAAAAGTTTGAAAATATTTTATCTCTATCATAAGGGGATTTTGAATTGCTACATGGTTGAGCTTGAGCTTGATGCTAATACTGCATGGATATTTGCCTTGCAATGCACAGTCCATGGCACATTCAACTAAAAAGAAGCTAAAGTAAAATCATTTTTTCCTCAGAGCAAAATTAATCTTGACTGAGAACTGTGGCAGAAGCACTTAGCCTCTATTTTTAATTTCTTGAGAAGCCTCCCTACTATTTTCCATAGCAGGTGTACCATTTTATCCAGCAATCCCATGTTGGAGTATTTATTTAAAATAATTAAAATTAGAATATTGAAAAGATACCTGCAATCCCATGTTCATCATAGCATTATTCACAATAACTAAGGTATAGAAACAGCCCCCATTGTCCATTAAGAGATGAACAGATAAAGAAGTTTTGATATATAATACAATTCAACCTTTAAAAAAGAAACAAAAAAAAACTATAACATGTGACAACATGGATGAATATAAAGGATATTATGCTAAGCAAAATAATCCAGTCATAGAAGGACAAATACTGTATGATTCCACTTAGAGAAGTTGTCTAACACAGTCCACTTCATAGAAGCAGAGAGTAGAATGGTGGTTGCCAAAGGCTGTGGGGAGGGGATATGAGAAGTTACTAATCAAAGGCTATGAAGTTTCCATCACGCAAGATGAGCTCTGAATATCTGCTGTAATACTGTATTGTGCACTTAAATTTCTTTTAAAAGGTTGATAGCATGTTAAATGTTCTTACTACAAAATCATCATCATAATAATAATCTATAAATGATGAAAAAAGAGTTCTGAACAACCAAAAGGCAATAGGCTATGGTAAGGAAAAAAAAAAAAATATATATATATAAGAACATAAAATACACTATGAGTTATATCAAAGAATGTTCTGCTTATGTTTTCCTCTAACTCTTTTAGAGTATCTTGTCTTACATTTAGGTCATTAATTCATTTTGAGCTTATTTTTGTGTGTGATGTTAGGAAGTGTTCTAATTTCATTCTTTTACACATAGCTGTCCAGTTTTCCAAGCACCTCTTATTGAAGATGCTGTTTTATATTCTTGCCTCCTTTGTCAAATACAAGGTGTACATATATTCATGGGTTTATATCTGGGCTTTCTATCTTGTTCCACTGATCTATATTTCTGTTTTTGTTCCAGTACCACACTGTCTTGATGACTGTAGCTTTGTTGTATAGTCTGAAGGGAGTAGTCTGATTCCTCCAGCTGTTTTGCTTTCTCAATATTGCTTTGGCAATTCAGGGCCTTTTGTGTTTTGAAACAAATTTTAAGATTTTTTGTTCTAGTTATGTTGAAAATGTTCTTAATAATTTGTGAGGGATTTGCATTGAATATGTAAATTGCCTTGTGTTGTATAGTCATTTTGAAAATACTGGGTTCTTTCAGTCTAAGAACATTGTTTATCTTTCCATCTGTGTCATCTTCAATTTCTTTCATCAGTGTCTTATAGCTTTTATAGTACAGGTCTTTTTGCCTCCTTAGGGAGGTTTCTGGAGAAGGAAATGGCAACCTACTCCAGTGTTCTTGCCTGGAGAATCCCAGGGACGGGGGAGCCTGCTGGGCTGCTGTCTATGGGGTCGCACAGAGTCGGACACGACTAAAGTGACTTAGCAGCAGCAGCAGCAGAAGCAGCAGGGAGGTTTATTCCTAGGTATTTTAATCTTTTAAATGCAATAGTAAACGGGATTGTTTCTTTAAATGCTCTTTCTGATGTTTCATCATTAGTACATAGAAATGTAAGATTTCTGTGTATTAATTTTGCATCCTACAACTTAATTCATCATTGAGCTATAGTAGTTTTCTGGTAGCATCTTTAGGATTTTCTATTCATAATGTCATGTAATCTACAAAGAGTTTTACTTCTTCTTTTCCAATTTGGATTCCTTTTATTTTTCTTCTCTGACTGCCATGGCTAGAACTTCCAAAACTGAATATAAGTGGCAAGAGTGAATATCGTTATCTTGTTCCTGAGCTCAGAGGAAATGTTTTAAGCTCTCAACATTGAATATAAATTTAACTGTTGGTTTGTCATACACGACCTTTATTATGTTGAGGAATGTTGTCTCTGTGCCCACTTTCTGGAGAGTTGTTTTTTTTTTTAAATCATAAATGAGTGTTGGATTCCATCAAAATGTTTTTCTATGTCTATTGAGATGATATATGACTTTTGTTTTTCATATGTGATTTTGATTGATTTTTGGATATTGAAAAATCCTTGCATCCCTGGGATAAATCCCACATGATCATGGTATAAGTTTCTTTTAATGTATTGCAGCCCATTAAAAAATAGGCAGAAAACTAAATAGACGTTTCTCCAGAGGAGACATACAGATGGCCAAGAGGCACATGAAAAAATATGCAACATCACTAATTATTAGAGCAATGAAAATCAAAGCTAAAATGAGATATTACTTGACACCAGTGAGAATGGCCATCATCAAAAAGTCTACAAACAATAAATGTAGAGAAGAATGTAGAGGAAAGGGAACACTCCTACACTGTTGGTGGGAATATAAATTGCTACAGCCACTATGGAAACAGTATGGAGGTTCCTTAAAAACAAACAAACAAACAAACATGCAAACAAAAACTAAAAATGGAACTACCATATGATCCAGCAATTCCACTCCTGGGCATGTATCCAGAGAAAAACATGGTTTGAAAGGATGTACTCTACTGTTCATTGAAGCATTGTTTACAGTAGTCAAAACATGCGAAGAATCTAAAAAAAAAAAAATAATGTCCATTGACAGATGAATGGATAAAGATGATGTGGTACAGATGCACAATAGAATATTACTCAGCTATTAAAAAGAATGAAACAATGCCATTTACAGCAACATGAATGGGCCTAGAGATTATCATAGTAAGAGAAGTAAGTCAGCTAGAGAAAGATAAATATCATGATATTGCCTATATACAGAATATTTAAAATGATACAAATGCACTTATTTACAAAATAAAAACAGACCCACTGACTTGAGGAATGAATTTATGGTTACCAGGGTGGTTTGGGGAGGAATAGATGGGAGTTTGGGATTAATATGTGCACACAGATATGTGATTATGTAAGACTGAATCACTTTGCTGTACTTCTGATATTAAGATAACATTGTTAATCAACTATGCTCCAATATAAAATTGAAATTTAAAAACATTAAAAAAATAAATTCAGGCAAGACTATAGCTCTCTGGATCTCTATATTATTTAACCTTCAATGTTGTTATGATTTTAAACAATGTAATGTTTAAAACAAAATTTAAATTAAGCTCTACATAAATATTTATTATATTCATAAAATATTTTGTCCATGGGACCCATAATAATTCAGGGCTCTAACAAACTCTTCAGGTAGTTTCCAAAAAGATGTCTGGTAAAGTATTTTTCCTTTCTAGTGATTTTCCCCTACCTAAATCAGAACTAGATAAATTGTTGGCTTCATAGTTTACATTTTAAGAAATGAGATTATATTTTATCTTGGAGCAAAATCATAAAACTCTGTCATAATTCTTTAGATTGTGGTATACATGACTCATTTTGTGATTTTATACTCTCTCTCTCTATACACACACACACACACACACACAGACACAAACACATACCTACAAACACACACACATAAATATTACCAGATTGTAATTAACAATTTTACCATTGTATTTCTATTAAAGAAACTAGCTAGAAAATAATTTATATTTACACATAGTAACATGCACATAAACCACTTAGATCTAAAACTTATTGGAAAATTACAAATTATATTTTATATAAGTTTTATATAATATGCATTTATATATAATAGTATATAGTATAGTTCGTATATACTTGAGCACCAGTCACGGTGCAAAATGATTCATATACATTATTTTAATTAGTCTCAAAATATTTGAAAGGTAGTATCATTAGTCTCATAGTTTAGAAGTGTGAAATATCCAACTAAGTGGAAGTGCTCAGGTTCAAATTTGGATCTCTTTAAGTGCATATTTAAAGTGCATTATTCTTTTTTCTCAGTAATAAATTGAATAATGAAAGATGCTAATGGTTTAAGATATTATTATTCCAATAATCTAACTTTAAAAAGAGGGTGCATGACACAGTTATAAAATTATGTATATTGAATTTAACTGAGAGTCCCTGCCAAAATTTCTGGTTATTATCTTTTGAAATGCTCCTGGTTTTCAAGGTGCTGACCTTCTACCTTAAACATTTGTTTTGGCTTGTCAGGTGTATGGAAAATGCATATCAATGTTTTCTACATTGAATGTTATTCTTTCTTTAATAAAATATATGTAGGTCTAGTTCCTTTAAATGAAAAGGAAAAATCTTGTCTATAAATGTATCTCGGCAATGCAAAGGGTATCCTCATTTTCACATGTAATGAAAGAGTGTTAAAAATATATCCCTTCAGATTGCATGATGCTTTGCATTGAAGGAACCAGTAATAATGACATGGACTACTTTCCTATCAGGATTAACTTCTTTGGTTTGAAGTAGAACTGCAATTAAAACATTACTGAGGCGAATTCTCAATGGCACAGCACTAGACACTTCTTACACACTTGAGTGGGTACAAGTGTAGCCATGTGCAGCCATGTGTGGTGAATCTGTCAGAACTAACAGCAGGAACTCTGATAAGAGTCCTCTATCAGTAAGCCGGCTGGATAGCCCAAGGTCTTTGAATTGTTATTATAACCAGCACCCAATAGTGAGGCCAATACTGAGTCTGTTCATATTTTTTCAGTATGTGTTTCTGAACTTTCCATAGGTTTATTCTGTTTTGGACATTGAGATCATGTAGAAGTTCAAGCATAGCCTTTGTCAGACTTAAGTACTTTTTCCTTCCTGTGATGATAGAGAGAGATGTGGTATGAAGGAGGGTATAGGATGCTATTTTCCAAATAGAATAGCATGTTTTATGAGGATAAAAAACAATCAGGAGACTTTACTGTATCCCCATTCATGTTAGATTGTCATAACACACAGGCTAACATTTTAGAAGACTAAACATTTAAGTTATAAATTCCTGATCCTAGGTTTCTTCTTTCTCTTTTCTGACCACTCTGCTGACCTCAACATAAGTTAGTCTTTCCAGCCAGATTGGTCTACTCTCTGTACCTTAACTACATTTTGTTTTGACATGGCCTCTGTTCTGCTTAGACAATCCAGGTCCACTCTCCACACCATACTCCTACCACTGATCTTTCCTGTCCTGTGGCCTCAATCTGATCCATATAAATATACCGTTGAGAACTGATTATTGATAGTTACTTATTCATAACTTTTATCTGTGGCCTAATATCATGTAACATTTTCATCAATTATATGCAAAAGTGATCCATCTCTTTGCATTAGTTCTATGATTTTAAAGAACTCGCATATATTCAAATTAAACTTGCACAGTGCAGAGATTATTTTTAATGGTCACCTATAGTTTGGATCAAAAATAATTATTTAATCCAATTGTAAATAAGCTCATGTTACATCATTTTAAAAATCGATGTGTATCTATGTGTGTGAATTTATTGCAATATCTTTTTTATGTAGTTTTGCCATCAGAGCAATTATGCAAAAGCTTCCTGGGACAAGGAAGGTAAAATAAATGAGCGAAGCCTGCTGCTGCTGCTGCCGCTGCTAAGTCGCTTCAGTTGTGTCTGACTCTGTGCAACCCCATAGACAGCAGCCCACCAGGCTTCCCCGTCCCTGGGATTCTCCAGGCAAGAACACTGGAATGGGTTGTCATTTCCTTCTCCAATGCATGAAAGTAAAAAGTAAAAATGAAGTTGCTCTGTTGTGTCCAACTCTTAGCAACCCCATGTATTGCAGCCCATCAGGCTCCTCCATCCATGGATTTTCCAGGCAAGAGTACTGGAGTGGGGTGCCATTGCCTTCTCCGGAGTAAAGCCTATCAGGTGTTAAAATAGCAGTAGCACAAGCTGGCAACAGCTACAGGCTTTGATGCTGGGAAGTAACAGGGAATGGAAGAGTCCATGGAGAACTGAAGAGTACATGAGAATTAAAAGTGGTTCAGTTCAGTTCAGTTCAGTCGCTCAGTCATGTCCAACTCTTTTCAACCCCATGAATTGCAGCATGCCAGGCCTCCCTGTCCATCACTAACTCCCGGAGTTCACTCAGACTCACGTCCATCGAGTCGGTGATGCCATCCAACCATCTCATCCTCTGTTGTCCCCTTCTCCTGCCCCCAATCCCTCCCAGCATCAGAGTCTTTTCCAATGAGTCAACTCTTAGCATGAGGTGGCCAAAATATTGGAGTTTCAGCTTTAGCATCAGTCCTTCCGAAGAACACCCAGGACTGATCTCCTTTAGAATGGACTGGTTGGATCGCCTTGCAGTCCAAGGGACTCTCAAGAGTCTTCTCCAACACCACAGTTCAAAAGCATCAGTTCTTCAGCACTCAGCTTTCTTCACAGTCCAAATTTCACATCCACACATGACCACTGGAAAAAACCATAGCCTTGATTAGACGGGCCTTTGTTGGCAAAGTAATGTCTCTGCTTTTGAATATGCTATCTAAGTTGGTCATAACTTTCCTTCCAAGGAGTAAGCGTCTTTTAATTTCATGGCTGCAATCACCATCTGCAGTGATTTGAGAGCCCCCAAAAATAAAGTCAGCCACTGTTTCCCCTGTTTCCCCATCTATTTCCCATGAAGTGGTTCAGTGTTACTCAACTCGGAGGGTTTGTAGCCATGTGATGATGCATGCTCAGATCAGCCTTACCTTCCAATGTTATTTATAGAGAATTTTGAAAGATGAATTTACATGTAAAATTTCACAAATTTTTTATATGTTAGCAAATAATTTGGTGTATAGAAAACATTCATTTTTTGGTGAACTCAGGCTAGTTCTCAGCTTATTTGTAAATTCTAAGTATTTAATATATTTGAAGAGAGATTCTAGAATTGAGAGAGTAATAAAAAGGGAACATTTTAAAAGAATCTAGGAAATATTTATTATTATTATTGCCAGCTTAATTCATTAATATAAGACAAAACATAAAACACATGTAATAATATGCTATTTCAAGCATATCTCAACTAGCAAGAAGGAAGGATTATAAAGGATATGAGAGAAATATTTGAGGGAGATGAATACATTTATTATAATTATACATAATTTTATATATTTGGTTGTGGTGATATGTCAAACATTAAATTGTACACTTTAGATATGCAAAATTTATTGTAAGTCATTTATACCTCATTAAAATTATTATAAAATAACAGTGGTATATAAGTCTTTAAATTAATTTGAGATAATATAAATATCACAGCATTTTTTTAATTGTGAGAAAATTTGTATTCATTGATAGGCTCAACTTTTTCTCACAGTTTGATGCATTTTGATAAAATTACACACAGACTTAATCAATACCCTGATCATGACAGAGAACATACCATCAACCAAATAAAGTTTCTTCATGCACTTTCCAGTCGAACCAAACCCACCATAAGCAGTGGTTTGATTTCTGTAACCTCAGATTAGTTTCTTCTGTGATAGTATATTTTATAAATGGGTTCTTTGGTTTGTCTGTATTCTTTTGCATCTGGCTTCTCTCACTTGAAAATATTTTTGATTATCAGGGTTGTTACGCAGGTAAGTAGTTTGTTCATTTTTATGACTGACTAGGGCTTCATCATTTGTTTATGCTTTTCAACTACTGCTGGACATTTAGGCCGCTTCCAGTTTGGGGCTATTATAATAAAGGCACTAGGAGCATTCATGTGTCAAAAAACATCCAACTTATATGATGTCTGAGTATAATGATAAAAGATTTCATAAATATTTCTCATATTGTGTTGCTCTTCCAGTGTAAAATGAGCACAAATGATATTTGAGTAGAAAGTAAGGAAAAGATTTTGGGTAAAACATCTGTAACTGTACTTTTAGATTTACCACTTTTTAGCTGTGTAACATTACACAAGTCAAAGGATCTTTCCTGACTATAAGGTTTTTTGTTTTGTTTTGTTTAGCAGTTGTGTGGTGTTAGTTTATATTGATCGTTTGGTAAAATAAGGCATTGAATTATAGAGTCCCTTAAAAGAGTAGAATGTTAAAATTGTACATGAAATGATGACGACATCATTTGGAAAATTATGTGACCTTCACAATTCACTCCTCTTTTACGGAAGGTTTTAAATTGAGGGCATTGAACTAAGCTCCTAAAGCTCTAGTATTATGTGACTAGACTGACTGGCTTTATGACTTATAGGAATAAATTGGTATTTACATGTTATACCACTTTAGTCTTAATCAGAAAGAAGCTTCACATTTGAAATCAACAACAGATGATTTCAGTTGTTTCACTCTGCAAGTATTATTTGGTTCTCCTCTTTAAAATGTGGTATGGGCAATGCATAGTAGATGGAGTGTCTCCAGTTTTAATCATTTCACTTTTCATTTGAAAAGTAATTCATCATGAGAAGTCAGTGGGGTATAGAGAGCACTAATTGCAGCAAAATATCAAGGACAGTTTTCCTCTGTCTTAATTAAACATTAATGAGTAAAGTTATTTGCAAATGCATGCTGCAGGGATGGACTTGTCTATCTACGTTTGGTAAACACTGACCCTAGGTGTCAAAATAAAGCACCTTAATTGATTTATACAGGAATAGTTTTAAAAGATTGCACCTGGCTTGACATTTCCTTAGGTTTTCATAGAGTAGTTTCTGATAAATTATTTATAAAGAAACTTTTTTTCTGACCTATCCTAATTACAGGAGTGATTTTTTTTTTAAACTAATCAATTTTGTATAAATTTCACTTTTCTTCTTGGTTTTGCTATCAACTTAAGGAATTCCATAGTAAATGATGAGGAATCGAGTTTCTTTATATTTCAAAAGGACTATGAAAGCAAGTTACTTTTTTCTTGATTACTGGAAGTATTTTATAAGATTTTAGATATTTTACTTTTTTGAATTAGTATTTTATATGAATATATTTATTTCATTTATTAATCTACATACTTTATATTAATATAAACTATATTAATATATGGCATGAGTTATAATTCAAAATCCCTAAATAAATTTAAAAGCCTAAGGAATGCATTTAATTTCAACTTACAAATCTTAAATTACTGGTCTAAGTAACATTACATTTGATTCTTTAGAGTGTATATAAGTAAGTTAAAATACTAAGAAAAAGTGTGAAAGAAACTTTCTGGCTCTCATATTAAATTGATCTGTGGATATCACAGGGGAATTTCACAAGATAACCTTTAAATTAGCTGATATATAATTTTTTACTAGATTTCTTCTTACTCTTCTCTGAATGATTCCCCAGATTATGTTTGTTTTGATATGTATGCTGCTGCTGCTAAGTTGCTTCAGTCGTGTCCAACTCTGTGCAACCCCATAGATGGCAGCCCATCAGGCTCCCCCGTCCCTGGGATTCTCCAGGCAAGAACACAGGGGTGGGTTGCCATTTCCTTCTCCATTTTATATGTATAATTAAGTAATAATTTTTAAACCTTAAAAATTATAATTAACAGTTTAAAATAATTAACTATACATTTCATTAAGTCCTTCTAGTTTCTTACATAAGAAGAAAATTTACCAATAATACAGTCTAAATCTTACAACAAAATTTTCCGTAGACCAATGTAGCAATGGAAAAATTTTCATAAAATAACAAAAACATTGTGGAAATCATTTTATAGTATTGTTATGATAGTATATTTTTAGTGGGGGCGGGGGGAAATCCTGCTGTGTCTTAGAATGGCTTATAAACTCCTCAGTTTCCTCCTTTCCGATGGTACTGTTAAATTTCACTCTGGATTCTCATGAAACTCCCAGTTTCCCAAAGCATATGGCTTGATGTAGATAAAACTGGCTTATGGCAAATAGTGTAAACACACTTCACATTTTTCCACCTGTGAATCTACTGAAGTGTTATGGTATACATTTTTAAGGTTTAGTACCAGATTTTCAGTGAGTCTTTATTTTCAGATTCTTTTTGTCCTTCTGGGCAACTTCATTGCCACATTTGAAAATAACAAATTGACCCTTGCCTTCATCTTATGACGCTGAGATTTTAGAATAATTTTATTTTCAATTTGGGATTAAAATAAATGTAAAGGATATTTTATATATGTATTAAAAAGTCTTTAGAGTAAACCAACACAATATTATAAAATAATTATTCCAATTAAAATGTTAAAAAAACCTTTAGGAATTTTTGTTTTTAAAATGTAAGTTAAATACACATATTCTTTTTCACCCAAAAGAAAGGAAAATCAATTAATGAATATCTGAAAGTATGAATCAGGAAACAGGAGCTGTCTTCCAAAAGTAATGATGGTCAGCAATAATGGTGATGTTTTGGTATGTTAAAGGAGATTCTTGTCTTCTGTTATTAAAAAAAAAAAAGCCATACAAACACAAATTCATATCCTGACAGACCCTGCAGTGCAGAACAGATTATTTATTTGTAACATTGGCAGTGGTGTTCTTACGGTAAAGGTAGGAGTTTGACTGGATTTGTGTTTCTGAACACAACCACTGAAACAGGGCATCAATATAAGACATATTGGTAAAAAAAAAAAAAAAAAAAAAGTCTATCAGTGGTAGAAGTCAGTAAAGTAACATTGTGAACAGACAAGTGAGAAAAGATCTTCTACTCATTATTAGTTCTAAGAAAACTTTCTACTTGTCAGAGTATGGCCATAGCTCATTCCTCACATGTAAAAGATGAGATCAGAGAGAAGCAAACATGGACAGAAGACTTAAACAGACATTTCTCCAAAGAAGACACATAGGGCCAACAGGCCCTTGGGAAGATGCTCAATGTTATTAATTATTAGAGAAATACAGATCAAAATTACATTGAGGTATCACCTCACACCAGTCAGAAGGGCCATCATCAAAAAATTTATAAGCAGTAAATGCAGGGAAAAGTGTAGAGGAAGGGAGTCTTTCTTCACTATTAGTGGGGATGTAGATGGATATAGCCACCATGGAGAACTATATGGAGATTTCTTAAAAAACTAAAAATAGAAATACCATACAACTCAGCAATCCCACTGAGAAAACCATAATTTAAAAAGACACACACACACCAGTGTTCATCACAGTATTATTTACAATAGCCAGGACATGGAAACAACTTAAATGTCAATCAACAGATGAAAGGAATGAAGAAATGGTACATATACACAATGGAATATTACTCAGCTATGAAAAGGAATGAAATTGAATAATTTGTGGAGATACAGGTGGGCCTCTGTCTGTCATACAAAGTGAAGTCAGAAAGACAAGTCAGAAAGAGAAAAACAAATATTTTATGTTGATGCATGTATGTGGAATCTAGAAAAATTCCACAAATAGGTATTCAGTTCAGTTCAGTTCAGTCACTCAGTTGTGTCCGACTCTTTGCAACCCCATGAATCACAGCACACCAGGCCTCCCTGTCCATCACCATCTCCCGGAGTTCACTCAATCTCATGTCCATCGAGTTGGTGATGCCATCCAGCCATCTCATCTTCTGTTGTCCCCTTTTCCTCCTGCCCCCAATCCCTCTCAGCATCAGAGTCTTTTCCAATGAGTCAACTCTTCACATGAGGTGGCCAAAGTACTGGAGTTTCAGCTTTAGCATCATTCCTTCCAAAGAAATCCCAGGGTTGATCTCCTTCAGAATGGACTGCTTGGATCTCCTTGCAGTCCAAGGGACTCTCAAGAGTCTTCTCCAACACCACAGTTCAAAAGCATCAATTCTTCAGCGCTCAGCGTTCTTCACAGTCCAACTCTCACATCCATACATAACCACAGGAGAAACCATAGCCTTGACTAGACAGACCTTTGTTGGTAAAGTAATGTCTCTGCTTTTGAATATGCTATCTAGGTTGGACATAACTTTCCTTCCAAGGAGTAAGCGTCTCTTAATTTCATGGCTGCAGTCACCATCTGCAGTGATTTTGAAGCCCCCAAAAATAAAGTCTGACACTGTTTCTACTGTTCCCCATCTATTTGCCATGAAGTGATGGGACTGAATGCCATGATCTTCATTTTCTGAATGTTGAGCTTTAAGCCAACTTTAAACCTATTTGTGGGCTTCCCAGGTGGCCCTAGTGGTAAAGAACCCATCTACCAATTCAGGAGACACAAGAGACCTGGGTTTGATCCCTGGGTCAGGAAGATCCCCTGGAGGTGGGCTTGGCAACCTACTCCAGTATTCTTGCTTACAGAATCTCATGGACAGAGAAGTCGGTGGGCTTACAGTCCATAAGGTTGCAAAGAGTCGGACACTACTGAGGTGACTTAGAGCGCATGCAAAGCAAATCTATTCACAAGATGGGAATAGATACTCAGAGGTAGGGAATGAATATGTGGGACATGGTGGGGAGGGGAGGATGAATTGGAATATTGGGATTGATACATGTTCACTGCCATGTGTTAAGCAAATAGCTAATGGGAACCTCCTGTATCATGCAGGGAACACAGCTTGGTGCCCTGTGGTGACCTAGATGGATGGAAGGGAAAGGGTAGTGAGAGGGAGGATCAAGAGGGAGGGGATATATGTATACACATAGCTGATTCACTTTGTTGTACAACAAAAACTAACACAATATTGTAAAGCAATTGTACCCCAATCAAAAAAAAATAAAAAGCAGCACACATGAATTCTTTATAAATATAGTGCATATGTATTGAGAAAGAGAGAGAAATATAGAAAAAGGAAAAGAAGAAGAAAGGAAGAAAGTAAAATGACATATAAAGAACACTAACCAGAAAAATATTCCTATAAAATGAATAAACATTGTAACCACATTCATTTCAGTGAATTAAGACCACTGGTGTGCTACAGTCCATGGGGTTGCAAAGAGTCGGACATGACTAAGAGACTGAACTAAACTGAACTGAAGGCCACTTCAGTGGCATAATAGCTTTACTGTTTTGATTTCTCATGATGCAATGACCTACCCCATTCCTATGCACATTGGGTCTGTGTCCAGATTTTTTATTCTATTCCATTAGTGAAGTGAAAGTTGCTCAGTTGTGTCCAGCTCTTTGCGACCCCAGGGACTATAGCCCACCAGGCTTCTCTGTCCATAGAATTCTTCAGCAAAAATACTGGAGTGCGTAGCCATTCCCTTTTACAGAGAATCTTCCCTGTAGCGATTGAACCCAGGTCTCCCGCAATGCAGGTAGATTCTTTACCATCTGAGCCACCAGGGAAGCCCTATTCATTAGACTGTTGTCTAATTCAAGTACCAATCTCACAATGATTTAATGATAGAGTAGATATGTTTGAATAGCTGTGTGATTACCCTCACCTCGACAGTCTTCCCTCATAGCTCAGTTGGTAAAAAAAAAAATCCACCTGCAATGCAAGAGACCCTGCTTCGATTCCTGGGTAGGGAAGATCCCCTGGAGAAGGGATAGGCTACTCACTCCAGTATTCTTGTGCTTCCCTTGTGGCTCAGCTGGTAAAGAATCCACCTGCAAGTCGGGAAACCTGGGTTTGATTCCTGGGCTGGGAAGACCCCTTGGGAAAGGGAAATGCTATCCACTCCTGTATTCTTGCCTGGAGAATTCCATGGACTGTATAGTCTATGGGGTCACATGTATAGTCCATGGGGTCGCAAAGAGTTGGACACGACTGAGTGACTTTCACTTCATCCCCTACCACACACACACACACACACACACATGAACACACACCACTCTTCTTTATAAGAGCTTAGCTAACTATCCTTGCTAGTTTATTCTTTCATTTGAGATTTTTTAATCAATATTTTAAGCTCCAAAAAGAAAACAAATGGCATTATTGGAATCATATTGAAGTTATACGTTAACTTAGGGAGGAATGACATTTGTTCACATCTACCTTTTTTGACTTTCAGGAGTGTATTGGGAAATTCTTGATAGGGTTTATGTCTGTGCATTATTTTTCTATTGAAATGTACTTTCTAAAATTGTTTTATTACTAACATTTGTTTGAAGATAATTCATTTCTTTCCTTTTTGTATCTTGCTATTTTACAAAATTAAAAGAGAATTGTTACTTGTGGGGTTTCCACGTGTACAGTCAGTTCATCTGCCAATATAACTGTGCCTCAGTATTCAAGGGAGAGTCGTTCAAGAACAACTCCTCCTCCCTTTGGCCACCATTCCAAATTTCACAGAAGTTCAAGTCCCCTTATATATGAAAGTGAAAGAAAGTGAAAGTGAAGTCGCTCAGTCGTGTCCGACTCTTTGTGACCCCATGGACTGTAGCCTACCAGGCTCCTCTGTCCATGGGATTTTCCAGGCAATAGTACTGGAGTGGATTGCCATTTTCTGCTCCAGGGGATCTTCCTGACCCAGGGATTGAACCTGGGTCTCCTGCATTGTAGACAGACGCTTTACTGTCTGAGCCACCAGTCCCCTTATATACAGTGGCATAGTATTTGCATATACCCTGCACACATCATCCTGTATACTTTAAATCATTTCTAGATTGCTTTTGATGCCTAAAACAATGTAAATGCTAAGTAAATAGTTGCCAGCCTGAGGCAAATCAGGTTGTGCTCTGTAGAAATTCATGGAATTGATTTTTCAAGTCATTTTGATCTACAGTTGGTGGAATTTGCAGATGTGAACCTACAGATATGGAAGGCTGACTGTACTTTGTCTAATCCTTCCAAAACAGTGTTAAATAGTAGTGAGTACCACATCTTGTACATGACTTTAATGGAATGCTTTAAATACCTTTCCAGTAAGTAAATACTAGCTTTGGAGCTGAGATATAAACATTTTATTATGTTAATGAAGTATTAATTATTTTTTGCTTTATTTAATGTTTTAATCCTGAGAGTATCTTGTTAAGTGCTTTCCTTTGTATATTATGTATAAAATCATATGCTTTCCTTCTTTTTTTAAATTTACTAAATTAAATCAACATATTTCCTAATGTTAAATTACCTCTGCATTCCTGCTCAGCACTTAAGTAGATTGCAATGATTATTTAGTTAACATTTAGTTGGATCTTATTTCTTGATATTTAATGTGTTTTTTGCTTCAGTATTAATTCTGGAGATCTGTTTGTAGTGCTTCCTTATTGCATTATTTTTGAATGCTTTGAAATCATATTCTTTTGACATAATATGAAAATGGAATGTTTATTTGTTTGTCATTACTTTGGAATTAGGTCAGTAACCATATGTTATCTGATATTTATATATATTTTTAGAATAAAAATATAAAAGCATCTGGGTCTTGTTCTTTTAATGTGAGTGAGTTACTTGGAAATTTTTTGCTTTTCTTCCATAAAAACTGGGCAATTTAGAATTTTTCTATTAAATGTAGTCAGTTTTTATTGAGTCCTATTTTCAGAAACATCAACTTTGTTGTGCTTTCAACTATATCTCCATGTAGTTTCTTCTAGTAATTTATTTTTTTTAAAGATTTTCTAGGTTTCAACAATTTTTTCTCCTTCTAATTCTTTATCTGTTTTTAATTTCAATAAAAATGAGGTTGGCTAGTAGTTTGACTTTTTTGGTGATTCATGAAAAAATGATAAAGCAAACATACATAGTTTGGAAACAATCCATTATGAGGAGAAAATTTTAAATTATGTGTTAATTCAACTTCCTATATGTTAATCTGAAAATCTGGAACAATTGTTAATTTATATAAGAAATAAATTGAAGAAACTTATCCTAAAACTGAGAGAAAATCTAAACAGACCAGTTGCCATTCAAACAAAAAAAAAGTAGTTTTCAAAAAACCTGAACAAGCACTTATTCTCAATAAAACTGTAAAGTTCAGTTGATTTGGTAAGTTAATTCTATAAAGCATTAAAAGTTAGAAACACATGGAATAAAAAAAAAAGCTTCTAAATGATCGTTAATGAAACAAGTATGCCATTAATACTGACACAAACAGAGATAAAAGGCAACAAATAGGGACAGCTCTCATTTCTAGAAACACCTGCAACATGTTTAGAAAAGCTGTAACTGAAATGTCACTGAAAGAATAATAAACTATGAGCAACTATACTGCAAGCAGGAATGCTAATTTTGGGAAATATGTTCAGTTCAGTTCAGTCCCTCAGTCATGTCTGACTCTCTGCGACCCCATGAATCGCAGCACGCCAGGCCTCCCTGTCCATCACCAGCTCCCGGAGTTCAGACTCACGTCCATCGAGTCAGTGATGCCATCCAGCCATCTCATCCTCTGTCGTCCCCTTCTCCTCCTGCCCCCAACCCCTCCCAGCATCAGAGTCTTTTCCAAGGAGTCAACTCTTTGCATGAGGTGCCCAAAGTACTGGAGTTTCAGCTTTAGCATTATTCCTTCCAAAGAAATCCCAGGGCTGATCTCCTTCAGAATGGACTGGTTGGATCTCCTTGCAGTCCAAAGGACTCTGTTAGATCCATAGGGGAAAAGTATTTTTTCCATACATGCTATAGGTGTGTTTAGTAAAATTCAGAAATTGTTTGGTTTAAAATTAAAAAAAAAAAAAAACTGGGAAGTTAAGAGGAGACAGATGACTAATAAAATATACCTTTTTCAAAAAAAAACAAACAATTCTCTGAGTATTAATGGAGAAATATTAAAAGCAAGTAAGCTACAAAATTCCAAAACGGGGTTGTCTGGTTTTGGAATTATTATTACACTTTGAAAATATGAACCAATTCATTCGACAAGACAAAGAAATGAATTATAAAATTAGATAGAAAAATGTAAATTGTTCAATCTTTGCAGATTATATGACTACATACTTTGAAGACTCCACTTAATTAAATAAAAACTCTAACAATTTTAGACATGAAAGACTTCAGTAGTTGACTGAGTAGTCTAATTTACAATTTTAAAAATAAAACTTGGCATTATAAAATGTTTAATATTATAGTTTTATAATATATTTTAGTACTTGGAGAAAAATTACATAATCATTACCCTTATTTTATGCATATATTATGCCAATTCTCATATCTTTACATTTTAGAGTAGATATAGAATTGTTTTGTGATGGAGATTTTGACTGGGATATTATTAAATTTTAATGACAGATGGAATTAAGAAATTCAACCTCCTTACATGATTGAATCTCTTATAATAGTCTCTTATTTTATTCAAGTGTTCTTTTATGTTCCTTAGTGAAGAATTCTAGTTTTCTTCTTATAAATATTGCTCATTTCTAGTTTATTGATAAGCATCCAGTATAACCCTTAAAAAACACCAGTAGACATTCAGAAAAATTTTGATGTTTGCTAACTTTATTTAAATGATCATCTTCCTAGAAATCTTTTGAATTATATTGCTGGGTTTTTAAGTAAATTATATCTTCAAGTAGAAAAATAAATACACAGATGCGTGTGTATGTATATGCATGTGTGTACATGAGCATACACAGTTGTATTCAGTAGCACTTCCATGGTGGTTTATGGTAATAGTGATGATGGTGGACTTTTTTGTTTTATTTTTACTTTGTCAGGGATTTTCTAAGGTTTTATTACCAAGCACAAGTCTGGCTAGTTTTAAATGTATGTTTATATGTTTCTATTATATACACATAAACTCATCAATAAGATGATGATTGAGCAAAGACTTGAAGTATGGTGTGGAGTTTCCAGGCACATTCCAGGAAGAGGAACAATTATCAAAAGGATGCGAGTGAGTAGGTAGAAGACATAAAGAGACATTTCTCCAAAGAAAACATATATATGGCTAAAAAACAAAGGAAAAGATGCTGAGCATTGCTCATTATTAGAATACTCAAATCAAAACTACATTGAGGTATCATCTCACACCAGTCAGAAATGGCCATCACCAAAATGTCCACAGAGGATAAATGCTGGAGATGGTGTGGAGTGGGAATGCAAATTGATACAGACACTCTGGAGATTCCTTAAAAAATAGGAACAAAGCTACAATATGACCCAAGAATACCACTACTGGGCATATATCCTAAGGACAGCATAATTGAAAAACACACATGTACCATAATGTTCATTGTAACACTATTTATAATAGCTAGGACATGGAAGCAACCTAGATGTCCATCAACAGAGGAAGGGGTAAAGAAGTTGTGATACATATATGAAATGCAATATTACTTAGATATAAAAAGGAATACATTTGAGTTGGTGCTAATGAGGTGGATGAACCTAGAGCCCATTATAGAAAGTGCACTAAGTCAGAAAGTGAAAAAATAAATATCATATATTAATACTTATATAGTGAACACCCTCTTTCAACAACACAAGAGAAGATGCTACATGTGACATCACCAGATGATCAAAACTGAAATCAGATTGATTATATTCTTTGCAGCCAAAGAAGGAGAGGCTCTATACAGTCAGCAAAAACAGAGCTGACTGTGGCTCAGATCATGAACTCCTTATTGCCAAATTCAGACTTAACTTGAAGAAATTAGGGAAAACCATCAGATTATTCAGGTATGACCTACCTTACGATTATATATAAGTGACAAATAGATTCAAGCGATTAGATTTGATAGACAGAGTGCCTGAAGAACTGTGGACAGACGTTCATGACATTATACAGGAGGACGTGATCAAGACTATCCCCAAGAAAAAGAAATGCAAAAAGACAAAATGGTTGTCTGAGAAGGCCTTACAAATAGCTGAGAAAGAAGAGAAGTGAAAGGCAAAGGAGAAAAGGAAAGATATACCCATTTGAATGGAGAGTTCCAAAGAATAGCAAGGAGAGATAAGAAAGACTTCCTCAGTGATCAATGCAAAAACATCAGGAAAACAACAGAATGGGAAAGACTAGAGCTCTCTTAAAGAAAATTAGAGATACCAAGGGAACATTTCATGCAAAGATGGGTTCAATAAAGGACAGAAATGGTATGGACCTAACAGAAGCAGAAGATATTAAGAAGAGGTGGCAAGAATACACAGAACTATACAAAAAAGAGCTTCATGACCCAGATAACCACGATGGTGTGATCACTCACCTAGAGCCAGACATCCTGGAATACAAAGTCAAGTGAGCCTTAGGAAGCATAACTATGAATAAAGATAGTAGAGGTGATGGAATTCCAATTGAGCTATTTCAAAACCTAGAGATAATGCTGTTAAGTGCTGCACTTAATATGCCAGCAAATTTGGAAAACTCTGCAGTGGCAACAGGACTGGAAGAGGTCAGTTTTCACTCTAATCCCAAAGAAAGTTCAAACTACTGCACAATTGCACTCATCTCACATGCTAGCAAAGTAATGCTCAAAATTCTCCAAGCCAGGCTTCAACAGTACGTGAACCACGCACTTCCAGATGTTCAAGCTGGATTTAGAGAAAGCAGGGGAACCAGAGATCAAATTGTCAACATCCGATGGATCATAGAAAAAGCAAGAATTCCAGAAAAACGTCTTTCTGCCTTATTGATTTACCAGAGCTTTGACTGTGTAGATCACAACACACTGTGGAAAATCCTTCAAGAGATGGGAATACCAGACCACCTCTCCTGCCTCCTGAGAAATCTGTATGCAGGTCAAGAAGCAACAGTTAGAACCAGACATGGAATAACAGACTGCTTCCAAATTGGGAAAGGATTATGTCAAGGCATATATTGTCACCCTGCTTATTTAACTTATATGCAGAGTACATCATGCAAAATGCCAGGCTGGATGAAGCACAAGCTGGAATGAAGATTGCTGGGAGAAATATCAATAGCCTCAGATATGACTATAATACCACCCTTATGGCAGAAAGTGAAGAGGAACTAAAGACCTTCTTAATGAAAGTGAAAGAGAAGAGAGAAAACTCTGGCTTGAAACTTAACATTCAAAAAATGAAAATCATAGCATCTGGTCCCATCATTTCATGGCAAATAGATAGGGGAACAATGGAAACCATGACAGACTTTATTTTCTTGGCCTCCAAAATCACTGCATATGGTGACTGCAGCCATGAAATTAAAAGACACTTGCTCCTTGGAAGAAAGGCTATGCCCAACCTAAACAGCATATTAAAAAGCAGAGACATTACTTTGCCAACAAAGATCCATCTAGTCAAAGCTATGCTTTTTCCAGTAGTCATGTATGGATGTGAGAGTTGGACTGTAAAGAGAGCTGAGGGCCAAAGAATTGATGCTTTTGAACTGTGGTTTTAGAGAAGACTCTTGAGAGTCCCTTGGGCTGCTCAGAGATCCAACCAGTCAATCCTAAAGGAAATCATTCCTGTATATTGATTGGAAGGACTGATGCTGAAGCTGAAACTCCAATACTTTGACCACCTGATGCAAAGAACTGACTCATTGGTAAGGACCCTGAAGGCAGAAGGAAAAGGGGATGACAGAGGATGAGATGGTTCGATGACATCACTGACTCAATGGACATGAGTTTGAGCAAGCTCTGGGAGTTGGGGAAAGACAGAGAAGCATGCTGTGCTGAAGTCCATGGGTTTGCAAAGAGTTGGACACGACTGAGAGACTGAACTGAATGCATATACATGGAATCTGGAAAGATTGTACTGATGAACCTGCCAGCAACAGACATGCAGGCATAGAGAACAGACTTTCGGACACAGTAGGGGAGAGAGAAGGTGGGATGATTTGAGAGAATAGCATTGAAACATATTCATTGCCATATGTAAAGTAGACAGCCAGTAGGAATTTGGTGTACGACACACTGAACCCAAAGCCAGAGGTCTGTGACAACCTAGAGGGCTGGGACAGGAAGGAAAGTGGGAAAATGGTTTAAGAGGAGGAGGGCGCATATATATAACTATGGGTGATTCATGTTGACATATGGCAGAGACCATTATAACTTTGTTAAGTAATTATCCTCTAATTAAAAACAAAAGACTAAAAATAAAAAAAGAAAAGGACCCAGTCTTTCTGGGGCTGAAGGAACAGTAAGAGGATGGTAGGTGAGAAGAAAAAGGAGGTGGTAGATACAGGTAGGGTAGATCTAATCACATAGGGCTGAGGAGGATTGTGAGGACTTTGGCTTTGACTAATACAAAGGGGAGGATTTTCAACAGTCATGACATAATAAACTTTATATTTTTAAAAGAATCATTCTGGTAGTATCATCTCTAACTGCATATTCTCTAAAACTTTGCATTATGCTGCTTCCCATTCTTCTCAACCTCACAATTCACAGTTTCAAATAATAATACATAGTGAATGATAGCAAATCAGGGGAAAATGACATTTAAACAATGTGTACTTGGCTTCTAATATTATTGCCTAAATAAAAATGATTAGAGATTATGGAATTCTCTTCTAATTGTTTATTTGCATACAACTCCAATGATTACTGGATCTTTGATTGGGATTAAATTGAGTTATTTATATACTTTTCCTTATTTGCCAACCCAGGGGCAAGAGCATAGATTTTGAGTAGATTATCAGAAGTCTAAAGCCTTTATATGATATGTTGAAGCTGAGTCATAAGCTCTGAGTTATGAGGTGTAATCATTAATTTTCTCATTTTCTTCACATTTCCATGTTTTTAAATGTTAATCAATTCCTACTATTTTGGAGGTCAGAAATTTAAATGTTAGAAATAATACCCATAAGGAGATACATTTGTTGATATTTGTTATTAGAAATTAAAGGACAGTGAAAAACATCTAACATAGAACTAAATTAAATTTACTTGTTATCCTCCAATAAGTATACATTTTATGACCACCATCATTATAAATATCACTTAGTAAAGTAGAATATTTTTAGTTATATCTTATTGCTTATTATAGAGTTTTCAGCATTTGACAAGATTTATTCATCATTACCCAATGTATAATACTTTGATACAGTTTTCAGCTCTGTTTTCAGCTTCTAGTTTCTTCATGTATTTAATTATCCATCATTCAGTGATTATTTATTGATTGCCTACTATATGCCACATGCTGTTAGATGCTTCAGTTGTAGAAGGGTATAAAGATCTCTTTTCTAGCCATTGTTGTTATTGTTGTTTAATTGCTAAGGCCTGTCTGACTCTTGTGACCCAATAGACTGTAGCCCACCAGGCTCCTCTGCCCATGGGATTTTTCAGGCAAGAATACTGGAGTGGGTTGCCATTTCCTACTTCAGAGAATCTTCCCAACCCAAGGATCAAATCTGTGGCTTCTGCATTAGCAAGTGGGTTCTTAACCACTGAGACACCACGGAAGGTGCTTTCATGTTTTTGGAGGAAGAGAAGCGAAAAGCAAACCTAATAAATTATGTGGCCCTTACCAGGTGATGAGGGTATGAAAAGCTAGAGCAGAGAAAGGGAGACCAAGTGTGAGGAGATGAAGCCCAAGGAGTTGTGGCAGTTTTACTTCAGTCTATCAACATTGGCCTAATAGAGAAAATGAGATTCAACAAAACTGTGAAGGAGGTAAGGAGCATGGCTAGACAGAATGGGGGATAACTAGAGAGGAGTAGAAGAAGAGAGAAAGTAACAAGAGGTCAGATCTCATAGAAATTTGAGATTTTATGGATTCTATTTCTTATGATGAGATGCCTAGGGGCCCATTTTGGGCTTTGAGGAGTGAATTCATCTGAGTTTGTCTTTAATGGAATCATCCAGGCTATTCTGTTGAGGATAGATTGAAGAGGGCAAAGGTAGGAACAAGGAGCTCAGTTAAGAAGCAAATGCCAGAAAAGCAAACAACCTAATCAAAAAGTGGGAAAAAGGCCTAAACAGACATTTCTCCAAGACATACAGATGGCTAACAAACACATGAAAAGATGCTCAACATCACTCATTATTAGAGAAATGCAAATCAAAACCACAATGAGATGTCACCTCACACTGGTCAGAATGGCCCTCATCAAAAAGTCTGCAAACAAATGCTGGAGGGGGTGGGGAGAAAAGGGAACGTGATTGCACTGTTGGTAGGAATGTAGATTGATACAGCCACTATGGAGGACAGTATGGAGATTCCTTAAAAAACTAGGAATAAAACCACCATATGGCCCAGCAATCCCACTCCTAGGCATATACCCTGAGGAAAACAAAACTGAAAAAGACACATGTATCCCATTGTTCATTGCAGCACTAATCACCATAGCTAGAACATGGAAGCAGCCTAGATGTCCATCGGCAGATGAATGGATAAAGAAGTTGTGGTACACATGCACAATGGAATATCACTCAGCCATAAAAAGGAACACATTTGACTCAGTTCTGATGAGGTGGATGAACCTAGAACCTTTATACAGAGTGAAGCGAGTCAGAAAGAGAAAGAAGAATATCGTACTTTAACACACATGCACGGAATCTAGAAAAATGGTACTGAGGAATTTATTTACAGGGCAGCAATGGAGAAACAGACATAGAGAATAGACTTATGGACCTGGGGAGAGTGGAGGAGAGGGTGAGATGTGCGAAAGAGTAACATGGAAACTTATATTACCATATGTAAATTAGATAGCCAATGGGAATTTGCTGATGGCTCAGAAAAGTCAAACAGGGGCTCTGTATCAACCTAGAGGGTTGGGATGCAGAGGGAGATGGGAGGGAGGTTCAAAAGGGAGGGGATATATGTATACCTATGGATGATTAATGTTGAGGTTTGACAAAAAATAATAAAATTCTGTAAAGCAATTAGCCTTCAATAAAAAATTAAATTAAAAAAGCAATTACTGTAATCCAGGAGTGAGATGATGGTGGCTCAGAACAGGGTGGGAACAGGGGCTATAGTAAGACTGGTTCAGATTCTATATGCATTTAAAATTTAGAACCTAGGTGTCATAAATTAAAAATTTATATAAAATGGGAAGAAATGTTAAAATAGTTTCATTCGTTCATTCAGTTATTAACTTATTGGCTTTGAGAAACTGGAAGACTGGGGAAACAATCAGTGAGGTGTATAAGGCAATATTCAAGTAGAAGACTTGGAGGAGAGATGAGTTTAGCTTGAGATAAAGAGTTAGGACACTGCACCCTGAATATTCATTAGAAGGACTGATACTGAAACTGAAACTCCAATAGTTTGGCCACCAGATGTGAAGAACTGACTCATTGGACAAGACTCTGATGCTGGAAAAAATTGAGGGCAAGAGGAGAAGGGGGCAACAGAGGATGAGATGATTGGATGGCATCACTGACAGAATGGAGATGAGTTTGAGAAAATGCAGGGAGATGATGAGAGAAGCCTGGTGTGCTGCACTTCATAGGGTCACAAAGAGTCAGACACGACTTAGTGACTGAACAGCAACATGTATGTATAGAATTTTATATTCAAGAGGACGCTATGCTTGTTTTAATGTTCTATTATCAGTGTCGTAAAAATCCTAACATTGTTTTAACAGGGGGCTTCACATTTTATTTTTCAATGGACCTCACATATTATGTTGTTGGTTCTGATTGCATGCCATGTATGTAGTATATATACATAAGTAAGAGCCCTATCTTATGAGCTGTATCAAGAAGAAACAGTTATAACCAGACATGGAATAACAGATTGCTTCAAAATTGGGAAAGGAATATGTCAAGGCTTTATATGGTCATCCTGCTTATTTAACTTATGTGCAGAGTATATCATGTGGAATGCCAGGCTGGAGGAAGCAAAAGCTAGAATCAAGAATGGTGGGAGAAATATCAATAAACCTCAGATATGCAGATGATACCACCCTTATGGAAGAATATGAAGAGGAACTAAAGAGCTCTTGATGAAGGTGAAAGAGGAGAATGAAAAAGCTGGCTTAAAACTCAACATTCAAAAAATGAAGATCATGGCATCTGGTCCCATTACTTCATAGCAAATATATAGGGAAATGGAAATGGTGACAGACTTTATTTTCTTGGGCTCCAGTATCACTGTGGATGGTGATGGCAGCCATGAAATTAAAAGACACTTGCTCTTTGGAAGAAAAGCTATGACCAACCTAGAAAGAGTATTAAAAAGCAGAGATATTACTTTACAGACAAAGGTCTGTATAGTCAGGTTTTTTTTTTTTTTTCCCAGTAGTCATGTATGGACAGGAAAGTTGAACCATAAAGAAGGCTGAGCACCAAAAAATTGATGCTTTTGAACTGTGGTGCTGGAGAAGACTCTTGTGAGGCCTTTGGCCAGCAAGGAGATCAAGCCAGCCAGTCCTAAAGAAAATCAGCACTGACTATTCATTGGAAGGTCTGATGGTGAACCTGAAGCTCCAATACTTTGGCCACCTGATATGAAGAGCCAACATCGGAAAAGACTCTTGATGCTGGGAAAATTTGAAGGCAGAAGGAGAAGGGGATGACAGATGAGATGGTTGGATGGCATCACCAACTTGATGGACATGAGTTTGAACAAGCTCTGGGAGATAGTGAAGAACAGGGAAGCCTGGCATGCTGCAATCCATGTGGTTGCAAAGAGTTGGACACAACTGAGCAACAACAAAGAACTCTAGCAACTAATTAGTTGCTAGATAATTAGTTTTGTTTAAGAGAAAAGAAAGCTATTTTAATATAATCTTACATACGCCTAGAAAAACAAAGGTATGTTCATGCTACAGATCTTTTTTCCCCTGCTTCTTGTAATATAAACATACTTATTTAATGTCTTTGCCTTTTATTCACTTCATAGTAGTTTCTTCTTTTCCATTATCTCTGTGACTTAAAAACCATGAGTGCAAAAGTCTGTCATCTTTATTTATTATTACATTTTCTTTATTCATCCCTACACTTATAATTTCAGACTCTAGTACAACTTCTGGCACATCAATAATGCTCAGGTATCATGTGCTACGAGATTTTTCAAGTGCTGTGGTTACCACCAAAATATGATGGCTTTTTTCTCATAGCACAATCTCTATAACCTTTGAGCTTTTGATAGATTTCCTTCTTCATTCATCCTACATTTATTTCCCTTTGGATTATTTTGAATTATCCTATGCTTGTTCTTTTCTTTCCCAAAGTTCCTTTGATATCCTTTGCTTCCTCTTTCTCTTTGTTCTAAATAGATACATTACTTAGATAAAAACACTTTAGATTAATAATTAGTCCTCATCTTTCTTCTTTGTTTATTATTTGCTGCTCCATTTAATTTAATCTATAACTATTACCTCCCAATTATAGTTACACTTCTCTTTTCAGATTCAGAATTAAATGTTATCCTGTCAGTAGGCCATCTTGGTCTCTATCCTATTTATTTATCTAACACTGGATATGATCCAGCTGTCTACTATTTCTAACTGCCTTATTTCTGTTCATTACCATGCTGTCAGCAATCTACTCTCAGAAACTTCTTTTATCCTTACCTGTCATTAATGGACTGTTCTTGTTCTTTCCATATATAGTCATACTTGTATACCTTCCTCTTTTCTATTAATATATCCATTGCTATCAACCTTTTTTAAAATTTCAGCTCCTCTATTTAGATTGCCAAACTGTCCTCAATCCAATTCATTTCACACAAAGTCAAAGCCATATATCCAAAGCACAATTTCCATTGCTTTACTTAATCTTAGAGACGGTGAAATCTCCAGTTAGTCCTCATCGTCTCTGGCCTCCAGAATATGTTAGGAGACTCCCATACTACAACTGTTGTGAAGTATATCATCTATGATTACTTATCAATTGTAATTTAAACCTTAAGTTTGTGAATGATTTGCTTTTAAAAAAATTCAGTGTGAACTCATGCATGTAACACATTCATTCCCATGCTTTCCAAAATGTTTTTCTTGAGAAGAGGAAGTAAAAAGAACAGATAATAATGAAAACACAAATAAAATATAAGAATTGCACATAACCAGCAGATTAAGTTGTTTATTTCACAGCTCCATGTGCCAAACTGTTCTCGACATACTGTGAATAGTTATGATACGTAAGAGTTATTTTAATTTGTAGCGCTATTTGTTTTAAATCCTAGATTTTTTAACTTAATTTTTTTAGTTTTTTTAAATTTCAAAATGCATGGACCATTCTGTGCGTACAAGAAGCATCTCTCTTGTGTCTCTCCAACACACATCTCTCCAACACACAAACACACACATGCTTACACAAGCAAGCACATACACACACAAATACATACACACAGAACCACTCCACCAATCCCCAGCACTCTTTATTTTCCTAATATTCCTGCTCTTTCCCACTTACTTTCTGTATATCTTCACATGCCAAATGCTTATCTACATTTGAATGTTCACTTCAAAAAGTTCCCTTCCATGTGCTTCACAAACTCTCTCCTTTTTTGAACCCCAACACTCGTACTCTCCAAAGACACATTACCTGATCTGTCTTACAATCATCTGCATGCTTGTATTAAGTTCCTACAAAACTGTGCTTCATATGTATCCACCCTACACTCATTAACAGTATCTTGAAATGTAGCAACAAAAGACAAATACTACAGAGGCAATGTAGATATCCACTGACAGATGAAAGGATGAAGACATGGCACACACAATTGAAAGGAACGAATTTGAGTCCGTTCTAGTGAGGTGGGTGAACCTAGAATCTGTTTTACAGAATGAATGAAATCAAAAAGAGAAAAACAAATATTGTATAATCACACATATAAATGGAATCTAGGAAAATAGGATTGATGAAGCTATTTGCAGGGAAGTAATGGAGATGCAGACATAGAGAACGGATTCATGGACATAGTGCATTAAGGAGAGAGTGGGGCAAATGGAGAAAGTAGCATAGACATATATACACTATCGTGTGTAAAATAGATAGCTGTTGAGAAGTTGCTGTCTAACACAGGGGGCCCAGTCAGGAGCTCTGTGATGAGCTAGAGTGGTGGGATGTAGAGGAAGAGAGGAAGGCTCAAAAGGGAGGTGATACATGTATAATTATGGCTGATTTGCATAGTTGTATAGCAGAAACTACCACAACACTGTAGAGCAATTTTCCTCCAATGAAAAAGTAAAAAACATATATAAAAAAGAAAAAATAAAGTAAAATACTTATTGATTGTTTCCCAAATGCAAGAAAAAATGCCACTCTTTTCTAACATTATGGTGACATTTCTTAGTATTCTTGCACTATAGTTTTCAAAAGAATCACATAAGTATATTATTATATGAAGTTTGACATTAGGTTCTCTACTTTGATGCATTAGGACCATAATTATGATAATTATTCACATGGTAATTGTTAAAACACAAAGCCTTTTGTTTCTAATAGTATAAATCCTTATCAAAATGAAATGGACATATAGCCTACATAACGATCATGTGCTTCTACATGTCCAGCAAAATAGATTTGAACCAGGTTATAATGTTGTTTAGTCTGTGGAACTACATTTTAAATAAAAGAAATTTATAAAAAACATCTTGTTGATTATTTAATACTCTTTCCATTAAAAAAAAAAATTCCCAAACAGTGATATTTTAAGTTCTAGAATAGTAAATAATACAAAATAAGAATTTACTCTTGGGATGAGGTGGAATTTATATTGGTTATAAGTCTATGTTTTTAAATTCCCCTGTTGATATGTTTTTGACAAAATGAGGACAACCTTCAAACAAAGCATAGTCAAAAAGAGACAGTTAAATAAGCATATGTTATTGTAGTAGCAGGAAAAATATAGTTTGGGGAATTATATTTGAGTATTACAAATGTAAAGGCAGCATAAAAAAGAAGTATAATGTGGGTGTTGAGGATGAATATAATATTTATCATCCTTACCATTTTCATTCGTTTAAATAGAGTATATACACATCAGTTCACAGACAAATAGGAAGTAAATGATGCAGAGATATACAAACACTACCATGGGGATATTTTAGTTTGAACCAGTATAAAGTTTCATAGATTAGAGTTCCAGTGACATGATGATTCAAGTAGATTACCTTGTATTACAAATATAGTTTTAGAGATATTCAATTCTCCCAATTCTTGCCTGAATGTTATGAAAGATGATAGAATATGTGACATGATAACTCTTACTTCAGTTTGAATTTAATTGTCCTGCATATACATCCCTCAAGGCAAGATAGTAAATTTTGCATTAAATGTTCTAATTTCTGATATATTTATTGTAAAGTTTTAAATAAATAATTTTTTATAATTATAGAATTGAAACAGAAACATGTATATTATTTTGTAAAATGTTAGGATATTACTTCTGTTCTCTGCAGCATTTTTGACACAGAATATATTTATTTTATTTCTTAAAAACACTCTATACATTTTACTATGAAGTTCATTCTCTGGCAGTCTGTTTTTATCACGGAATACATTTTGAATGGGGAGACATTTTAAGTCAGACATACAGTGCATATTAAACTAAGGCAGAAACTTTGAAGATTATACAAGAAATATATGAGAGGTCAAATATGGAATTTCTTGCTTACTAAGAAGGAGATAAATCAAATTCAACTGTATGAAATAGTTTCAGATTGAGAGAATTGTCAATTTTGAAGTTTGAAAATTTTCAATATTAGTTTTTGCACTTAGAAAAAGTATATTCCATTTATTAACAAATTTAAAATCCAATAGGACAATGATTGTTTCATTAAGATTAAAGGAATTCAAGATGTCTGTTGAAATGTTTAAAAATAAAATGCTTTTGAATTTATATAAACACATTATTTACTTCCTGTTTTAACTAACACACTAAAATGATCATGAGAATTTATGTAACTAAAAGTAAAGTTTAAAGGTACAGAACAATTATAAAATATACCAGCAGTTTGCTATCAGTAGAGCACCAAGGCAACTGTAAGCAGTGGAAACAGTCTACCTCAGTAGGAATATTATTTAGAGTTTCTAGCACATGATGATAATAAACATCCAACCTGTTTTTAGTTAGTAATATTATCCTTTTAAATTCCCTATAAACAATGTTTTTTATTGCTTGACCCAGAGTGGATGGCTCCTACTACCCTGCCCTCAACAGCATTATGCTACCTCTGCATTTGACACAGCAAAATGGAATACTGTCAACCATCTTTTTGAAATGAATAGTATATGTAACCTTTTCTATAGTGAATTTATGATAATGATAATTATACTAGTTGTTTTTCTTTGAATTCTTTATCATAAATGACCTGATTTAATTGTCACAGCTTCCTCATAAGGTATACATTGTGATTTCCACTTAAATGAGATTAATGAAGGTTCGGTAACTTTTCCATAACTATTCAGATAGTACATGACAAATCTGAGATTCAACTCAAAAGTCTGTGCTCTTTCTCTGTCTAGTACACTCACTAGGTATGATCATCTCTGGGTCCATCCACGTTGCTGTAAATGGCATTATTTCATTCTTTTCTGTGGTTGAGTAATATTTCATTACTATTATATGATATATGTATACATATCATATCCATTCATCTGTGGATGAATATTTAGGTTGTTTCCATGCCTTGGCTATCATAAATAGTTCTGCAATATCATTATATATGTGAAGTCTAAAAAAATACTGATATAAATGAATTTATATATAAAACAGAAATAGGCTCACAGACATAGAAAACAAAATTATGGTTTCCAAAGGGGAAAGCAGGGGGATAAATTAGGAGATTGGGATTAATATATACACACAACTATATATAAAACCGATAACCAACAAAGACCTACTTATAGCACAGGGAAATATAGTCAATATTTTGAAATAATCTTGAAGGGAAAATAATCTGAAAAAAAGATACTTGTGTATGTGTATATGTACATGTATAACTGAATCACTTTGCTATACACCTGAAGTAACACAACATTGTAAAGCAACTATACATTAATTTAATAATTAAAAATACCATCACATAATTCTTTAAAAATTAAAAAAATATAGAAAATGTTAAAAGACTGCATCTTAACTCCCTTGCTCATATGTCTCATTAGATATCCAGTTAGGAAAAAAGACTTGACAAAGGAACTGCTATTGCACAGATAAAATGATGAGGTAAACTGCAGTAAAATGCTGTCAAGTAGGCCTACGATCAAAGTTACTGGAGGTGATGGAATTCCAGCTAAGCTATTTCAAATCCTAAAAGATGATACTGTGAAAGTGCTGCACTCAATATGCAAGCAAATTTGGAAAACTCAGCAGTGGCCATAGGACTGGAAAAGGTCAGTTTTCATTCCAATCCCAAAGAAAGGCAATGCCAAAGAATGCTCAAACTACCGCACAATTGCGGTCATCTCACATGCTAGCAAAGTAGTGCTCAAAATTCTCTAAGAGAAGCTTCAACAGTATGCTAACCAAGAACTTCCAGATATTCAAGCTGGATTAGAAAAGGCAGAGGAACCAGAGGTCAAATTGCCAACATCAGTTGGATCATAGAAAAAGCAAGAGAGTTCCAGAAAAAAACATCTACTTCTGCTTTATTGACTACATCAAAGCCTTTGACTCTGTGGATCACAACAAACTGGAAAATTCTTCAAGATATGGGAATATCAGACCACCTTTCCTGCCTCCTGAGAAAGTTGTTTGCAGGTCAAGAAACAGCAGTTAGAACCAGACATGGAATAACAGACTGGTTCCATATTGGAAAAGGATTATGTCAAGGCTGTATATTGTCACCCTGCTTATTTAACTTACATGCAGGGTATATCACGCAAAGTGCCAGGTTGGATAAAGCACAAACTGGAATCAAGATTGCTGGGTGAAAATGGAGAGATCACAACAGACAACACAGAAATACAAAGGATCATAAGAGAGTATTATCAACAATTATATGCCAATAAAATGGACAATGTGGAAGAATGGACAAATTCTTAGAAAAGTACAACTTTCCAAAACTCGACCAGGAAGAAATAGAAAATCTTAACAGACCCATCACAAGCACGGAAATTGAAACTGTAATCAAAAATCTTCCAGCAAACAAAAGCCCAGGTCCAGACAGCTTCACAGCTGAATTCTACCAAAAATTTAGAGAAGAGCTAACACCTATCCTGCTCAAACTCTTCCAGAAAACTGCAGAGGATGGTAAACTTCCAAACTCATTCTATGAGGCCACCATCACCCTAATACCAAAACCTGACAAAGATCCCACAAAAAAAGAAAACTACAGGCCAATATCACTGATGAACATAGGTGCAAAAATCCTTAACAAAATTCTAGCAGTCAGAATCCAACAACACATTAAAAAGATCATACACCATGACCAAGTGGGCTTTATCCCAGGGATGCAAGAATTCTTCAATATCCACAAATCAATCAATGTAATACACCACATTAACAAATTGAAAAATAAAAACCATATGATTATCTCAATAGATGCAGAGAAAGCCTTTGACAAAATTCAACATCCATTTATGATAAAAACTCTCCAGAAAGCAGGAATAGAAGGAACATACCTCAACATAATAAAAGCTATATATGACAAACCCACAGCAAACATTATCCTCAATGGTGAAAAATTGAAAGCATTTCCTCTAAAGTCAGGAACAAGACAAGGGTGCCCACTTTCACCATTACTATTCAACATAGTTTTGGAAGTTTTGGCCACAGCAATCAGAGCAGAAAAAGAAATAAAAGGAATCCAAATTGGAAAAGAAGAAGTAAAGCTCTCACTGTTTGCAGATGACATGATCCTCTACATAGAAAACCCTAAAGACTCCACCAGAAAATTACTAGAACTAATCAATGACTATAGCAAAGTTGCAGGATATAAAATCAACACACAGAAATCCCTTGCATTCCTATACACTAATAATAAGAAAACAGAAAGAGAAATTAAGGAAACAATTCCATTCACCATTGCAACGGAAAGAATAAAATACTTAGGAATATATCTACCTAAAGAAACTAAAGACCTATATATAGAAAACTATAAAACACTGGTGAAAGAAATCAAAGAGGACACTAATAGATGGAGAAATATACCATGTTCATGGATTGGAAGAATCAATATAGTGAAAATGAGTATACTACCCAAAGCAATCTATAGATTCAATGCAATCCCTATCAAGCTACCAACAGCATTCTTCACAGAGCTAGAACAAATAATTTCACAATTTGTATGGAAAAACAAAAAACCTCGAATAGCCAAAGCGATCTTGAGAAAGAAGAATGGAACTGGAGGAATCAACCTACCTGACTTCAGGCTCTACTACAAAGCCACAGTTATCAAGACAGTATGGTACTGGCACAAAGACAGAAATATAGATCAATGGAACAAAATAGAAAGCCCAGAGATAAATCCACGCACATATGGACACCTTATCTTTGACAAAGGAGGCAAGAATATACAATGGATTAAAGACAATCTCTTTAACAAGTGGTGCTGGGAAATCTGGTCAACCACTTGTAAAGAATGAAACTAGAACACTTTCTAACACCATACACAAAAATAAACTCAAAATGGATTAAAGATCTCAACGTAAGACCAGAAACTATAAAACTCCTAGAGGAGAACATAGGCAAAACACTCTCTGACATACATCACAGCAGGATCCTCTATGACCCACCTCCCAGAATACTGGAAATAAAAGCAAAAATAAACAAATGGGACCTAATTAACCTTAAAAGCTTCTGCACATCAAAGGAAACTATTAGCAAGGTGAAAAGGCAGCCTTCAGAATGGGAGAAGATAATAGCAAATGAAGCAACTGACAAACAACTAATCTCGAGAATATACAAGCAACTCCTACAGCTCAACTCCAGAAAAATAAATGACCCAATCAAAAAATGGCCAAAGAACTAAATAGACATTTCTCCAAAGAAGACATACAGATGGCTAACAAACACATGAAAAGATGCTCAACATCACTCATTATCAGAGAAATGCAAATCAAAACCACTATGAGGTACCATTTCACACCAGTCAGAATGGCTGGATCCAAAAGTCTACAAGTAATAAATGCTGGAGAGGGTGTGGAGAAAAGGGAACCCTCTTACACTGTTGGTAGGAATGCAAACTAGTACAGCCACTATGGAGAACAGTGTGGAGATTCCTTAAAAAACTGGAAATAGAACTGCCTTATGATCCAGCAATCCCACTGCTGGGCATACACACTGAGGAACCAGAAGGGAAAGAGACACGTGTATCCCAATATTCATCGCAGCACTGTTTATAATAGCCAGGACATGGAAGCAACCTAGATGTCCATCAGCAGATGAATGGATAAGAAAGCAGTGGTACATATACACAATGCAGTATTACTCAGCCATTAAAAAGAATACATTTGAATCAGTTCTAATGAGGTGGAGGAAACTGGAGCCTATTATACAGAGTGAAGTAAGCCAGAAAGAAAAACACCAATACAGTATACTAACGCATATATATGGATTTTAGAAGGATGGTAACAATAACCCTGTGTACGAGACAGCAAAAGAGACACTGATGTATAGAACAGTCTTATGGACTCTGTGGGAGAGGGAGAGGGTGGGATGATTTGGGAGAATGGCATTGAAACATGTAAAATATCATGTATGAAATGAGTTGCCAGTCCAGGTTCGATGCACGATACTGGATGCTTGGGGCTGGTGCACTGGGACGACCCAGAGGGATGGAATGGGGAGGGAGGAGGGAGGAGGGTTCAGGATGGGGAGCACATGTATACCTGTGGCGGATTCATTTTGATATATGGCAAAACTATACAATTAT